>NC_059335.1:25766000-26119000 GCF_018350155.1 Leopardus geoffroyi | reverse complement strand
GAAAATACTGAGATCATTCAGAAATTACTGGATTCCAGCTGTGAGTCAGTTCTAATTCCTGAAGATGTGGAGAAACGGGAACCCTCTTGCACTGTTGGTGGGAAGGCAAACTGGTGCAGTCACTCTGGAAAGCAGTATGGAGTTTCCTCAAAAAATTAACAATAGAACTATTCTATGACCCAGCAATTGCACTACTAGGTATTTACGCAAAGGATACAGGAGTGCTGATTTGAAGGGGCACATGCACCCCAATGTTTATAGCAGTGCTATTAACAGCCAAATTATGGAAAGAGCCCAAACATCTATCGACCAATGAATGGATGAAGAAGATGTGATACGCGCGCACGCACACACACACACACACACACACACACACACACACATATATATACATTGGAATACTACTTGGCAATCAAAAAGAATGACATCTTACCATTTGCAACAATGTGGATGGAACTAGAGTATATTATGCTAAATGCAATAAGTCAGGCAGAGAAAGACAAATATCATATGATTTCCCTCATATGTGGAATTTAAGACACAACAGATGAACATAGGGGATGGGAAGAAAAAATAAGATAAAAACAGGGAGGCAAACCATAAGGTACTCTTAAATACAGTCAACAATCCAACTGGGGGTTGTTGGAAGGAAGCTGGTGGGGGTATGGGCTAAATGAGTGATGGGCATTAAGGAGGGAACTTGTTGGGATGAGCATTGAGTGTCATATATAAGAGATGAATCACTGAGTTCTACTCCTGAAGCCAAGACTACACTGTATGTTAACTAACTTGAATTTACATAAATAAATTCAAAATTTTTAAAAATTCTCTCTCTCATTTTTAAGTGAAAAGATACTTGGATGAAAGAAAGAAATTCCTGGAGCTCAGTCATTCCAGCTGTAGCACCCTATAAAGGAAACCACTAGTTGTCCATTAATATCTATGCAACCATCTTCCATAGTAATGGAGTTGAATATGGGATGCAGCAACCCAGCTCTCATGATGCCAAATGACTAAGCTCTCAGAAACAGAATGAGAAGAACAATTCCTGCCTCACACATAAAAAAAAACCAAAAACAAAAACAAAGAGACCCAACCCTGAACTGTTCTTTCTCCCCTCCTGAGACAGGATTGGCAATGAGCAGAGGGACCTTAGAAGCCATATGTTGAAAACGTAAGCACTATTGTAAACCTGAATCCTTGAATAGAGCACAGAACAAAGCTTCACCAACACTGGATCACACAT
This sequence comes from Leopardus geoffroyi, assembly GCF_018350155.1. Lineage (NCBI taxonomy): Eukaryota > Metazoa > Chordata > Mammalia > Carnivora > Felidae > Leopardus > Leopardus geoffroyi. The sequence continues at coordinate 26,117,754 of NC_059335.1, read as the reverse complement.
CTTGGACTGTTGGGTGAAAAAGAAATTTATTTGTTTTTACACCTACTTAATTACAGGGTCTCTGTTATAATCCTAACACATTTCTAATAGTCAATTAATTTGCCTTGATCTCAGGTCTGATGTCCAGTCTTTATCAATTTTGTGACCTCTATAAATAATATAGTAATTACTGTTTTAAATATCTTCAGGGAAATAAATACCATAATCAGTATCCAGCCATTACTTTAAGTAAAAAGAAATTACTTGATAGCCCTCTGAAAACAACTCTGTTAGAGGAAACGCAAGTTCTGGCAGACACTACTAGTCATTGCCAGTATGTGTTCTCCTCTTTTCCCATAATAATTCACCCTCATTTAGCTGATCACATGGTTATAGAACTATAGGTACAGCTATAAGGCTAAATTATTGTCAATGAGATGTTAACAGAAGTGATATATGCAGCTTTCAGATTGTGCTCTTAAAATGTGGAAGGAATGCTCTCTCTTATTCTGACTGGAATGCAGTTCTGGTGTGTGACGTGCTGTGCTAGTAGATGAGGTCAACTACTAGAGAGAGCAGAAAAATGACAGAAACAGCCTGGGTCCTTGACCGCATGGTCCCTAACACCTGGGACTGGTCCCAAACACCTGCTTGGAAAGAGAGAAAAAACTTCTACTTTGTTTAAAACACTTTGATTTGAGAGGGAATCTCATTAGAATGGCCAAAACAATGATGTAACTCATGTATAAATTATGCTCTCGAGTAAAACTGAGACATTAAAAAGGAAGCTAAACTGTGTGGATTGGAAGTCAGGAGAAGGGCTCTGGCTTCAACAGATCTGCTAACAAGGAGGTCAGTTCCCTTCTCTGAGCCTCAACTTCTCCATCTGAGAATGCAACACCTGCCAAGATGAACAGCTAATGAATACGCTGAGAACATAATGTGCTAAGCACAACAATGAAAAAGAATAGGCGAAATCAAGTCCTGCCAGCGGTGAACAAATCCTTGGAAAACATTAAAAACAAACAAAAAAAAGCCATGCATATCATAGGGACAACTCCACCCCCCCCCCTTTCTGCTTTGATGTCATTCTCTAAGACATTTGTGTTTTTAAATAAATCTTACAGATTCAGTGCCAAAATTCCATCTGCCTCCTCCTGCTGAGAAGTCATAATGCCATGTTTATGACACCAGGCTCTGTTTCCATGGGGATGATTGTGTCAGTGTAATTCTAGCATTATGACTTCTGGGTATGTTTGAGAAGATGGTTGAAGGCAATGAAAAATCTTCGAATATACACATTTGTTGTTATTCTGATAACTCACAGCCACATGAATGATGATGCTGAAAATAGAGAGTAGGAACCAGACAGATGCTCACTGAAGGCTGAGATCATTTTTCTGACTGCTGAAAAGGTCATTTAACCCCTCAGCCCTTTCTTCTTGAAGTTTTCGTTCTGCTAATTTTTAATTTTTTTGTTAAGTTTTTAATAAAACATAATTTGCATGAAGCAACTGTCAAGCTTTATGTGTTCCATTTCACTGCCTAAATCGTTTAGCTGGGTGGGAACTGCATTAAGCTCAACCTGAATAATGGCTTCTATTATTTAAATCTATTATTTAAATTCAATTTTGCCAAGAAGCTATCACTCCTACTCTATCTGCAAATATGGAAACTTAAATGTAGAAGTTCCTCCTGAAATTTTCCATAGGGAAAAAAAGTCATCTTTTTAAATGCATGCCTTGAGCACTGCAAAATCTGTGAGCAAACAACTTTAAACAACCTATTTCTTTTTCATATCAAAATTGGGATTTTTAAAAATTTTGCTGATTGTAAAAGTAATTTGTGCTTACTATAAAAAACACTGAAGAATCTAATATAGAAAGCAAAGTGTACTCAAAATTGCTATACCTCAGAGAAACATTGTTTTGTCTTCATATTTTTCTAGATTTTTAAATATAAAGAAAAATCAATATTTATATATATCGAATCACATGATATTGTGGCAGACTTGTTTTCCAAAGACAGCCACAGCAATATACCCATCCTGCATGTTTTTCTGCAAGTATCCTTATCACTCTCTCATTAAGAAACACTATTTCTCAGGGCGCTTGGGTGGCTCAGTCGGTTGAGTGTCTGACTTCAGCTCAGGTCATGATCTCACTGTAGGAGAGTTCGAGCCCCACATGGGGCTCTGTGCTGACAGCTCAGAGCCTGGAGCCTGCTTCAGATTCTGTGTCTCCCTCTCTTTCTGCCCCTCCCCTACTGTGTTCTCAATCACTCTCTCTCTCTCTCTCTTTCTGTCTCTTTCTCTCTCAAAAATAAATAAACTTTTTAAAAACTGCTATTTTTCTACCCCCTGGAATCTGAGCAAGTCTTTGGACTACTTTGATCAATTGAATAAGGCTACTGTGTTACACTAGTTCTGTGCATAGCCCTTAACTGGACTGGCAACTTCCACTCTCTTCTTCTTGGAAGGTGGACATCTTGTAAAAACTAAGACTATCCTAAGACTGCCATGCTGTGAGGAAGCCCAAGGAGGCCTGGAGGATGAGATTCCTTGTTGAGAGATAAAGAAACCAAAGTTCACCAAGGCGGCAGTAAATTAAGTCATCTTGGAAGTCGAAACTTTCATCCCAGCTGACCCAGCTGAATACATGTAACAAACCTTCCAGCTGAGCCTTTTTTCATTCCATGTACAGAATCATTGCAGAGTAAAATCATTGTTTTAAACTCAGAAGTTTCAGGGTTGAGTGTAACAAAGCAATTAGATAACCAAAGCATATTCTTTGAATATTTTTTATGTTAAAACAAATTAAATCCACCTTGTCTCTTTTAGTGGCTCTTATAGTATTCTATTATATGCATTTACCATATGTTAACTCATTCCTAATAATTATACTTTTAGACTGTTTTCCTTTTTATTTTTAATTTTTTAATGTTTATTAATTTTTGAGAGATAGAAAAACAGCATAAGCAGGGGATGGGGCAGAGAGAGAGGGAGACACAGAATCTGAAACATGTTCCAGGCTCTGAGCTATCAGCACAGAACCTGATGTGAGGCTCAAACTCATGAACCCTGAGATCATGACATGAGCTGAAGTTGGACCCTTAACCAACTGAGTCACCCAGGTACCCCTTCCCTTTTATTAATCATAAATAATACTGCAGGGAACATTTCTTTACCTATGCACATGTCTGATCATTTTCAAGAGTCCACCCCCCCCCTTTTTTTTTGAGAAAGAGAAAGAGTGGAGAAGGGGCAAAGTGGGGAGAGAGAGAATCTTGAGCAGACTCCACGCCTAACACAGAGCCTGATGTGGGGATCAATCTCAGGACTATGAGATCATGACCTGAGCTGAGATTGAGAGCTCAATTGACGGAGCCACCCAGGCACCCCAAGGGTGAATTCTTTTAAGTCATATTACTGGGCCAAAAGATAATTCAAAACTTACACTTGATATCTAGCCTGATTATATTTCAGTACTGTACAAATTTATTCTCACACAAGGAACATATGAGAATTTCTCTTTTTCCCACACTTTCATCATCACCGGTCCCTATCAACATTTATAATCTTAATTAATTTGCATAAATTTATTTTTACTGATAATTTTCTTATAGCTTATAAATTTCTTGTTCATAAAGTCATTTCAAAGACATCTTAAAACTTAGTTACTTACTAAAAATAGAACTACCCTACTATCAAGCAATTGCACTATTAGGTATTTACCCAAAGGGTACAAAAATACAGATTTGAAGGTGTACATACATCTCAATGTTTATAGCACCATTATCAAAAAAATCATCATGATGGAGATAGCCCAAATGCCCATCAACTGACGAGTGGATAAAGACGATGTGGTATGTACACACACACACACATACACACACACACACACACACACACACACACACACACAATGGACTATTACTCAGCCATCAAAAATGAAATCTTGCCATTTACATGACATGGATGGTGCTAGAATGTATTATGCTAATCAAAATAAGTCAATCAGAATAAAACAATTATATGATTTCACTTATATGTGGAATTTAAGAAAAAACAGATAAACACATGGGAGGTGGGGAGAGAAGAGAGGGAAACAAACCACAAGGGGCTCTTAACAATAGAAAACAAACTGAGAATTGATGGAGGAAGGTGAATGGGAGATGAGCTAGATGGGTGAGGAGTATTAAAAAGGGCACTTGTTGTGATGAGCACTGGGTGTTGTATGTAAGTGATAAATCACTGCATTCTACTCCTGAAACCAATATTGCACTGTATGTTAATTTAAATTAAAAAAATTAGGTTCTTTATCCTGTATAAACAATTTCATAAATGTATATATAGTTAGACATATTTCTTCTCACTAATATTTCCACTTCTTCTCCCCTTCCAGAGGAGCACAGGAGAAATAGATTTCCATAATTCCATGAATTTATATATGGCTATGTGCCCTGATTTGGAAAAAAAAAAAAAGGAAATGACATGCATCAAATCCAGGCAAATTTTAATTGCTGGTACACAATTCTCCATTTTCTTTCTGCCTGAGCTGTAGCAATAATAAAAACACAAAGTTGATAGGAAGATTCCATAAAGTCTAAATGGCCTGGAGGTTTAAGCTAACCTGTTGAGAAAATTGCTCTGGAAAGTCTCCCAGACCCTCAGACTTTGTGTGAGCAAGAAGTAAATATTTTTTTATATTAATGCACTGAGATGTTGGACCATTTACTACTGGAGAATAAACTAATCTATCCTAATACAATACACATCTGATTGTATAGATGCTTTCCAAATGCAGACTTTGTTGTTTGGCTTGCTTGTTGCTTGGCTCTACCCCTACCTTATATATATCAACACAAATGACTTGGGTCACCTTGGTAGAAGGATTTAAAAATCTAGTGTGTATCCTTTCATATTTTCCCTTCATGCTCATAATACTATACAAATATATGTGGGATTTTAGTGTTTGCTTTACACAAAAAGAAAGAGGTATATATCTTGCATTTCTTACTCAACAAAAAGTGGTGAAATAAAGTCACCTACTATAGCTCTAATTCACTCATTTTACTGATTGTTGAATAAAATGTAGTACACATGCAACAGAATTTATTCAACCAGTCCCTTCTTGACCAAGCATCCACTTTAATCTAGTTTTGTGCCATTAGGAACAATGCTTCAATAAACACTTTAGTGCCCATGCCCCTTAATACATCTGCTTTTATTTCTATTGGCATTCTTGGGAGAAGCCTAGTAAGGTTAAATGATGTATGTGTTTTTATTTTTAATAAATGTTGCTATTTACTTCTGCCAAAGGCTATAACACTGCACATTTCCACCAGGAATATGAGAGTATTATTTTCTTTAAATTGCCAGGAGTATTAAGTGTGTAGCTCTTTCTAATGAATGTAAACTGCTATCTCATTGCTCTTTAAATTTGCATTCTCCTGGTTACCAGGGAATTTAAGCATCTTTTCATATATCTGTGACCATTTACATTTGCTCTTCTATGACTTTTCCTTAGTCAATTATTTAACAGTGTTGTATTTTTCTTCTCAGTTTGGAGAAACACTTTGAATAATATGGACAGCTTACATCTTGTTTGCATTTGTATTACACTATTTTACCCCAATCAATTTATCCATTGGTTTTAATTGCTCTTTTAGCCACACAAGGTTATTACCATTTTTTATAGCACCCAAGTTTCTGCTCTTAAGTTCTCTTTGATCCCTACATTACAAGGTGTTCTTGCAAGAGTTGTTTTTCTTTTTTTTTTTGGTTTTGATTTTTTATACTTGAGCATTTAAATCATGAAGAACCTATTTTTCCTTTTTTTTGATTTTTAAAAGTTAAAGTATAATTTATATAAAATAAAATGCATTTAAGTGTACAATTTGATGAATTGTGGTTAATTGTATATGATAAAGTAATTGCTTTATAGATGTAAAATAGTTTCATCACTATAAAATGTTTTCTTATGTCTCTTTATACCCCCTACCCTAGACCCAGGCAACCACTGATCTATTTTCTGTTTTGTCTTTTTCTAAAATTTAGTATCAATGGAAATCATCCAGTATAGATTTCTGTGTTTGACTTCTTTCACTCACCATAATGTTTTTGAGATTCAACAATGGTGCTGAATGCATTAATCTTTGGTTACTTTTTATTGTAGTGTAGAATTTCATAGTATAGATAAATCAAAATTTATTTATCCATTCACCAGTTTTTGTCTCTTACAGATTGTCCTGCTATAAACATTGCATACATGTCTCTGTGGATATAAATTTTTCTTTCTCTTGGGTAAATATCTAGAAGTGGAACTTCTGGGTCAAAAGGTAAGTGTATGTCATACAGTTAGGGATACTACCAGACTGTTTTTCAAAGTGACTATAACATTTAGTATTTCAACCAGCAATTAATGAGACTTAACAATTATTCTATATCTTCACTAACATTTGTTATTGTCAATTTTTAATTCAGCCATTCTACTATGCATGTCATTGTGGTTTTTAATTGACATTTCTGTGATAACTAATGATGTAGAGAATCTTTTTATATGCTTATGACTATTCATATATCTTCATTTGTAAAATATCTATTGACAATTTTGGTCCTTTCCTTTTGCTGGAATATTTGACTTGTTATTTTTGAGTTATAAGAGCTCTTTATGTATTCTAGATACAAGTCTTTTGTGTGATGTGTGTTTTGCAAAAAAATGTTCCCAGTCTTTGGCTTGAACTTTTATTTTCTTAACTGTGTCTCTTAAAACCCAAAAGCTTTTCATCTGATGAATTCTATTTTATCACTTTTTAAATTTAAATTTTATGCTTTTTGTGTACTATTTAAGAAACCTTAGTATAACCAAAGGTCACAAAGATTTCTCCTATGCTTCCTTCCAGAGCTTTATAGTGTTGTTTTTGTTTTTGTTTTTGCTTTTGATAAAGAGAGAGAAAGAGATAGAGGGAGAGTAGGCAGAGGTATAAAGAGAGAGATAAAGAATCCCAAACAGGTTCTGTACCATCAGTGCAGAGCCTGATATGAGGCTGAAACTCACAAACTGTGAGATCATGACCTGAACTGAAATCACGAGTCAGACACTTAACTGACTGAGCCGCCCAGATGCCCCAGAAGTTTTATACTTTTAATTCTTACACTTAGGTCTGTAATCCACTGGGAATAATTTTTGTATAATTTTAGGTAAGGGTTGAGTTATTTTTTTATTTTTGCACATGAATATACAAGTATTCCAGGACATTTTTTTAAAGTTTATTTATTTTGAGAAAGAAAGAGAGACAGAGAGAGGGAGGGGCAGAGACAGAGGGAGAGAGAGAATCCCAAGCAGACTCCACACTGTCAGCACAGAGCCCAATGAAGGGCTCAATCCCACAACTATGAGATCAAGACCTGAGCCAAAATTAAGAGTTGGACACCACCCAGGTGCCCCTCCAGCACATTTGTTAAAAGGCCTATCCTATCTCCACTGACTTGCCTTAACACTCATATAGCCATTTAAATGTGGTTCTCATGTTGGCCTTTGTTCTGTTCCACTGGTCTATATGACTATCCTTATGCCAATCTTACTGCTATTGTTTTATAGTAAATTTTGAAATCAGGTAGTGTAAGTTTTCCAAATGGATTCCTCTTTTTCAAAATTATTTTAGCTTTTTATGTCTATTGCCTTTCTATATAAACTTTTAAATCTGTCACTTTCTTTAAAAAGTCTGTTGGTTTTTATCTTCTCAGATACTGGAGCATCCCAGATATAAAGCCCAGAACTGGGAAAGGTGGCTATTGATGGGGCCCAGAGTAGATGGAATAACAAGAAATTGATTTCTTTTTCTGCCTGAAACACTAACAAATTGGACAAAATATATGAAAGAAGGTTTTTTAAGACATTGTACATCAAGTAAAGAAGGACACTAATCCCTTAAAGATGAGAAACAAATGAAATAACTCTTACAGTTGCTCTAGCTATGGGCTGGAGAGAATTTCTAGGTAGAAGCACAGGGAGGGGCAATTCACATGGAGCACAACTTCTTCCTAAGTTGAAAAGGATGGGGATCCAGGGATTCTAAGGCAGCTGGAATTAGCAGGGCAGGGTGTTGAAGAGGCAACAGCTACAAGGAAAAAAACTGAAGATCTAGGAGAGTCCCAGTCTTCTTCACACATGCATGTGAGAAAAGAACTAAAAGGATTAGGGGAGCAAGTCCTTGAAAACTACCAAGGGCCAGAATAGTGCCTGTTCAGACCATCCAGAGTGGAAAATCCTTATACTTTAGTACCGGTAGAATGCTGAAGAGTTTTGCCTCAGTAGCAGGGAAAATTTTGCCCTTGGCTAAACACTGCTCTGTGCCCTCCTAACAAAGCTGAAAGCCAGACTCAAAAGGATCAAATTATTTCCAAGTAACTTAACTGCATCCCAAAATAAAGCTCAAGTATATTCATAGGAATACAATAATGTAGATCATTCAACAAGGAAAAGTTCACAAAGCTATGGTATACATTCAAAACTTATGAAGCAAAGAGAGGGTCAAGAAGTTGGAGACAAAGGAGGGGAGCCTGATTGTCAGACCATGAGAGTACAGAGTTCTGAAATTACAGAATGGGTAGCTGGGTGATGCCATTTTCACCTCTCTGGTGCATGTGCATACACGCCTACACGTACAACAACAATCCACCCCAGTAAGCTAAGCAGTGCCATCTAGTGGAGAATGGAAACATTACATGAAGCTCCACCCAAATGGGCCAACAGTGCTCTTGAGGAACACCACAAGTCTCTCCACCTGCTTAGTTTACAGATTATAAAGTGCTTTGTAATTTGACTTCTAGGGGAAACTGGATGTAATTTGAATTTATTTCATTCTGTTCGCTGGTTCATCTATTTGATTTTTTCTTTTTTCTTTCTTTTTCTTGAATACAGAAAGAGAAAAAAATCATTTTTATTTTCCATTTAAAAAAATTTTTTTAATGTTTTTATTTATTTTTGAGACAGAGAGAGACAGAGCATGAGCAGGGGAGGGGCAGAGAGAGAGGGAGACACAGAATCTGAAGCAGGCTCCAGGCTCTAAGCTGTCAGCACAGAGCCCAATGCGGGGCTTGAACTCACAGACTATGAGATCACGACCTGAACTGAAGTTGGACGCTTCACCGACTAAGCCACCCAGGCGCCCCTATTTTCCATTTTTTATATAAGAAAGATTTTTCTTTAATTGTTTCTACTATAATTTTCACTTCTTTGTAAATTTTTTTATCTATATTACTTTCATCATCTCACTTTATTCTATTTTATTGTATTCATTTTCAAAATTTCAAATGTTTTTCTCTTTTTTCTTTCCCTTTTTTCTCTACTCTATCAAGCTTCTTTCAATAACCAGAACAAAATAAACATAAGATATAGCATCCTTTATTTGATTACTTTGGTGCTGTTTTTAATTTTTAATTGTTAGTTTTGTTTTTTACTTTATTAATTCCTTCCTTCAAAATGATGAAATGAAGGAAAAGAAAAGAAAGAACAGGAAGAAATGACAGCCAGGGACTTAACACAGATGTTTGAACCAGAATTTAAAATCACGATAATAAGAACACTAGCTGGGGTTGAAAATAGATTAGAATCACTTTCTGCAGAGATAAAAGTAAAACTAGTCAGGATGAAATAAAAAATGTTGTAACTGAGCTGTAATCTTGAATGGATGTCACAGCAGCACGGATGGATGAAGCAGAGCAGCGAGTCAGTGATATAGAGGACAAACTTTTGGAGAATAATGAAGCAGAAAAAAAGAAGGAGACTAAGGCAAAAGAATACAATATCAGAATTAAAGAACTCAGTGACTCACTAAAAGCAATAACATCAGAATTATAGGGGTCCCAGAAAATGAAAAGAGAGAGAAAAGAGGGTAGAAGTTTTATGTGAGCAAATCATAGCAGAAAACTTTCCTAACCTGGGTAAAGACACAAACATCAAAATCCAGGCAGTACAAAGAACTCCCATTAAAATCAACAAAAACCAGCCATCGACAAGGCTTATCACAGTCAAATTCACAAAATACTCAGGCAAGGAAATAATCATGAAAGCAGCAAGGGGGAAAAAAGTCCTTAACCTACAAGGAAAGACAGGTCAGGTTTGCAGCAGACCTATCCACAGAAACTTGGCAGGCCAGAAAGGAGTAGCAGGATATATTCAATGTGCTGAACTGGAAAAATATGCAACCAAGAATTCTTTATCCAGAAAGACTGTCATTCAAAATAGAAGGAGAGAGAATTTCCCAGACAAACAAAAACTAAAGGAGTTTGTGACCACTAAACCAGCCTTGCAAAAAATTTTAAGGGGGACTCTCCGAGGGGAGATAAGATTTAAAAAACAAAAACAAAAACAAAAACAAAAACAAAAACACCAGCAGCAACAAAGACAAGCAAGGACCAAAGAACACCACCAGAAACTCCAGCTCTACAGGTAACATAATGGCAATATATTCATATCTTTCAGCACTCACTCTAAACATCAATGGACTAAATGCTCCAATCAAAAGACATGAGGTAACAGAATGGATAAGAAAATAAGATCCATCTATAGGCTGTTTACAAGAGACCCACTTTAGACCTAAAGACACCTTCAGATTGAAAGTAAGGAGATGGAGAACCATCTATCATGCTAATGGTCAACAAAAGAAAGCCAGAGTAGCCATACTTATATCAGACAATCTAGATTTTAAAATAGAGACTGTAACAAAAGATGAAGAAGGGCATCATATCATAATTAAGGGGTCTATCTACCAAGAAAACCTAACAATTTTAAACATTTATGCTTCAAACATGGAAACACCCAAGTATATAAGTCAATCACAAGCATAAAGAACCTCATTGATAATAATACCATAAGAGTAGGGGGCTTCAACACCTCACTTACAGCATGGACAGATCATCTAAACAGAAAATCAACAAGGAAACAATGGCTTTGAATGACACACTGCACCAGATGGACTTAACAGATATATTCAGAACATTTCATCCTAAAGCAGCAGAATATACATTCTTCTCAAGTGCACATGGAATGTTCTCCAGAATAGATCACATCCTGGGACATAAATCAGCCCTCAAAAACTACAAAAAGATTGAGATCATACTGTGCATATATTCTGACCACAACACTATGAAATTCAAAATCAACCACACGAAAAAATTTGGAAAGATAACAAATACTTGGAGAATAAAGAACATCCTACTAAAGAATGAATGGGCTAACCAAGAAGTTAAACAGGAAATTAAAAAGTACAAGAAAGCCAATGAAAATGATAACACCACAACCCCAAACCACTGGGACGCAGCAAAGGCAGTCATAAGAGGGAAGTATATAGCAATCCAGGCGTTCCTAAAGAAGGAAGAAAGGTGTCAGATATACAACCTAACCTTACAACTTAAAGAGCTGGAAAAAGAACAGCAAATAAAACCCCAAACCGGCAGAATATGGGAAATAATAAAGATTAGAGCAGAAATCAGTGCTTTCAAAACCAAAAAAACCCAAAAAACAAAAACCAGTAGAACAGATTAATGAAACCAGGATCTGGTTCTTTGAAAGAATTAACAAAATTGATAAACCCCTAGCCAGTTTGATCAAAAAGAAAAAAGACCCCAATAAATAAAATCAAGAATGAAAGAAGAGAGAGCACAACCAACACAGCAGAAATACAAACAATAGTAAGAGAATATTATGAGCAATTATATGCCAATAAAATGGGTAATATGGAAGAAATGGACAAATCACTAGAAACATATACATTACCGAAGCTGAAACAGGAAGAAATAGAAAATTTGAACAGACCCATAACAAGTAAAGAAAGGGAATTAGTAATCAAAACTCTCCCCAAAAAACAAGAGTCCAGGGCCACATGCCTTTCCAGGGGAATTCTACCAAACATTTAAAGAAAAGTTAACATCTATTCTTTTGAAGCTGTTCCAAAAAGTAGAAATAGAAGGAAAACTTCCAAACTCTTTCTATGAAGCCAGCATTACCTTGATTCCAAAACCAGACAAAGACCCCACTAAAAAGGAGAACAACAGACTAATTTTCCTGATGAACATGGATGCAAAATCCTCAACAAGATACTAACTAACCAGATCCAACAATATATTAGAAGAATTATTCACCATGACCAAGTGGAATTTATACCTGAAATGCAAGGCTGGCTCAATATCTGCAAAACAATCAATGTGATACATCACATCAATAAAGAAAGGACAAGAACCACATGATCCTCTGAATAGATGCAGAGAAAGCATTTGACAAAATACGCATGCTTTCTGGATAAAAACCCTCAAGAAAGTAGGGATAAAAAGATCATAACTCAAGATCCTAAAGCCATATATGAAAGACCCACCACTAATATCATCCTCATTGGGGAAAAACTGACAGCTTTCCCCCCTAAGGTCAGGAACACGACAGGGATGCCCACTCTTACCACTGTTATTCAACATAGTATTGGAAGTGAGTCTCAGCAATCAGACAAAACAAAGGAATAAAAGGCATCCAAGTCATCTAGGAGGGGGTCAAACTTTCACTCTTAGCAGATGACATGATATTCTATATGCAAAACCCAAAAAATTCCAAGAAACTGCTAAAACTGATCCATGTATTCAGCAAAGTCACAGGATATAAAATCAATGAACAGAAATCAGTTGCATTCCTATACACACATAATGAAGTAACAGAAAGAGAAATCAAGGACTTGATCCCATTTACAATTGCACCAAAAAAAACATAGAATACCTAGGAATAAATCTAACCAAAGAGGTAGAAAATCTATACACTGAAAACTATAGAAAGCTTATGAAAGAAATTGAAGACACAGAAAAAAATGGAAAAATATTCCATGCTCCTGGATAGGAAGAAGAAATATTGTTAAAATGTCGATACTATCCAAAGCAATCTGCATATTCAATACAATTCCTATCAAAATAACAGCAGCATTCTTCACCAGCTAGAACAAAAAAAAATCTTAAAATTTATATGGAAGCAGAAAAGATTCTGAATAGCCAAAGCGATCTTGAGAAAGAAAACCAAAGCTGGAGGCATCACAATTCCGGACTTCAAGCTATACTACAAAGCTGTAATCATCAAGGCAGTATGGTACTGGCACAAGAACAGACACTCAGATCAATGGAACAGAACAGAGAACCCGGAAATGGACCCACAAACGTATGGCCAACTAATCTTTGACAAAGCAGGAAAGAATATCCAATGGAATAAAGACAGTCTTTTCAGCAAGTGGTCCTGGGAAAACTGGAAAGCAATATACAGAAGAATGAACCTGCACCATTTTTCTTACACCATACACAAAAATAAACTCAAAATGGATGGAAGACCTAAACCTAAGACAGGAAGCCATCAAAATACTAGAGGAGAAAGTGGCAAAAACTTCTTTCACCTTGGCTGCAGCAATTTCTTACTCAACACATCTCCAGAGGCAAGGGAAACAAAAACAAAAATGAACCACTGGAACCTCATCAAAATAAAAGACTTCTGCACAGTGAGGAAACAATCAGTGAAACTATAAGGCACCAGCGGAATGGGGGAAGATATTTGCAGATGACATATCAGATAAAGGGTTAGTATCTGAAATCTATAAAGGCCTTATCATGCTCAACACCCAAAAAACAAATAATCCAGTGAAAAACTGGGAAAAAGACATGAATAGACACTTCTCTAAAGAAGACATCCAGATGACTAACAGATACATGAAAAAATCTCAATATCACTCATCATCAGAGAAATACAAATTAAAACCACAATGAGCTATCACCTCACATTTAGTCAGAATGGCTAAAATTAACAATGCAGGCAACAATAGACGTTGGCGAGGATATGGAGAAAGGATCTCTTTTGCACTGTTGGTGGGAAAGCAAACAGGTGCAACCACTCTGGAAAATAGTATGAATATTCCTCAAAAAATTAAAAATAGAACTACCCTATGACCCAGCAATTGCGCTACTAGGTATTTATCCAAGGGATACAGGTGTGCTGTTTTGAAGGGGCACATGCACCCCAATGTTTACAGTAGTACTATTGGCAATAGCCAAAGTATGGAAAGAGCCCAAATGTCCATTGACAGATGAATGGATAAATAAGATGTGGTGTATATATATATATATATATATATATATATATATATGTGGATATTCCTCAGCAATCAAAAAGAATGAAATCTTGCCATTTGCGCCTACATGAATGGAACTAGAGGGTATTATGCTAAGTGAAATTAGTCAGTCAGAGAAGTCAAATATCATATGACTTCACTCATATGAGGACTTTAAGATACAAAACAGATGGGGGGCGCCTGGGTGGCTCAGTCGGTTAAGCGGCCGACTTTGGCTCAGGTCATGATCTCATGGTCTGTGAGTTCGAGCCCCGCGTCGGGCTATGTGCTGACAGCTCAGAACCTGGAGCCTGTTTCAGATTCTGTGTCTCCCTCTCTCTGACCCTCCCCCGTTCATGCTCTGTCTCTCTCTCTGTCTCAAAAATAAATAAACGTTTAAAAAAAATTTTAAGATACAAAACATATGAACATAAGGGAAAGGAAGCAAAAATAACATAAAAACAGGGAGGGGGACAAAACATAAGAGACTCTTAAATATAGAGAACAGAGGGTTGCTGTAGGGGTTGTGTGTGGGGGGTGGGCTAAATGGGTAAGGGGCATGAAGGAAGACACTTCTTGGGATGAGTACTGGGTGTTATACATAGGGGATCAATCACTGGAATCTACTCCTGAAATCATTGGTGCAATATATGCTAATTAAATTGTTTGTAAATTAAAATACATACATACATACATAATTACAAAGCATGTGAAAAAGTAGAAAAAATATAACCCATTGTAAGGACAAAAGTCGATCAAATTTACCAGAAATGACACATATGATAGAGTTAGGAGATAAGGACATTAATATAGTCATTATACCTGCATCCCGTATGTTCAAAAAGCTAGAAGAAGATTGAACATGATAAGTAGAGAAATGAGAAGTATTTCAAAATAACAACATATCAAACTGTTTTTCAATCCTCTTTCTGTCCTTCTCCTTGGATAATTTTTTCAGTCTAACTTCAAATTCATCACATTTCCTTCTGTCATATCCATTTGGATTTTAAGGCCATCCAGTAAATTTTTAACTTCAGAAGGTGTATTTTTCATTTCTAGAATGTCTATTTGTTTCCTTTTACTGTGTCTATTTCCTCTCCTGAGATTTCCTTTTCCATGCTAAAGTTTTCACTAATTGAAAATGTTTTACTTTATCAAGGACATTTATAATAGTCATTTAAATTACGTTGTCTGTTACAGCATCTGGTTCATCTTGAATGTCATGCTTGTATGATTTTTCTTCTCTTGAGAATATGTTCCATTTTTTTAATTATTTTAGATAATTTGGGATTATATCCTGAACATTATGAATGTTAAATCGTGAAAATTCTGGATCCTGTTATTTTCCCCTTATGAGTGTTTTTAGCAGATAATGTTCTTGCCTAGTTCTTAAACTTCAAATCTGTCCCTTGAGCAGTGACAGTAGTCTTGGTTCAGATCTTTTGTCTTTAGCTGAGCCGCTCTCAGTCTTCTGCATATGTGTAGTTTGAGAGCCAGAGATGTGGGTACATCACCACCTCCAACTCTCTTCAGTGTTCACAGGATTCCAGCTTCAACCTTCTGGTTCCTGAAAGAAGGCAAGTTTGTCCACATGTACCCCCACAGCTGCTGTGTGCACCAGTGTGTGGAGCCACAGATAAGAATGTAGGGAGCATTTCATTTTCCCCACCCCAAGAAAATGTGCACTTCCCATTAGAATCTGTCAGCTTCTCTTCACTCACCCACACTTTCAGGTAATTGCTTTTTTTTTTTAATGTTTATTTTTGAGACAATGTGAGAGACAGAGTGCAAGCAGCGGAGGGGCAGAGGGAGACACAATCCGAAACAGGCTCCAGGCTCCAAGCTGTCAGCACAGAGCCCCATGCGGGGCTCGAACTCACAAACCATGATCATGACCTGAGCCGAAGTCAGATGCTTAACGGACTGAGCCACTCAGGCGCCCCAGGTCATTGCTTTTTGTATTAAGTCTATCTTTTATAATTTTTTTCTGTAGTGGAATGTGGACAGGTTATTTGGTATGGACTTAGTCCATAACAAACTTTTTTTTTAACCTGTGACAAATTTATCATTGGATATGGTATCAGATAAGATTACTCACCTTTTCCCATAGAAGTTACCATTTTTGTCATATGTTAAATTCTCAAGCATTGGTATTTATTTTAGAGTCTGTTTTTAATTTTCCTGATCTGTTCATTCTCATACAAGTACCACATTAGTTTAAATACAGTGACTTTGTGGCATATTAAAAAGCAAATCCTCTTCATGGTTATTCTTTGGGGCTTTCTAGGATATTCCTAGGTATTTATTCTTTTATGTATTTTCTAGAATTTCTTACCCATATTTTTAAAAGTATCTATATTACTAATTGAAATTGCATGGAGTTTCTATATTCAATTGGAATGAACCAACACTAACAAGAAGTCTTTATATTCAAGAATAAGTTTCTTGGAGAGACCTTTCCATTATCAGTAAGATTTTATAATTATGTTCAAATGGGTCAGTTCCTTTCTTTTAAATATATTCTAAACACTGTATCATCTGTCACTTATTTGATGCAAAAAAAAGGTTTAAAAATAGCAAATAGAGTCTAGCAATGGTTCTACAACTCATAAGCAAAATTGGCTGTTGACATTTTATATGAGAATTATCATTATTAGGTGTTAAAATTATGCTGTTTTCATAAAAAAGGTTCACATTTTTCCAATGATAGAACTTGAATAAAAGTTTAGTTTTTCCTATGATCATTAGTTTATTCAAGTTTTCCAATTTCTGAGTCAAATTTAGTGATATCTATTTTGCTAGGAATGATCTATTTCCTTTAGGTCTTAAATTTGATGTCATAGAGTTGCAGGCAAAATTCTTCTGTAAATTCTATTTTTATTTTGAGAGAGAAATCACATGCCAGTGGGGAAAGGGACAGAGAGAAAGAGAATTCCAAGCAGGCTCCACACTGTCAGCACAGAAGCTGATGCAGGGCTCAATCCCACAAACCATGAGATTATGTATGACCTGAGCTGAAATCAGGAGTTAGACGCTTAACTGACAGCCACCCAGACATCTCTCTTCTGTAAATTTTAAATGGTGATAGCCCCTTTACTCTTTCCAGATCTTGCCTATTTTTGCTCTCTGTCCCATCTTATTTATGCTTGCAAATGTTTCTGTTTTACATTTCCCCCCCAGCCCCCAAGGAACCACTATCTGGATTTATTCATTTTTTCTTTTTTCTGTTTCATTGTTTCAGACTTTATCTCTATTAATTCCTTATTCTTAATTACTAAGCTTATTTCTTTTCATAACTTTATATGATGAGTATTTTGTTACTTTATTTATTTATTTTTATACAAAATTTATTGTCAAATTGGTTTCCATACAACACCCAGTACTTATCCCAACAGGGCCCCTCCTCAATGCCCATCACCTACTTCAATAGACTTGTCTTTCTTCTTTAAAAATTAAGACACTTAAAGCTCTAGAGAATTCTGTTGTATTGGGTCATTTTATTTTACTAGTAATTTAAAAAATTTTCTCTCTGATTCAGGTTTTCTAAAAGTATGTTTCTTAATTTCCAAGTAATTAAGATTTTTAAATCACTCTTTCATTATTATTTCCACATTTATTGGGTTATAACCAGAGAGTAAGGTCAAAAATTTTTAAGGTTTTCTTCATGGCCAAGTCCATTTTTTAAATAAGTACATGAACATAGAAAAACTCCATTTTGCATTTGAAAGATACAAAGTTCTATCTATAGTTATCAAATCAAGTTTGAGTGTGATCAATTTCCACTATATGATTTCTTTAAAAAAATCTTTCTCACAGACAGACTGGAGCCTACTGAAAGAATATCCAATTCCCAAAACTAGAACAAATTTGAGCAACAAAACAAATAGTAAGAAGTTACAACCTAAAATATAAAATAAAGCTTCATGAGTCCATACTAATATAAATAAATGATTGAATAAATAGATAATTGGGGAAAGAATAGACAAATCTCCTGCGCAGAATTCCAAATATTTTATGTAACAACTTTACTCTCAAGGACATGGAGAATAACACCCACTTCTTAAGTGTGGGCTGTGCATGATGACTTTCTTCCCCAGAGTACAGTATGGAAGAAAGAGGGGGGAAATAACCTTACAGTAGAGAAACATGACAAACACTACTTTATCCAGGTGGCCAAAGTTGACATCTACATGCTAAGTCACTCTGATAGTATATCCACCTTTATTTTTTAACGTTTATTTATTTTGAGAAACAGAGAGAGACAGAGCATGAGTGGGGGAAGGGAAGAGAGAAAAGAAGACACAGAATCTGAAGTAGGCTCTAGGCTCTGAGCTGTCAGCACACAGCCCGACACAGGGCTTGGATCCACAAGCCATGAGATCACGACCTGAGTTGAATTCGGATGCTTAACTGAGTCACCCAAGTGCCCTTATAGTACGTCCCCTTGACCTGATCTAATAGGACATCACACTTTACCACTGTGATATTTCTCTCCAAGAATCATAACTCCAGTCTAATCATGAGGAAAAAATAATCAGGCAAATTCCACTTAAAGTACCCTTTACAAAATATCTGACTAGTACTCAAAACTGTCAAGATTGAGATATCAATAAAGAAGGCAGAATAAGGACTTACTACACCAAAGTTATCCCTCCATAAAAGCCATGGGGAAAAACTGGCAAAAATGGTCAGAATCAACTTTCTTAAAACTCTGGAAACTAAAGGAACACTTGCTATAAATTTGAGAGCATTTAGCCAAAAAACAAAACAAAAAATGAAACAGAATCTCAGCAAAAGCAGCAAGTTTTGTCACATTTTAACTTCCCATTTCCCACTCTTCAGCACTGTGGAGGCCTTGAAAAATAGTAGCCTGTATTCCTAGTATAAGAGGGAGCAAAATGGAGCTGGAGCTCTATCTCAAAGCCTTGTGACCAAAAAGGAATCATTATTTGATCAATTTGGTGGCTCCCTGGAAGACCTCACTCCAAAGGCTTGCCTTTACTTGATGTCACTCAAATCTAAAATCAAGTGTTTTTAGCACTCAAGTGCTAAAATATTCTCCTTGGAAGACATTTGTCAAACATCTTTAAATGTTGGCTGCCTGAGGCAATGAATACTAGTTGGGGCAAACTATAGACTAATCAAAAAGTTTGAAAGAAAAAGCTGAGGAATAAGATGTCCATAAGGGCTAAAAGGTCACGTACATGTTTAGGAATATACACATGTTCAGGAAACACCAGACACTAGAGGAAAGTACTAAATTCTCACCACCGCTTGACTTTGAGGCAAGTGTAAGCAGCAAGTGAAGACCGAGACAAAGTTGGAACTCACTTTGGCTGAGTGTTGAAGACATTCCCAAACATGTACACAGACTCCCTTGGCAAATACCCATAGATTACAGGTTCTAGGCATTTAAGGAATCAGGAGAACAACTAGAAAATATCAATAAAAAGAAACTTTAGAAAGGAACCAAATAGAAAAGCTGGATTAAAGCATACTATCTGAAATTAAAAATTCACTAGATGGGCTCAGTATAAGATAAAAGGCAGATATAAAGAAGAAAAAGAATCAGAACATGAACATAGATCAATTGAGTTTATTCTGTATGAAAATGTTTTTAAAAATGAAGCAAAATAAACAGAATCTCAAGGATATGTAAGGGTCTTTGATGGCACCATCAAGCATACCATCACAAGAATAATACAAATCCCAGAAAGAAAGAAGAGAAAGTAAGAGAAAAGGACAGAAAGAATATTCAAAGAAATAATGGGTGGAAACTTATCAAATATTGGTGAAAGAAATTAATATACACATAAAGAAGCTCAATAAACTCCAAGTAAAATATATATAAAGAGATCCACATCTAGACATCATAATCAACAGTTGAAAGCCAAAGACAAAAAGAGAATATGTAAAACAGCAAGTCATTATTCATAAAAAGTGGTTGTCGATAAGATTAATGGTTGATTTCTCATCAGAAACCTTGGAGGCTAGAAGGCAATGGCATAACATGTTGAAAGTGCTAAAACAAAAAAAACTTGTAAACCAAGAATTCTATATTCAGCAAAATTATTCTTCAAAAAATGAAAGGGAATTTTAGGCATTCCCAGGAAAGCAAAAACTGTGAATTTATTGCTTGCAGAATTAGAATTGTGCTACAAGAAGTATTGAAGAGAGTCCTTCAGGTTAAAATAAATGGACACTAGGCAGTACTTGAGTCCATATAAAGAAATAAAAAGCACTAGTAAAGTTAACTACATAGTTAAATATAAATGACATTACAAATGTATTTTTTATTTGTGATCCTTTTTTCTTGTCTTATTTAAAAAAAAACTACATACAGCAAGAATTATAAACCTAGGTTGATGGGCACACTTTGTACAAAGATGTAATTTGTGACAATAACAGCATAAAGGAGTGAAGAAACAGAGCTTATATAAGAGGAAAGTTTTACATAAATTTAAATTCAGTTGATGTCCAAGTTAGATTATTATCAATTAAGACTGTTCATGGTAATTTTCAGGTAAGTTACTATGAAAATAATTCAAGAATATATATCTTTTTAGATAAGTTTCAAATGATTAAAGTTGGGAATGAAAGAGAGCACATTACTACCAACCTTACAGAAATAAAAGGTTGATAATGGAATACTATGAACAATTTATACCAACATATCATATAACTTAGGTGAAGTGGACACACTTCTAGAAAGAGGCAATTTAAAAACTGACTCAAGAAGAAATAGAAATTCTGAATGATAAGTTAAAGACTAAGTTACTAATCAAAATAATTCCCACAAAAAATTCTCAGAATCAGATCACTTCACTGGTTAATTCTACTAAACATTTAAAAAATATTTAATACTAATCCTTCTCAAACTCCTTTAAAAAGGAAAGGAAGAAATATTGATTACTTTGATACCAAAACCAGACAGATACCATTATAAAAGAAAACTACATGAAAATACATGCAAAATCCTCAACAGAGTACTAGAAAACAGAATTCAGCAGCATATAGAAAGAATTATACATCATGAACAAATAGATTTTTATCCCAGGAATCTAAGATTGGCTTAACATCTGAACATAACATAATCAATATAACATACCATAACAATAGAATAATTTTTTAAAAACCACACAATCATCCTAATGGATGCAGAAAAACATTGAGAAAATTCAACATTCCTTCATGATTAACTAGGAAGAGACCTTCCTCAACCTTTCAAAGAGCATCTATGAAAAACACATAGCCAACATAATACTTAATGGTGAAAAAGTGAATGCTTTCCCAAAGATCAGGAGCAAAACATGGATGCCTGCTCTGATCACTTCTATTCAACATTGTACTAGAGGTTCTAGCCAGAGCAACTAGTCCAGAAAAAGAAATAAAAGGCATTCAGACAGGAAAAGAAGAAGTAAAACTATGTCTACACACAGATAATATGATCTTATAGAAAACTCTAAAAAATACATGCACACAAAAACTAGTAGACTAATAAATGTGTTCAGCAGGGTTGCAAGATAGAAGATCAATATGCAAAAACAATTGTATTTCTGTATACAGTTGACTCTTGAACAACACAGGTTTAAACTGTATGAGTCCACTTATATGTGGGTTTCATTTTTTATAAATACAGTATAGTACTGTAAGTGTATTTTCTCTTCCTTATGATTTTCTTAATAATATTTTATTTTCTCAAGCTTACTTTATTATAAGAATATGGTATATAATACCTATACAAAATATGTGCTAATTGACTGTTTATGTCATTGGTAGGGCTTCCAGTCAACAGTAGGCTATTAGTAGCTAAATTTTGGGGGAGTCAAAATATATACATAGATTTTTGACTGTGTATGGCAGGGTTAGCATACCTAACTCCTATATGATTCAAAAGTCAACTGTACTTTCAATGAACAATTAAAAATGACATCAAGAAAAACAATTCTATTTATAATAGTATAAAAACAAATAAGATGCTTAGAAATAATTTAACAAAAATATGCAAAACTTGTACACTGAAAACTATGCAATGTTGAAGGAAATTAGCAGCAGTATTCATAATACTCATGAAATAGAAACCAACCCAATGTCCATCAATTGATGTTTGGATAAACAAAATGTGGTAAATACATACAGTGGATTGTTACTTGGTCATAAAAAGGAATGAAGTGCTGATATACAACATATGTGAATCTTTGCTAAGTAAGGCCATATATTATATATTCCATCCTTGTGAAATGTCCAGATTAGACAAATCCATAGAGACAGAAAGTAAATTAGTGATTGCATGGGGCTGAAGGGATAATAAGTTTGCTCAGGGAGGGTTGGGAGGACTAAAAAAAGAACAGTGTTTATTTTTAGGGTTATTTAAATGTGATGATTGATTGCAGTAACAGTTATACAACTCTATAGATATACTAAAAAATATCGAATTTTATACTTCAAATGGTATGTAAATTGTATAGTATATAAATTTTTTTACTTTTAATTTTAATTTTTAATTTTATTTTTTTAATTTACATCCAAATTAGTTAGCATTTAGTGCAACAATGATTTCAGGAGTAGATTCCTTAATGTCCCTTACCCATTTAGCCCATCCCCCTTCCCACAACCCCTACAGCAACCCTCTGTTTGTTCTCCATATTTAAGAGTCTCTTATGTTTTGTCCCCCCTCCCCTGTTTTTATATTATTTTTGATTCCCTTGCCTTGTGTTAATCTGTTCTGTGTCTTAAAGTCCTCATATGAGTGAAGTCATATGATTTTTGTCTTTCTCTGACTGACTAATGTCACTTAGCATAATACCCTCTAGCTCCATCCACATAGTTGCAAATGGCAAGATTTCATTCTTTTTGATTGCTGAGTAATACTCCATTGTGTACCTATATACAACATCTTCTTTATCCATTCATTCATTGATGGACATTTGGGCTCTTTCCATACTTTGGCTATTGTTGATAGTGCTGCTATAAACATTGGGGTGCATGTGCCCCTTCGAAACAGCACATCTGTATCCCTTGGATAAATACCTAGTAGTGCAATTGATGGGTCGTAGAGTAGTTCTATTTTTAACTTTTTGAGGAACCTTCATACTGTTTTCCAGAGTGGCTGCACCAGCTTGCATTCCCACCAGCAATGCAAAAGACATCCTGTTTCTCCACATCCTCACCATCTGTTGTTGCCTGAGTTGTTAATGTTAGCCATTCTGACAGGTGTGAGGTGGTAGCTCATTGTGGTTTTGATTTGTATTTCCCTAATGATGAGTGATGTGGGGCATTTTTTCATGTGTCGGTTGGCGATCTGGATGTCTTCTTTGGAGAAGTGTCTATTCATGTCTTTTGCCCATTTCTTCACTGGATTATTTGTTTTTTGGGTGTTGAGTTTGGTAAGTTCTTTACAGATTTTGGATACTAACCCTTTATCTGATATGTCATTTGCAAATATCTTCTCCCATTCTGTTGGTTGCCTTTTAGTTTTGCTGATTGTTTCCTTCACTGTGAAGAAGCTTTTTATTTTGATGAGGTCCCAATAGTTCATTTTTGCTTTTGTCTCCCTTGCCTCCAGAGACGTGATGAGTAAGACGTTGCTGCGGGCAAGATCAAAGAGGTTTTAGCCTGCTTTCTCCTGGAGGATTTTGATGGCTTCCTGTCTTACGTTTAGGTCTTTCATCCATTTTGAGTTTATTTTTGTGTATGGTGTAAGAAAGTGGTCCAGGTTCATTCTTCTGCATGTCGCTGTCCAGTTTTCCCAGGACCACTTGCCGAAGAGACTGTCTTTATTCCATTGGGTATTCTTTCCTGCTTTGTCAAAGATTAGTTGGCCATATGTTTGTGGGTCCATTTCTGAGTTCTCTATTCTGTTCCATCGATCTGAGTGTCTGTTTTATGCCATGTATGGTATATAAATTATATCTCAGTAAAGCTGTTATGAAAACAAAACAAGTAAATAAACAATGGTCTAAGTCATCAAAAACAAGGAAATTCTGAGAAACTTTCATAGCTAAGAGGAGCCTGAAAACACATGATGAATAAATATAATCTGGTGTTCTGGATGGGATCCAGGTATAACTATACTCATATCAGATAAAATAGACTTTAAAGCAAAGACTGTGATAAAAGACAAAGAAGGGCATTCCATAATAATAAAGGGATCAATCCACCAAGAAGACATAACATTTGTAAATATGTAAGCACCCAAGATAAGAGCATCAAAATATATAAAGCAGATTAACAGACCTAAAAGGAGAAATTGACAGTGATACAATAATAGTAGAGGACTTTAATACCCACTTACATCAATGGATAGATCATCCAGACAGAAAGTCAATAAGGAAATATCCACCTTAAATGACACATGAAGCCAGATGGACATAATTGAATTATACTGAACATTCCATCCAAAACAGCAGAATACACATTCTTCTCAAGTGCATAGGCAGCATTCTCCAGGATAGATCATATATAAGGCCATAAAACAAGTCTCAGTAAATTCAAGAAGATAGAAATTTTATTTAAAAATGTTCTGTCTACAATGATATAAAACTAGAGATCAATTACAAGAAATAAACTAAAAAAAGTGGAGATTTAACAACATACTACTGAACATGTTCAATAGGTCATTGAAGAAATCAAAGAAGCAATCAGAAAATACCTACAGACAAATTAAAACAGAAATATCCCAAAATCTATGGGATACAGCACAGGCAGTTTTTTTTTAATTTATTTTGAGAGAGAGAGAGAGAATATGCAGAAGGGGCAGAGAGAGAGAGAGGAAGAGAAAGAGAATCCCAAGCAGGCTCTACACTATCAGCGCAGAGCTGGGTGCAGGGCTTGAACTCACAAACCTCAAGATCATGACCCAAGCCAAAATCAAGATCAGATGTCTAATTGACAAAGTCACACAGGCACCACAGCAAAGGCAGTTCTAAGAGGGAATTTCATAATTATACAGGCCTACATGAATAAACAAGACAAATATCAAATAAACAATCTAACTTTACACCTAAACAAACTAGAAAAAGAAAAATTAAACACAAAATTAGTAGAAAGAAAGAAATAATAAAAATCAGAATGGAAATAAATGTAATAGAGACTTAAAAGACAATAGAAAAAAATCAATGAATCTGAGAGCTGGTTCTTTGAAAAGATAAATAAAACTGATAAGCCTTAAGCTAGACTCATCAAGAAAAAAAGAGAGAAGGCACAAATAAAATTAGAAGTGAAAGAGAAGTTACAACTGATATCAAATAAATACAAAGGATTAAAATTGACTACTATGGACAATAATGTGCCAGTAAATTGTACAACCTAGGAGAAACAGAAAAATTTCTAGAAACACAATCTTCCAAGACTGAATCATGAATAGAAAATTTGAATAAACTGATTGCTAACAAGGAGATTGAAACAGTTAAAAAAAAAAAAACCCTCAACAAACAAAATTCCAGGGCCAGATGGCTTTAGTGGTGAATTTTACCAAACATGCAAGATTGAATACCTATTCTTCTCAAGCATTTCCAAAAAACTGAAGTGAGGGAATGCTTCTAAACTCATTTTACAAGGCCAGCATTCCCCTGATACCAAAAACATCGCACACACACAAAAAAAGAAAATTATTAGCCAGTATGCCTGATGAATACAGATGCAAAAATCCTAGCAACATATTAGCAAACCAAATTGTTAAAATTTCCTTACTACCCCAAGCAATATATAAATTCAGTGCAATTCCTATCAGAATTCCAATAGCATTGTTTCATAGAACTAGAGCAAATAATCCTAATACCTGTATGGAAACACAAAAGACCTGATGAGGCCAAAGTAATCTTGAGAAAGAAGAACAAAGCTGGAGGTATCATGCTCCCTGATTACAAACTATACCACAAAGCTATAGCAACCAAAACAGTATGATATTGCATAAAAACAGACATAGATCAGTAGAACAGAATAGAGAGCCCAGAAATAAACCAATGCATATATGGTTAGTTTACAGCAAAGGAGTCAAATATATAATGGGGGAAGGCCAGTTTCTTTGGTGGTTGATGCTGGGAAAACTGGACAACTACATGCAAAAGAATGAAATTGGACACCTTTGTACACCACATACAAAAAAAAATAAGCCCAAAATGGACTAAAGACTGAAATGTAACTCCTGAAACCATGAAATTCCTAAAAGAATAGGCAGTAAACTCTTGGACATCAACCTCAGAAATATTTTTCTGTATCTGTCTCCCCAGGCAAGGGAAACAAAAGGAAAAATAAGCAATTGTGACTCATCAAACTAAAAAGATTTTGCATAGCGAAGGAAACCATCATCAAAAATGAAAAGGCAATGAATGGGAGAAG
Organism: Leopardus geoffroyi; assembly: GCF_018350155.1. Classification (NCBI taxonomy): domain Eukaryota; kingdom Metazoa; phylum Chordata; class Mammalia; order Carnivora; family Felidae; genus Leopardus; species Leopardus geoffroyi. The sequence goes on along the minus strand of NC_059335.1, from coordinate 26,091,306 downwards.
AGAATTGCAAACGATTATATCCAAGAAAGGGTTAATATCCAAAATACATAAAGAATTCATAAAATTTAGCCTCAAAAATCATCGCCATCATCATCTGACTAAAAATGGGTAGAGAACTGAAGATACGTTTTTCCAAAGAAGATACTCAGATGGCCAACAGACATAAAAAGGTGTTCAACATCACTAATCATTAGGGAAATGCAAACCAAAAACACAATGAGATATTACCTCATACCTGTCACAATGGCTAGCATCAAAAAAATAAGAAATACCAAGTATTGGTGGGGATTAGGAGGAAGATGGACCCTTGTGCACTGTTGATAGGAATATAAATTGGTGCAGCCACTGTGGAAAACAGTATGGAGGTTCCTCAAAAGATTGAAAATAGAGATTCTACTTCTCAGTATTTATCTGAAGAAAATAAGGGTGCCTGGGCGGCTCAGTTGGTTAAGTGTCCGACTTCGGCTCAGGTCATGATCTCGCAGTCCATGAGTTCAAGCCCCGCGTTGGGCTCTGTGCTGACAGCTCAGAGCCTGGAGCCTATTTCAGATTCTGAGTCTCCCTCTCTCTCTGACCCTCCCCCGTTCATGCTCTGCCTCTCTCTGTCTCAAAAATAAATAAACATTAAAAAAATTAAAAAAAAAAAGAAAAGAAAAACCTTAATTGGAAAACATATATGCATCCCTGTGTTTATTGCAGCATTATTTATAATAGCTAAGGTATGAAAGCAACCCAAATGTCCACTGATGGATGAATGGATAAAAAAGAAGTGGTATGTATGTACAATGGAATATTACTTAGCCATGAAAAGGAATTAAATCTTAACATTTGCAACAATATGGATAAACTTAGATTGCATTATGCTAAGTAAAATAAGACAGAGAAAGACAAATATGTACAATTTCACCTATATGTAGAATCTAAAAAAAAATGAACAAACAAAAGAAAAACAGATTCATAAATACAAAGAACAAATTGATAGTCGCCAGAGGGGAAGAAGAGGGGGATACGAGGAATAGATGAAGGGGATTAGAGGTACAAAATTCCAGTTATAAAATAAATACATCACAGGGATAAGAAATACAGCATAAGGAATATGGACAATAATGTTGTAATAGCTTTGAATGGTGACAGAAGGTAACTGCACTTATTTTCTTGAGTATTTTTTAATGTATTTAATTGTCAAATCACTATGTTGTACACCTGAAACTAATACAATATTGCATGTCAAGTTTACTTTTATTAAAACTAAATATAAAGGAGCACCTGGGTGGCTCAGTTGGTTAAACATCCAACTTCGGCTCAGGTCATCTCCCAGTTCGTGAATTCGAGCTCTGTGTTGGGCTCTGTGCTGACAGCTCAGAGCCTGGAGCCTCCTCCAGATTCTGTGTCTCCCTCTCTCTCTGCCCCTACCCCACTTGCTCTCTCTCTCTCTCTCTCTCTCTCTCTCTCTCAAAAACAAATAAACATTTAAACAATTTTTATAAAAAATAAATATAAAAATTAAATTAAAAAAAAGATGGAAATAATAAGTGTAGAAGAAAGAGCAGAAAAGAGAAGTCTTCTGTATTGTTTGTGGGAATGTAAATTGGTACAATCACTATGGAAAACATTATGGAGGTCTCTCGAAAAATTAAAACTAGAACTATTATATGCTTCAGCAATTCCATTTCTGGATATCTACCCAAAGGAACTCAAAATATTAATTTAAAAAGATATATGCACCCTGATGTTCATTGCAGCATTATTTATACAAGCCAAGATATGAAAACAACCTGAGTGTTCATCAATAGGTGAATGGATAAAAGAAGATGTGAGATATATATATATATATATATATATATATATATATATATGGAATACTACCCAGGGGATGCCAGGAAGAGGCAAAATGAATGAAGGAGACCAAGAGGTACAAACTTCACGTTATGAAATAAATCAGGTCATGGGGATGTAAGGTAAGGCATAGGGAATACAGGCAATAATATGGTGTTAATTTTGTGTGGTGACAGATGGTAACTAGACTTATTGTGGTGATTAGCTTGCAGCAGGCACAAATGTGGGGTCACTTTGTTGTACACATGAAATTAATGGAATATTATATGTCGATTATACTTCAGTTAAAAATGATTAAATATATTGGTTAATTAATAGTGACAAATGTACCATAATACTGTTAAGATGTTAATAATAGGAGAAACTGAATGTGGGGTATAGGGGAACTCTCTATACTACATGCACAGTGCTTCTTTTATCTAAAACTATGCTAAAACTATAATTTACTTTTAAAACTATCATTACCAGGCACCTCGGTGGCTCTGTCAGTTAAGTGGCCAACTCTTGGTTTTGTGAGGTCATGATCTCACAGTTTGTGAGTTTAAGCCCCCCACGTCAGTCTCTGTTCTGACAATGCAGAGCCTGTTTGGGATTCTCTCTACCTCTCCCCTGCTCGTGCTCTCTCTCTCACTCTGTCTCAGAATAAATAAATAAACTTTAAAAAATAAAATAAAACTATCGTTAAGATTTTGAGAGAGATGGTTGAGTGCCCACTTTAAATTCTTTTCAGTTCTTCCTATCTGTATTTAGTTACTATTATTTTTGGTACAAGCATATCTGATTTTATCATTGCATAATATTCCTGTTGTATCCTGTTTAGTGTTTTAACCCTTAAATTCCTCTTTGATTTTAACTGAGCTATTGTAGGGGACCCATGGTACACATGGTTTCTACGTGACCACGGTGACGTGGGATCTTTGCTCTGCTTTTACTTTATACCCTCACTCCCTCTTCTTCATAGTCTATTTCATACTCACCTCATTTAAGATTTCTGGAACTTTTAGGGGCGCCTGGGTGGCGCAGTCGGTTAAGCGTCCGACTTCAGCCAGGTCACGATCTCGCCGTCCGTGAGTTCGAGCCCCGCGTCGGGCTCTGGGCTGATGGCTCAGAGCCTGGAGCCTGTTTCCGATTCTGTGTCTCCCTCTCTCTCTGCCCCTCCCCCGTTCATGCTGTGTCTCTCTCTGTCCCAAAAATAAATAAACGTTGAAAAAAAAAATTAAAAAAAAAAAAAGATTTCTGGAACTTTTCACTTCACCTGCATCTCTGCCTCCCAGCTCATCAATTTACTGAGCGTTTATCAGAATCCCCACCACCACCACCATACACTTACTGTTTTCTCTTATTGCACAGCATCAATCCATCCATATATATTTATAGATATTCTGTCACTCACCTCATTTTCCTGGTTTTCCTCTATTCTTTTTTTGCATATGTGTGGTTAGTCATTTCCTTATTCTTTTTCTTTAGATGAAGCATACAAAGCACAAAAAGAATATTTTTAGATCCGTTTTTGAAAGCATTCACTACTTCAGAAGTCACAAGTATCCTGAGTTTAAGGACAATTTAAGAAGTCACTAATGAAGAGAGTGATTCAAACTGTCTATCTGTTGATTTCTTCAGAAGAGTGCAAAGACCTATTTCCTGTCAAGAAAAGGTAGATGTTTCGTCTTCCATGAAAGACTCTTAAAAATCACCATGTGTGAAGGCAGAAACTGGAGGTTGCTGGAATTTGCCTGCTTGGAGTAGCCAGAAAGTGTTTAGAGCAAATATTAATGTAATCAGCATAAGTGAAAGGGCAGTTTGGCTTTTCTGAAAGGGAGTGTTTAAGCACAATAGAGCAGAGTCCCACTCACTGGCTAAGGGAAGAGAGCCAGCTGTGCCAGCACAGGTAAAAAGAGGCAGTTAGTCCTGCTCTCATTTCAGAGACCTCACCAAGCAGGATTTAGTTGTCTGCATAGCCTTCCTTGTGGAAAGAAGCCATGCCTCAATGAAAATGTATTCTTATTCTGGTACCACTCGGATTTATTTGAATGCATTGTTAACGAGGGCCTGATTCTAAGTAAAGAAGGGAAGGAAGGGGAGGAGGAAAAAGGAGCCAGGGAGACATTTCCATGTCTGTCTCCATGTGAATCCACTCGGCTTTTGTAGGAATCAAACCTAACCTGAGATTATTTGGGAGAAGGTACCACTTTTACTTTTCCAGAAAGAATGGCCAGTACCTATAGATTTAATACAAAGACAAATAGATAAGCTTTAGGACCCCTGACAAACTTAACTGAAGATTGTACCCCAGAACAAATGGGATTTCAATATTTCCTCACTACATATGGATGTGCATTCTCTCAGGCTTGTAGGTCACTGGTCTGGGCCCAATGACTCATTATAATTATTAGTACAATCACATTTTTTCAGATCTCAAGAGCCTTGGGGTATATTTAAACTTATAAGGTAGACTCATCATTTGGCCCTGTGCATTATAAAACATCTTGATCAAAGTCAGACAGGTGAGTCCTAGGACCAGGTGGGAGTATTCATATAGTCTTGTATTAGGCACTTTAGTTCCTTCTATCCTCAAATCTGCTCTCACCACGTCATTTGAATATACAACATCTGTGCCTTTGTTCTCAATTGCACTCTCTGATGGGAAGCTATACGACTTGATCTCTTACACATTATAGGTGTTTCATTAGGATTATCATTTGAAATAAGGAAAAATGGCACACTCTAGGGTGCCACATATTCAACATTTTATCTCTTCTCTTTAAAACAATCAGAGCTAAATGTTTTTACAGATAATCCCAGATCTCATTATAGGGGAGTAAATGCACGCTCTTGTGAACCACTTTTCAGATTTCTCAATAACCTGGCTTATTAACATTTTCCTCTTCTCTTTTCCCATTTTCACATTTCACCTAGTTTCCTCACCTTTTGAAATTCAGCAGGAGCATCTCTGCCTTGTGTACTTTTGGCTGAGTTCCCTTGAATTCATTTCCAGAGATGGTTTCTGTGGGTTATTTACTTAATGCTACCCACACAGTCACACTCATAACCAAAAGTTTGCCTGTAGTGGGTTGTCAGGAAATGACATCTTTATGTCATTTTCTTTTCTTTTTTTTTTTTCAACGTTTATTTATTTTTGGGACACAGAGAGACAGAGCATGAACGGGGGAGGGGCAGAGAGAGAGGGAGACACAGAATCGGAAACAGGCTCCAGGCTCTGAGCCATCAGCCCAGAGCCGGACGCGGGGCTCGAACTCACGGACGGCGAGATCATGACCTGGCTGAAGTCGGACGCCCAACCGACTGCGCCACCCAGGCGCCCCCAAATTTTTTTTTTCAACTTTTATTTATTTTTGGGACAGAGAGAGACAGAGCATGAACGGGAGAGGGGCAGAGAGAGAGGGAGACACAGAATTGGAAACAGGCTCCAGGCTCCAGGCTCCGAGCCATCAGCCCAGAGCCCGACGCGGGGCTCGAACTCACGGACCGCGAGATCGTGACCTGGCTGAAGTCGGACGCTTAACCGACTGCGCCACCCAGGCGCCCCTCTTCATGTCATTTTCATGCTTTGCATTGTGTTTTGGAGAGGAGAGAAATCAATGAAGCTAGTACCTGCTCCCCTTGCTTCATCCTCAGGTATTATTGTTATTATTGCAGTTAACTCTGCAATTGGACCTTCCTCCTGTAAAGGGCAAAGATACCTCATGAGTGAAGGAGTCCATAGACCTTCATGTCTGTCCCCTGCCTCTAGGTTGGGCTGGGGTCACTCTAGACTTCCGGATCATTAGTTCTGCCTCTCTGGCGGGAGGGTTCAACTTCCTGCTCAACTGCAGTAAGTTTTCTGAGAGTAACAGAAGCCTCTCAGGTCATCCTCCATGCTGAGCCATTCATAATCCCTTCCTCAGGAATATGGAGTGGGACTCGTAGCAAGATCCTCAGCATGTAAACCCAGTTGTTGCTGGTGGCCATGTCTTACACCAGGTGAACTATAGAACAGAGGAAGCAAGGACATGGAATAAAGGAAGATGTGCAGAGGGCAGCCAGGATGAAGTCAAAGAGAAGGTCTGCCTTGATGACATCCATGTCCTTGAGTTTATTCTTTTCTGAAACCCAGCTGCATCGTGGATCCATGAGCTACCCATATATACTAAATTCCCCCTCAATTGTTTTCTCCCCTTAAAGAGATCCAGTAGGTTTCTGATGCAACCAATTAGGGTCCTTACTAATAAACATATCTAAGTTTTAAGGAATTATTCTTCTTTTCCTCTCCTTTCACCTTTTCCCACTTCATTGCTTGGCTTTTGCCTTTATGGATTTTGCTGAGCATGCACGTGTGCACTCGTTGTGCCAGTCCACATGGAAAAAGATACATTTATACTATTCATAAACAAACACAGGGAAAAGCACTTCAAAGCCTCCCTTGGTGAATCACTTGCACCCTCTTATCAGGGGCAGTCGCTCTTCAGCGCTAATCTATGTGGAAATGCAGAGCTGGTATCATGAGATCATTTGCTTTTTTCATGAGAAATCAGAAATATGAATTTTTATGAGAAATCTCTCAATTTTGAAATGTTGACTCAATTTGTGTTTAAATATGCAATAGACCAACCAAAAAAAAAAGCCCACAAAACTCTCTGTGGGCTGCTTGAGATCTTTAGATTCTTGTTTTTTGTAGTATGGTCTGAAAACCAACAGCATTGGCATCACTCAGGAACTCACTAAAAATGCAGAATCTCAGTCCCACCTTAAACCTGATGTATCTACATCTGAATCTCCAGGTCATTTGTCTGCACATCAAAGATTGAGACATCCTGGCTTAATCTATTTGTTCATAAATCGGGCTGTACGTTGAGATTACCCAAGGAGCTTTAAAAATATACTGATATCTGTTTTTTATTTCCAAGGATTCTGTTTTAATGAGTCTGGAACACAGCCTGGGCACTTTTTTAAAACTCGTTAGGTGATTTTAACATGTATCAAATGTCAGGAATTGCTAGTTTACCTCCGGATCACCCCACTCTCTATTGCGTCTGAGATAACACACCCAGCAGTTCACTCAGACCTTATCTGCCTTGGTCAGTGAGTTGGCCACCCCTGGCCTGGAGTCTCAAGACACAACAACATGGATGGAGCTATAGCGTATACTGCTAAGTGAAATAAGTCAGTCAGAGAAAGACAAATACTATATGACTTCACTCATACATAGAATTTAAGAAAAAAATAAAGGAACAAAGGTAAAGAGAGAGAGAAACCAAGAAATAGACTCTTAACATGGAGAACAGATGGTTACCAGAAGGAAGGTGGGTGGGGGGATGGGTGAATTAGGTGATAGGGATTAAGTGTACTTGTCATGATGAGAACAGGGTGATGTAAGGAAGTGTTGAATCACTATATTATACACCTGAAATTAATATTACACTGTATCTTAACTATCCTGGAATAAAAATATAAAATAAAATAAAATAAAATAAAATAAAATAAAATAAAATAAAAGACTTTCATGGTAGTTGCAAATTGAAGGTTCATGAATATTGCCAGATCTTTTTTTTTTTTCACTCAGAACACTGTTTCAAAAACATTTTTAATTTAATGGCTAAATTAGAAGACAGGACTTTCTTAAACGCTGCAAAGAAACATTGAGTATAAACATCGTAGAAAAACTAAACTATTATAGCCAAAGAAATTAATTACACAGAACAAAGATTCCAAACACACATTTAAGACCTGCATCTTAAATGATCTCAGGCATCTGAAAATCCTATTTTTTTGAAAATGTAGCCAAATGAGAAGAGAGAGCAACAATAGCAAAATAACCAAGGTCAACCCCTGAGAGAATGGACACCTAAAATTAGAATACAGGATAAACATTTTCTTTTAAATTATGACACCTAATTTTGCACTCTGATCATTGCTCCCACATTTCAGTAGCTAAAATATGATTTTTTGTTTGTATCTGTGTAAGATTTTCCCAGTGTGATAAACTGTAAACAAAAACCAAACCCATAATTCTTTACCTTCCTTGTATCCATGATCTTTTCAATGTGACTTGCAGCCCCTCCCCTCCAGAGATAGAGTCTAATACTCCATCCTTTGAATCTGGGCTGGTGTGGTGAGTTCTTTTGCCCAACAGAGTAGGCAGAAGTGACACTGTGCATGTTCTGAACCTAAGCATCAAGAGACCCTGTTCACTGCTTCTCTGTCTTTGGACCCCTACTACTGCAGTGTGAGCAAGCTGGATTATCTGAACTTGGAGAAGACTCAAGGTCTTCCTAAACCAGCTGGCAGCCAGTTGACTCCCAACATTTAAGAAAGTCCAGCCAATATCTGCAAGTACCTATCTGACCCAGAGCTGACCAAAGGTGCATGAGCAAGCCCAGAGGAGAACAGAGAAATTACCCAACCAGTCCACAGAATCATGAGTTACATAAATGCTTGATTTTTTTTTGGAGTGATTTGTTACATGGTAATATCTAAATGATATACTTAGCTCAGGGAATTGCCACTTAGATATTAAATTTCTAAAGAGGGGCGTTGGATAGCTCAGACAGGGAATTTCCACTTAGATATTAAATTTCTTAGGAGGGGCGTTGAATAGCTCAGTCAGTTAAGCGATTGACTCCTGACTTGGGCTCAGGTCATGATCTCATGGCTCCTGAGCTTGAGCCCTGCATCAAGCTCTGTGCTTACAGCATGGAGCCTGCTTGGGATTCTCACTCCCTCTCTCTCTATCCCTCCCCCACTTGCTCTCTACCTCTCTCTCAAAGTAAATAAACTTTAAAAATAAATTTCTAAAGAAATGGAGTCTATAGAAATAATTTAAAAAAATGGTTAAGCTAAACTAGAAAGACCAAGAAAAGAATGACAAGGCTTTATCATCAACTTTGTCCCTCCATTGGGCCATGTTGGTAATGCTGAATTACTTACCTAGGTCAAGGAGCTGAGCAAAAATGGAGCCAGCTCTTTGGAGGTGGTGCATATTCAGAGGATATCCCTAGTGACCAGCATCTGATAGTGATTTCTCTCTACTTCCTAATTCTACCATCACTACTACTCCTTTTATATTTCCAACCCCATGTTATTGAGCATCTTAATTTGGAGACTAAATTTAAATGTGAACAATGGCTCATATTCTGAATAACACTAAGTATATGGATTCATACTTAGATAATTTCTATGACTTAGTAAGAATTACCATCTGAACCATACCTCTTTGCAGTACTGATCTATGCATCATTGTTCTCAGGTATGTCCATCTTGTAAAATTGGTATGATTTCCCAAACAATGGTAGCATTACATATCTTAAGGTTTTCTATAAACTTCCTAAGAAAACTGAACTGTTTCAGAAAAAAACTACTTTCAATATTCTCACTAGCTCTGAAAATCAGTTTAAAATTGAGCTCAAATAGCAAAAGAATAGAAAAAAAAAAGTCAGCATTTAAAAGATGCCACATGCACAACAGACTTGATGCTCCCCTCCTCTAACAAATTATGAGTGGTGTTCAATCATTTAACAGTAGACAGCTTTGTGGAAAAGAACATTATTCTGCATGTAGCTTCCTGTCATACAGGATGAAAGCCAGATTTCTGAAAACTCCTAGCCTTCATAGCTAACTTGAGTTTGTTAAGAAAAGAACAAAACCAGCCACATAATCCCAATTTCAGGCCGTCCGTGGCTTTTGAGGCTTTTAAGAAGCAGCCCAAAGATTAGCAAGATTCATAGTGAAAAGCCAGGTCTACAGCAGTCTTAATTCCAGGTAAATAGAAAGCTTTCTTGTCAACTTTGCTTGCCTTTTCCCTCCTAATAGCAAGGCTAGTAAGCTAAGTACATGACCATGTGTATAGGTATTATGAGGAGCAGAGAAGCCATTTCCTATATAGTTACTGCTGTGAAGGAGCTAATAGGCTGACTAAGGAGACAAGAAGGACATACCTGAGATCAGTAGTGTATAGATCAATTCTGCTAGGAGGTGTGGTTCAGAAGGAGAATGGTACCAGAGTTACCAGAGCTAGGGGACAGCAGAGCCACTGTGAACTGGGCAGGTCAGGGAAGGCCATAGGAGAAATCAAGTAGTCCTCAAAGGACCCTGCCTGTTTGTTTATAACAGCATGGTTGAGACATCATTAACAAATAAAAATGTATATATTTAAGGTGTATAACTTGATGCTTTGACATATAGTGTGAATACTGTGAAATGATCACCACAAACAATCAAAATTAACATGTCACCTCACATAGTCACCATTTTCTTTTGTGTATGTGGGAAGAACACTGAAGTCTTCCCTCACTGCAAATGTCAAATATACACTTCAGTATTGTTAACGATAGTCACCATGCTATACATTAGCTCTGCAGATCTTATTCATCTCGCATAACTGAAACTCTGCACTCCTTGAAAAGCCTCTCCCCATTCCCCCCCCCCCACAAAGTTCCTGGCAATCACCATTCTTCTCTCAGCCTCTATGAGTTTCACTATTTTAGATTTCAAATATAAGTGAGATCAAGAGGATTCTGTCCTTCTGTGTCTGGCTTATTTACTTAGCATTATGTCCTCCAGGTTTATCCACATGTTGTCACAAATGGGCAGATTTCCTTCTTTTTTAAGGCTAAGTAATATGCCAGTGTGTGTGTGTGTGTACACATATACACATATATTTTCTTTATCCATTCATCTGTTGATGGATATTTAAGTCATTTCCATATCTTGGCTATTGTGAATAATGCTACACTGAACATGGAAGTGCAGATATCTCTTCAAGATACTGATTTCATTTCCTTTGGATATATATTCAGAAGTGGGATTACTGTATCACATGACAGTTCTAGTTTAATTTTTTTAAGTATAATTAATGCACTATGGTTATAGCAGCATTATTATCTATAATAGCCAAGATATAGAGGCAACTTAAATGTCCATTGACAGATGAATGGATAAAGAAGATACTATATATATTATACATACACAACGGAATATTACTCAGACATTAAAAATGAGATCTTGCCATTTGTAACAACATGGATGGATCTAGAGGGTATAATGCTAAGTGAAATAAGTCAGAGAAACACAAATACCCTATGATTTCATTGGTACGTGGAATGTAAAAAGAAAAAAAACAAATGAACGACAACAAAAAGAGACCAAAAAAATAGACTCTTAATTATAGAGAACAAACTCATGGTTTCCAAAGGGGAGGTGGGTGGGGGGATAGGTAAAAGAGGCGAAGGTGATTAAGAGTACAGTTATCATAATGAGTACTGAGTAATGTGTAGAATTACTGAATCATATATTGCACACCTGAAACTAATATAACACTGTATGTTAATTATATTTGAATTTAAAAAACAAAGCAAACAAACAAAAAAACAGACTCTTAAATACAAAAAATATCTGGTTGTTGCCAGAGGGGAGGTGGAGGGGGATGGGCAAAACATATTAAGGGGATTAAGAGGTACTAACTTGTAGTTATAAATAAGTCACAGAGATGAAAAGTACAGCATAGGGAATATAGTCAATAATATTATAATAACATTGTGTGGTGACTACACTTACCATGGTGAACATTGAGGCAATCTATAGAATTGTTGAATCATTATGTTGATAATTCTAGTTTTAATTTTTTTTCAGAGCCTCCATATTGTTTTCTTTTTTTTTTTTTTTTTAATTTTTTTTTTCAACGTTTATTTATTTTTGGGACAGAGAGAGACACAGCATGAACGGGGGAAGGGCAGAGAGAGAGGGAGACACAGAATTGGAAACAGGCTCCAGGCTCCAGGCTCCGAGCCATCAGCCCAGAGCCCGACGCGGGGCTCGAACTCACGGACGGCGAGATCGTGACCTGGCTGAAGTCGGACGCTTAACCGACTGCGCCACCCAGGCGCCCCATCCATATTGTTTTCTATATGCCTCTACCAATATATATTCCCACTGACAGTGTTCAAGTGTTCCCATTTCTCCATATCCTCCCTGACACTTGTTATCTTTTGTCTTTTTGATAAGAGGCATCCTAACACGTGTGAGGTGGTATCTTATTTTGTTGAACATCTTTTCATGTATTTGTTGGCCATTTGTATGCAGGATCCTTTTTATTAAATACATATCTTTAGAGGTATGTCCTGGATATCTGTTTATTTATCCTCTCTCACACACACATGCACACACACACAGTGACAATGCTATATTTGTCTCATTGAATCATCCTTATCTCCTGAGAGGTAGGTCACTGTTGTCATTTCCTCACATTATCTTGAGCTGACACAATCTGGGATAGGTGAGCCCCCAGAGAAAGAAATGGTCCCAAGTGTAACCAATGAGACAAGAGCAACCCAGACATGTGAATCAGGATACACAACAAAAGCATTTTTTTATAAGTTCCTGTCAATACCAATTCTTAGAAAGCTTTCTATGGGATGCCATCTGGATGCATAAGTATCACCATGATAAAATAGTACTTACTTCCACCCTAGCCATGTACATATCTTATAATTATCTATACTCCCAAGTTTTCTGAGCATTTATTTTTAAAATTAAGGGAAACTTTATCTTTGCACATTTGGTTTTCAATACAATTGTAGCACATTTTCCAAAATACCAAGTAATCTAAAAGTAATTTACATCTGAGCTACGAATATGTTGAATTTTAAGGATACTTTCCTTCTTAACTTCCCGAATTGTGCTCTAATCTAGTAGTAAAATTAGTTAAATATTCAACTAGGCACAAACTGCATGATTAGAGAGGATAGCTGTGAGGGCTGGAAGGAAACCAGACTGATTTAAAATTTATCAAGAGATCATTTAATTCCATGCAATGACAATTTCCTGACTACCAGGGAACTGGTCATCATAATTCATTAAGACAGGACCCACATGGGGCTAGATTAAGGGGTGATCATTCAGAAGCCTCACTAGTTTTTACATACAAATGTAACCCCATAGTCTTAACAGCACAGACCAAACTACAGATGGCAATTTCACCTCGCAGGTTATTAAAATAAGCCTCTCTGAGCTTTATATAGCAGACAACTGCCTAGCCTTACTACAATCAACCTGAAATGTGCTGCACATTGCATTTCGCTGCCTTAATTAAAGGACACCAATCATCCAATTACACTGCATGATTTCTCAAGCCTCTCCTGAAACAAACCCCTAGAAAACCAGGAGGAAAAATCAAATTAAAGAAGGAAGCCCCAGGACTTCAATAGGCTTTAATCACAAAGGGTTCAATTTGCTCCTAGGTGTATGAGGGGTAGAAGTGAAACAAGGTTCTTCTTCTCCTGCATGGTCTTCAGCAAGCAGAGGATGTGGTTCAGCCAAAGAAGGTAAATGTGAAGCTGCCCATGAATGCCTCATTGTGAAATCACACCTGGCCTCTCATTGTTTCTTACCCTCTAGGCTGACCAAGCTGGGTGGACTCACCTTGGCTACTAGAACATAAATCTTCGAGAGGAAACAGCTTACTTCACTGACATCATTCATTAGCAAGACTAGTCTTTACATTGGATAAAGTGACTTGTAAAAGAAATCTTTCACAGAATGGGTACATCCAAATGTCTCTAAACCAAGAGACATTTTAACATCCAAATGTTTTAAATGTTTTGGTTTAAAAACGAAGTATCCATGTAGAGGTTCCTCTTGAGAAATGTAAGTAGCATTTTCTGAATCTCTGCTCTGGCTGATACAACGTTGACAAAGCACTCAGTTCATGTGATACCTTTACTTTTAACCACTCTATATGGGGACCTTGAAGTTCAGAATGGGTCAATAATTTGGGACAGACAGGCAAGAGATAAGATGCAGAATAAGAAAATGCTGTTGGACAATTCGAGAAAACAAGTCTGGGGTTCAGTTCTTCCCAGAAAACTGAGACATGATTAAGAGCATGGACTCTGGAAGCAGACCAACTTGGGTTTGAATTCTAATTTTACCATTTATAGCTCTATGACCTTGACAAAGCTGCGGAACCTGTGGAACCCCTCAGCTGTGGAACTGAGACTTGGTTTCTTCATCACTAAGATGGAGATACTCCCCTCTACCTTACAAAGTTGCAAGGGGGATTCAATTAAGTAATAATTCATGCAAAGTACTTAGCACATTACCTGACACACAACATATTCAGTCAATGCTGGCTATTATTATTTATTACATTATCTTCCTTGGTTTAATCTCCTTTCAATTCCTTACTGGAGTAGCTTGAGAGCTTTAGCTAAAGCAACTTCCAACAGATGGATGTGAAAAGCAACTGGAGATCATTTGCCATGTTGGTGATAAAGCAGTAATTAAATGGGAATTACCACCCAAACTCAACCAGGCAGGAGGGATCGGGTAGGAAGTCTGGTCTATTGTTTTTTTGTTTTGTTTTGTTTTGTTTGTTATTGTTTATTATCAGAGGCAGAGCTGTGCTCTTGGTAATGCTGGAGCTGGAGGCAGAGGAATGTGGAGCTGGAGGAAGTGGAAGCCTTATCACCTATGGCTTTCACTTTGATTGAGACTCCGTTCTTTGCACTGTACCCTTGAACAAGATGAACCTTGAACACAGGGTGTGCTGTAAGAGACTCAATTTAGATCTGCTGGCTCCCCAGGCCAGCCATCTGCCACATCTGATTGGGGAGCAGAGACGAAATTAAATTGCTATGGCATTACTCCCCACTCCCTAAGAAACCCACTGAAGGATGGCAGCCTGGCCACTGCGGCCATTCATAGGGCAGACCATTCTGTGTTAATGGATCAGAAATAACCAGGACAGCAAAACTTGGAGAGATGCATTTTTTGGTTTTTCGTGGAGAGACCTTGAGGAAAGACATCCCATAGCAAAGTGAGTAAAAGACATCAGAATTGAGGCACCTGGGTGGCTCAGTCAGTTAAGCATCTCTTGATTTCAGCTCAGGTCATGATCTCCTGGTTCATGAGTTCAGTGTGGAACCTGCTTGGGATTCTCTCTCAGCTCTTCCCCCATCACACTGTCTCTCACAGAGTACTAAGCTACTAATATGTGAGGCACCCTTCTAGGCACTGCAGAGCTTACAGAGCTGTAAGAGGGGGTGTGGAGGGGAATAAAATGAAGTGTTGGGACCAGATATGACAGAGTGTCACTTTCATGTACAAGCCACTGAACTAAGTGTTGTTTTTCCTATTGCACAGAGAGGAGCCTCAAACAGGGATAGAGAAAGAGTTGGTGTAATGTGTTTGTACATGCTCTCCCTCTGCCTCTTCAGAATTTATCTGGAAATGGGTAAATACATAGAGAAACCCAGATGTGTTCATGAAGTTGACATTTCAACAAATCTAAAGACTGCAACATAGAAAAGGAGATAAATATTTCCTATCATCTGTACCCATAGGCAAAGGGACGGGTGTGGTCTTGACAGTCCCTTCACTCTGCTTCTGGACCAAATGGGTTGCAGGACTCTCCCCTTAGCAGAGAGCTAGTCAGTTGCGGAGTACAGCTTTGTGACTTTTCCAACACACAATTTAGTTAAGTCTGAACCCTATTCTGTAAACAGTGGGGATTCAAGAAATGTTTCTGAGCAGGAGGGGAACTGGTTGGATATGATGCTTGTAGGCAAGTTGGGCCTAAAAGATAAAACTCAGGTTTGCAAAGCTGGTGGGAAGAGGTAATTGGGAGGAGTGGAAATGAGAGATTTTGAAGATGAAAATGCAAAGTGCAAATGGGTGGAAATTGCCTCTTGGCTCTGCCCTTAGGCAGCCTGCATGATGAATCCATGTCAATGAGGTTATATGGGTGAGAATGTCTGGAAAGGGGGCACTGAAGTTTCCCAAGCCCTGCTACAGCATGTCTTGCTTTCCTTAGCTGGAAGAGGCCATACCCAGAGAACATCTTCTCCACTCACATCGACCAAAGACTCCTAAGAAAGGCAGAGACAGATGTCTTTTGCTGTTCCATCATCTGAGTTCCTGTCCTTCCCTCTTGTGCCATCTTCTGATCCAGTGGTGGAGTTTAGCCACCAAAGCCTCCTTGCTGGTTCTTTGAAAAATTGGCAGAATCATGTCTTGCTTCTGAGGGACTATTATGAAAGCAATTTGATGATTAACTTTTTTTAATGTGCAGAATAGATTTTAAAATTGTCAGACCTGTTACCGGACCCTGTCCCTGGGCTTCACTCAAAGCTAACCGCGTGCTCTGCTTTCTCCGTCTATCATAGACCATAAAAGCTGGTTAAAGATCCATTTCCTCCTCCTGCCTCCCATTATTATTACCTTAGTTCTAACTGTCAAGAGACCTTGCTAAAGAAAAGAATGCTGTAATTCAGTATTAGGTTACTGGAAAACACTAGTGGGAGTTGAAAATCACAAGTAGGCAGAGAATAAAGTGGAACCAAAATTCATCATGAAGCCATTTTCACCTCCCACACTCCACTCTGACCCAGACAGTACCTTTATTTGTGAAGAACATAAGGATTTGCTCCTTTACATCATAGGAAAAACATGATGGTTGGTTGCTGCAATTTTTAAGTGTAAAGATTTTTATTCCTCCCCTAGAAAAGAGCAATATGTTTTAAAATGCTTGGATCTCTTATCTGTAATCGGCAGAAAAAAATTATAATTTAGTGTATTTGAGGATATGATGTTTGAACTAGATTCTAAAAGCAGACTACATGGCTAATTGAGAATTCTCTGCTTCTAAGAACCATGACAAATGTCACAGAAGAGCCTTGTCCAGCACTTTAATAAGAGGTCCCCAGAAGCCCTTAGGTGTCTACCCATCTCCTGACAGGGAGGCATAGAGAAAAGCAGCTTTTGGAGGTGGCTGGCTGGCTTCAGGCACCCAGCAATTTGGTGACAGTGGTTTTAAAGGTAGGATGTTAACTCTGCAAATGTGGCCAAGTCATCTTAAGGCCAGAGCCTCTTCATTAAAAAGAAATAGCACCTGAGTTTGGAAAGGATGGAGGGCACTGATGAAATACACAGCTAAAGACACAAGATTTTTAGTCGGGTTTTCTTAAAGTTAGTCTCAACTTAAAGGCCCACTGGTTAACCAGTGCCAAAGGAGATGGTTTAGTGAGAGCTAGTATTTCTGGCCCTTGGCTTAGATGCTGGACAAACATCAACTGGCCTTGGCCTTACCAGGGGCTGTGCCTGTGTTTCCAACACTGCAATGAGTCCTCCAAATTCTTCGTCACTCCGAGGCATTCACATCATCCCCTACACTCACTGCTTAAAACTGTCCAATGTCTTCCCACAGCACTTAGACTAAACACAAAACCCCTAGCCGAGGGCTGCAGGGTCCCCACTTGATTTAGTTCCAACCCTGCTCAAAACTCACATCTACCCATTCCCCTTTGTTCACGCTGGTCCAGCAACTCTGGACTTCTTTCTGTTCTATGCACACAACTAACATGTTCCAGCCCCAGAACCTTGGCATTTGAAGTTCACTCCTCCTGAATTGCTCTTCTGTCTAATCAGGATGGCTGATGCCTTCCCATCATTTAGTTCAAATTCTACTTGCTCATAGAAGCCTTTCTGATGTTCCCTAAAATATTGTTTCTCCCTTCATAACTCTCTAATCATTGTCCTGGTTTTGTTTCATTTTATCCTTAATCTCTGACATTATTGTATTTCTTGCCTTATTGTTCTGTCTCTCCACACTAGAATGTAAGCTCCTTGAGGACAGAGACCTCCCTTGTCCTGCTTGCCACTAGATCCCTAGTGCCTATAATGTGCTTAATCAATATTTTTGAATGAATGAATGACTGTGTTAGGAGACTCACAACAATTAAAAATCTAGAAATAAATCTTTAAAGATCTCAGCAATTGGGCAAGTACATGTGGAAATATGCCAATCTGGCAGTATTGTATGGAGACTCCTGCATGTGTCTTGACCAGAGTCATTACTCCAGTTCCCCCAACCCTTGTGCTCCTGGATGGCATTTGATAGAAGACAGAAGTAATTTGTAGGAAATTGTTATATAGTAAAAAACCAGAAGTTCTAGCTTTCCCGCCCCAGAATTATTACATTCATTGGTGGGTATTTTTACCCAGAGATGCATCCTGCAATCAGCCCCATTAATATCCTACATAAACAAGCCACAAGGGGCTTCAGTTGGAAAGTCTTTTAGGTCTCAGGCAGTCTGCACAGGCAGTAATTTCAAAGTCAGAGTGATGCACTGCTTGGGAAAGGGATTTGTGATGAAAAGAAAAATTGCAATTAGAATCTCCTTCTGAAGTACACTTACCTATCTACTCCTCTTACACATCTATTTTGGTGTTGTCCCAGGCTGCCACACGCTCACCCAGGGAACACAAATAAGGCAGCTTTTCCAGCTATGATGCAAACCATAAGCATGCTCACTGGAGCATATTTTGTTTCATCTGGAGTCAGTGATAGAGAAAGGAGAGTAAAAAGAGATGGAAGCAAATGGGGTCAGACTCATTGTGCTTGGTTCCCTTTAGAATAATTGTAAAATAAATAAAGGTTAATGCTTTGTAGAAAGAAGGGTCTTTGGTCAGTCGGAATTCTCTCTGATGGCTCCCTCTGTGATTGATTTATTGGTTACGAATTTCCTCAGTGTTGACATGAATGTGTGTGGCACCTCTGTGGAGCCATACCAAACCACAAAGAAACCAGTCAGGAGATGTAAAACAGTAATGATAATGGCAGTAATCAGCTGTGTTTCCCTAGGAACTGTAGGTAAGAACACTGTGTGGAGGACTGAGACACCTGACACCATTTCACTATATCTGCAGGTATAGGGTTGGCCTGGTGCTACCAGGCGCAGGCTTTCAGAGGGGAAATGCAAAAACTCCAGGTTCTGATGGGCTTGGAACCTCTAAACTCAGGGTCACAGCTTCCCCTTGCTGCGTGACAGAGGTCTAAGGGCATTTATGTAAAAAGTACTAAAATAATTAGGGTGGAATAGATCAAAGCCAACCTTTATTTCCCAAATTAAAGAAAACACAAAACATTTAGAAAGCCAGACCCATTCAGAAGAACAGCCCTGGTATCCACTCACACTATACACCACCATTCAACCAATATTTAGGCACACACTATGTGCAAGGCACCCTGTTGTGTGCCAGGTTCTCAATGATAAACAAGATAGACAAGTTTCCTGCCTCCTCTAGAGCTTTCATTCTCATGTAAGGCTTTTTTAAAAGACTGCTTATTGAAATATAATTCACATACTGTACAATTCTCACATTTCAGGTGTACAATTTAATGGCTTTTCATATGTTCATGGAGTTGTTCAACCATCACCACAATAGGTTTTTTTTAGGATAGTGTAAGGTTTTTAAGGAGCTAATCCCTTCATCAATTATTGAATTACAATTGTGATCATTGCTTCTACGTCCTTGAGAGAATGAAGCTTGAAACATCAGGAGCTTTCTGGTCTTGGGGCTCCAAGAAGGCTTCCTGCAGAACGACAATTGAATTGAGGGCTGATGGCTGAATAGGAGAGAGCCTGACAAAAGGAGTGAAGTGAGGAGGCAGCAGAGAAAACAGGAGAAAGGCTTTGTGGTGAATCTGAGAAACACAAAAAAGAATTTTGAATTTTATCTTAGAACAATTGATTTTCTACTTTTTAAGAGTCTCAAGTCTCCCTGCTCTCCCCTCAATACCCAAGCCCCCTTTAAGATTTTCGTTCCCAAAAGTACATCCCCTGCTGATGGCTAGAAAATAGACTGAGGAAGGCAAGAGAGAAAACAGGAAGACTCGTTAGGAGTGTATCACATTAGTTCAGCTACAAGATGATGGTGGCCTAACTCAAAGGAAACAAGAGCAGTGAGTTAATATAAGGTCTATTGAGACCTGAATTGCAAGACCTTAGTAACTGACTATGGGTGTGATGAATTCCAAATATGATGCCTCCGTGGCTGGGTATATGGATTATGGAAGGAAAACTGGAAGAAATCAGGATTTTAGGAGTTGGGAGAGAGATCATTATAGGTTTGATATTGGATATACTGATGATGAAGTGTCCATAGACTGAGCTGTCAAGTAAGTAGTTGAATATGGGTCTGGTGTCAGAGGTGAGATCTGGGTTAAAGATATAAACACAGGAGTCATTGTACAGTAGGTTCTGGACCATTGATGTCCTACAAGCAAGACCACCCAGGAGGAGACAACAGAGTAGAATAGGGGGTCTTGGGTGAAGCCAAAGGGGAATGCCAACATTCCCCTGGTGGATAGAAGAGGATGAGCTGGTTAAAGCAGATGAGAAGGAGCTTCCAGGGAGGAGGAGGTAAACCAGGAGATGTAGTGACCTGGAAACCAAAGGAAGATAGTGCTTTCAGGCAGGAGAGGTTGTTTAAATACTGCTGAAGGGATGAAGCCTAAAAAAAATGTCCTTTAGACTTGGTCACATGAAAATTATTGGAGACCTTAGTAAGAGTCATTTCTGAGACAGGAGTGTGAAAAAATAGAATATGTGCAGATTGTCTTGAGAAATTTGTTTGTGGATGGGAAGCGAAGAGAAGAAAGGTTATGTGGATGAAGGGCCATGTGGGGTGAGGGAGGAAGGTTTTTGTAAGCTGGGAGAATGTAAGCAAATGTTAATGTTAATAAGGATTCAGTAAAGAGTAGAACAGAAAGGAGATGACTGATGGGTAAAGTGCCTAAAAAGACCAGAGGGGTGAGATCCCAGCATAGCTGCAGGGGTTGGCTGGGGTTGAAAGAGAAACCTGCTTATGTCCTGAGAAGCCTGAGGCAAACCCTGCTTTCAGCTATAGCCAGAGATGGAGCCATGCTGCGCTGGCAGCAAAAACGACATTCTAAAAAAGCCTCATTGGGTATCAATTGCTCTTCACCATGCACTGGTTGTGGGATGAGATTTCTTCTTGCCTGTCACCCCCCTCCCTGCTGACACACATACACACACACACACACACACACACACACACACACACACGCATGCATGAATGTGCACTCATTAATCATGTGTTTTGGAAACAGAAACCTCATAGGAGACCCTACTTCTGCCTCCTGCCCAAAGGCTTTCTCTGGCACAGCTGAGACCTCAGTATACACTTCACACGTCAAAGCACCTTTTTACCATTCTTCCTGCTCTCAGAGTTCAGATTGTCCATCCTTCACCTTCTCAGGATGATAACAAATGGCCAGGTCCCATGGGCAGACCAATTGACACGTAATAAGTGGTAAAAGGAGAGTTGGGAGCATAATATCACTCCAGAGAGGTGGTGTTTGTGTCAGTGTTGCCCAAAGCCAACAAGATAGGCACTAAATGGAACAGTGGCAACAGAGAAGAATAGCTGCTGCCCCTGAGATCTACAAAATTCATAAAACCTCAGGCCTAAACTATGATAGAGGCAGCTGCCCCCTTTCTCTAATCACAGAATTCAGGTGGAATGGCCTTTGGGGCAACTCCAGTGTGGTTGCGTGGTGGTGAGACCTGGGCTCCATGTTGGGCCACCACTTTAGGAGGAGGGGAACCACCCCAGAGCAGAGGCCCAGTGATTATGAGGGTAAAAGGAGATGGTGGCTGGGAAAGGTCCTTGAACAGGTGGCTAATATTGTCATGAATCATTATGTTGGAAGCATCTGGCAAAGATTCATATGGACCTCCGGCCTGCATGGGAGTTTTGGGCCAAAGGCCTATGTAGTCACTATTCTAGTACCAAATGGGCATATTCAAGTCAGTCTCCCATGTGTGCAACAAAACAGTCTCCCTGTACATAGTTGAAACTTCATTTTATAAGTTGTGTAATGGAATAACTACTATGCAGACCTGTTGTTTTATATCCAGAAACTTCAATGACAATATGCTATATATTACAGTGTTATTTATCAGTGCACTTTCTCATTTATCACCCCACTTTTTCCTCACAGTGGCCCTCTGAGGTTTCCCTCATGCATCTGATGAGGAGAGAGGAGCCAAGACCTATGGATGAACGTGTGTTCCCTCTACTTCATAGTAAAGCAAGTGACAAAGGCAAGGGTTTGCTCCAGCTAATACTATGTGCTGCTGCCTTGGGTCTCTTCTTAGTTAAAGAATCTAAGGAAAAATTCACTGGCATAATGTATTTTAACCAAACGTTGCCAGCTAAACTCTTGTCAAGGATACGGGGCACCGGGCCAAAAGTAGAAGGAATTGTGTTGAGATCATCCTCCACCTCCACAACAGAGAAAATTAATGGCCCTGCACTTGATGCATTTGGGAGAACCACTTAACTAACTGCTGACTCTGCTAGTTCTAGTTATTTACTTCCCTGCTCAATAGAAGTTGAAAAATCACTTGTATTATTAATTTGCGTAAAATCTTCCAGTTTCAGAATGTGAGTCTAAAGCTATTTTTACAAAGTTGGAATTCTCAGCTTTTTGCTTTCAGATGACTATAGTCATTCATCAGTAATTCTCATAAACACTGAGATTACATTTTTTACCTTTATTTTTCTAGATGAGATAAACATGTACAGGTAAACTGAATTTCTCTCTTGCTGAACAGTCATATATAAAACTACAAAAACAGCCCTTAGTTCCTATTTTCAGACAGCCAGACAGTAACATTTCCCTTTGGAAAAAATCCCATTCATAATAAATTTATTATTACTTGGTAGTGGGTGGAGACACCCAATTTATTCAGCCTTTACTGAATGCTAGGATGCAGAAGGCTTATATTCCATCTAAAGAAAGCATTGGCTTCATGAAATAATAAATGCACCAGTGGAGAGTCTATATTCTATAACTGTGTGGAATCTGTGGCATCCTTGGGCATGCCGAGACAGAGACTATTAGGAGGAGGAGGGGTCATGAGAATGGAAGAAAGAAATAAGAGAGAAGGACGAGAAGTATATATCAGGCAAGGAGACCACATCTGTGTCTGTTTTGAAGACTGTAAGTAGCCTGGACAGACTCAAAAAGTCAGAAAATAGAGAGTCATTGAAGGTTTATTTACAAGATGAACAAAGTGTTTACATTCAGTTTTGCAATGGCTAGAAGGGAATGGTAATTAGACTTGAGACCTCAAACTGCGTGAGTGGAGGATACAGTCCAAGTATTTGGCAGTGGTATAGTTCTAGGGTAAGAAAGTGATTCCCACATCCCCTGCCGGGGAGGAGCCCAGGAAGAACAAAAGAACCCAAGAGGACGTATGGGAGTATGAGAACATTTAGCAGGAGTCTCAGCTCCAGGTCGGGCCTCACCAGGATCAGGGAAAGGGCACAGGTAGAAGCCAAAACATAAGAGATTCTCAAAAACTGAGAACAAACTGAGAGTTGATGGGGGGGTGGTGGGGGGGGGTGGTGGGAGGGAGGGTGGGTGATGTGTATTGAGGAGGGCACCTTTTGGAATGAGCACTGGGTGTTGTATGGAAACCAATTTGACAATAAATTTCATATTTAAAAAAAAAAAAAAGAAAGACTTCCATCTCATCACCTCCTGCTCATACCATATAAAAGCCATAGTTTAAATCAAAGCCATGTTTGGTTATGAGACCATGGATCTTAAAAGGTTTTAAGTTTTAGATAGGAAGAGATGTCAATCAAATGTACCAGTCCCTGTCCCTGTCCCTGTCAATCAAATGTACCAGTCCGTGGGAATTCTGGACTAGGGAAGTACGCCCCCCCAAGAGATAAGGTCCAGTCTCCTGGGTTCTAAAGAGAGCTAGTTACCCCTAAATGGCCTGGGGGCTCCATTAATGTGAGGAGGAGGGATGTAATGGAGCAGAAGCCAAATCAACAGAGGACACTGTTTCAACTTGCTTTTTCTTAGCCATTATTGTAAAAAAGATAGACAGATGGCTCAAAAAATAAAATAAACCAGCTGTATAAGAAAGTGAGGCAAATAAATGTAGTGAGATAAGAGCCCAGATCTGAAATTATGCAGTCTCCTCATCTGTAAAATAGGAGTAATAACAGTACCTTAGTTTGGGTTAAATGAGACAAATCATGCAACTCTCTCATTTTATATATATATATATATATATATATATATATATATATATATATATATATATACATGAGAGAGACTTATGAGACTTATGAGGACTGAGGTGATATTTAAGGCAAGAGAATGGAGATGCTCTTTGAAAAACAGCACCTAGCAACACAGGGAGTGAAGGTATAAAGGAAAGGGGATGCATACAGTTACACAAATACAAGATGATTTGATAAAATGGTAAAGTTGAAGGGGCCTTTGCAGAAATCTAGCCCAACTCAGTCACTTTAAAGAGAAGGAAACTGAAGTTCAGAGAGCATCAGTGATAAGTCAAGTGGTTCACAACATCCAGAAAATGAGAGACCGGTGGCAGGAGACCAAGTTCTCAGATTCCCAGTTTTTGTCCTTTCTCACAGTGCTAAGCTGGAGACCAGGAAATGGCTGTGTGCAAGGTGAATGTTAATTAATATTGACCATGGGGATGAAATTGGCAATCGTGAACTTCTAAATTGGGGAAAAATAAACATGAGTCAAGGAATTTTGACTACTACTACTATACTTTGTCCTCTAACATAGGTCAGTAAGAAACACCGACTAAAGCAAAACCAGAAAAATGTCTTTTAAATGAAACAGAGTCTCTTTAATTGAGGGTAGATTAATGATTTCAAAGGTTGGAAAGTCATTCTCCTATTTTTTTTTTTTCAGGATAAGGAAGTAGTAGAAAAAATCAGATTCAAACATTTCTTTTCTGGTGGAATCATCCTGCTTCTTTTCAGCCCAGACTTGTGCATGAAGTTGACCAGAAGGAAAACTTCATTGTGCGGCCAAATTTCTAAGGCGTGATC
This sequence comes from Leopardus geoffroyi, assembly GCF_018350155.1. Classification (NCBI taxonomy): domain Eukaryota; kingdom Metazoa; phylum Chordata; class Mammalia; order Carnivora; family Felidae; genus Leopardus; species Leopardus geoffroyi. The sequence continues at coordinate 26,066,781 of NC_059335.1, read as the reverse complement.
TGTGCTTTCATAATTTGCAGTATCTCCATCAAAAAACAATTGAATCTGAAGAGCTGGGAACGCGTGCCACATGAAAGATTTCTGATTACAGCACCCACTCTCGGACTCAGAAAACATACACTTCTCTAAATGTTCCAAACCCCTTATGAACTTGTCATCTTTACTGGTGGCTCAGCCAGTATTTGAACCAAAATTGCCACTTAAACCTGCCCCTGTAGTTCACTGTACTGAGTGCACAAGTTGGGAGAATTAATTACCCACCTCATGTTGTATTTCTCTACCAAACACAGGAACATGGCAGGGTGGGCACTTGATGGTGAGTGAGTGATGTTATTGAATTTCTTTGTTCTCATTTTATTGTGGGCTCAAAAAGAAAGTGAAATACACTCATGCTGTGAACTTTTGTACTTATTTAGCACCCTTCAATGATTTCAGCAAGCTGTAACTAGGACCTGCCTTTTCTGTCACATGGATATGTCTCAGATGATCTTTTTGCAAGGAAGGAGGATTAAGCCAGATTCCAGTGTAAATGTACTTCTCTCAGAACTGCAGGGTTTCCAGCAGTTTAGAAAAACTGCTCCCTTGTGTTCCCACTGTGTTGTTCAGTCGACACCTTACACATCACAGAGGAAGCAATGCTGTTGTAAAGTGGGCAGAGGCTAGGGGAAAAATGTAGATGAACTTGTTTCTTTATAAAGCATATTTGAACCAGTCATATTACAAATTTGAGAATTTTCTAATGTTAATACGTATCATTAAAAAATTTTTAATTTCCTACACATTTGTGAAATAATTATTTCAATTTTCTAAATTCTAATTTTGTGATCTGGACTCTGACTGTTCAGTCACTTACAATTTGTGGGACCTTGGAAAAGATGCTTAATCTCTGTTCCTCAGTTTCCTCATATGTAAAATGAGGGTACTAATAGCTGCTACTTCATAATATACATATAGCACTATATGCTTATATGTTATATATGCATATTACATTTTAATATAAAGAACTAAGCCCAATGCATGGTAGATTACTTGCTCAGGAAATGTAAGCTATTATTAGCCCCTATTATTACTTGATTAGGCTAGCTGGTGGTATAGTTATCTAAAGTTTTTTGTTTTTAAACCAGCTATTGGATTTATTCTTTTTTTCGTTCTTGAGTTAGTTTCACTTGATCATTTTCTTTCTTGTGCTTTCCTTATTCTGCTTTAATTTTAAGATTTCTTGTAGTATTTGACGCCCATTCAATCTTACTTAGTACTATGTTTAGGACCATGAATTTTTGTCTGAATATGGTCATAGCCATCTTATATGTAGTAATTTGATATTCTGAAATTTCAATTTGGTTTCAATTTAGAATTTCAAAATTTACAAGAGGTTGGCTTTATTCTTTTCTATTTTGGTTATTAAACTGTGGCTTTTTTTTTCTTTTGTCAGACATAAGAATGCAGTCTTCACTATTTCTAATTTTGAAATGCATGGAGATTTTCTTTGGCACCTGGAATAAGGTCAGCTTCAAAATGTTTGAGGGAAACTAGAAGGTATAATCACAATGGTTTGGATACAGATTAAATATTTATATATTAGTGATTATATTATTCCTATGCTATCATTATTTGTTTTCAGATTTCATTGGTCATAGGTAAGTTACTGATTATGTTTTTGTTTCTCCTTGCATTTTCAGACACTTTATGTATCTTGCCGTTGGTTAGAGTGAACTGCTAGAATAAATATAATGGCTCATACACATACTTGGTTTCATCATTTATATTTGGTTAAACAATTCTTTACATTACATTCTTTCTGTCTAAATAACTGGGATAGTTTCTGTGTCCTGACAGAATCCTGGCTCAGTGGTCAATGACAGGTGTTAGAGTAAGCAGAGTGGGGAGTGAAGGGGTACAAACTGGCCCACCACTAGACAGGAACTGACATGGAGGCAATTTGGCCATCTTCCACAAATGGCTACCACACTGACCTTGTTCAAAGTCATCCCAGCCCAAAGGAATGGGCAAGGAGCACAGGGCCAGGGGGTGAAGGGTAGAGGGGGCAAGCATGGCGACTTATGGACCAGGCTTAGAAGTGGCACTGCTCATATCTCATTAAAGAACATTCCACTAAAGTCACAAGGGCATACCCTGTGGGGTAATACAATGTGTGGTATATCTGAGCAGCCATATATGTACAGCTGTAATTCTGTTACTATGGAAGTGGAGAATAGATTTTGATGGACGGCCAGAAATTTCTGCCATGATGTTGTTTAGTTTTGTATACAGATTTAGGCCATTTGAATTCTAGTACAAATGTAATGCTTTTTTACTTTTAATTAAAAGTGGTCTGACATTAAAGTGGAGAGCTGCAATGATAAGGGATCTGGACAGTGTCATTTTTGTTTTCTATCTTTTTCTAGATGGTTAATTTTCTGAATGCTACCCACCCCTCCTACCAGGCACCTTCTGGTAATTTAAAACTGCTTGTATTTCAAATGGTAAACTTTAAAAAACTTTATTTCTTGATTATTAACTTTAAAAAATGAAGTGAATAATATGTCTTTCTGTGAAAAACAAGGAAATTAACTCACTTATACTTCCTTCTCAGCCCCTACCGAGTTTTGTTAGCCTTCTGTATGATTTTCATCCCAGTCCATTAATTACATCATTTTAAATTGCAAAGTTTTTCTTTCAGGTGACTCTTTTCTATAACTGTAAATTGCCTTGTTATTACTGTTAATTTTATATTTTAATGGGTTAACAATTTATGAGTACTTCTTATGTATTATGTTTTCTCCATTACTGCACTATTCACATTGATTCTCTTGGTTTATTGGATTTAGTCAAGTGTTATTTTCAAGAAAGATTCTCAGTGTTTGTTATGATTCCTGAGTTACTGTATATTTAAGAATTCTTTGCCTTTACAACTAGGTGGGAAAAAAAATCTTAGACCACCCTTATTGTGTGATGTTGAACTGGTGTGAAATTGAGCCCTAGAAGATGATTTTTTTTTTTCATTTTAACTTCTCCAAGATGTGTCAGTGTTGTTCATTTTGCATCAAATTTTTCCAGAACAATGAAAGTTCTTCCTTATTTAGGAAAAACTTTTTGTCTTTGAATTTTTTTTTTCTTCTGTGTCAATCGTAGCTTTCTGTACCCATGGATACTAATTTTCTTTATGTTGGATCAACCTTCTCCACCCCCGTGTAGATTCTTTTCCATCAGCAGTGACTCTGATTCTTTTTTTTTTTAACGTTTATTTTTGAGAGACAGAGTGTGAGTGGGGGAGGGGTAGAGAGAGAAGGAGACACAGAATCTAAAGCAGGCTCCAGGCTGAGCTGTCAGCACAGACCCTGACGCGGGGCTCTAACCCCTGAACCGCGAGATCATGACCTGAACCAAAGTCAGTCACTTAACCAACTGAGCCCCACAGGTACCCCTACTCTGATTATTTCTTATGAAGTAAGACCTTTCCACAGCCACAGGAAAACTAATAATGTCTGTCACTCTTTCTCTTCCCCTCCTGTCTTATTTTTCTTCATAGCATTTATTACTATGTGTTACTATGTCCCCAACACCAACTAGAACATAAACTCCACGAGAGGAAATTTGTCCTTTTTTTCATTACCATGCCAGAACAGTGTCCAGCATACAGTTGATGCTCAATAAGTATTTGACTGAATTATCTCAAGCTCTCCCTGTATGTCAGCAATTCAGTTTTCAGTTATGTATATTTTGTTCTTTGCTGTTTCTAATTTATGAAACTTGTTTTGTCAGCTCTATTTTTCTATCTTATTGGTTGTCTTATTTTGTCTTTGATTTCTTCTTTCAATTCCTTTTCTCTTTAATTTCTTTGAGAGCATTGAGCATAGAGAAAGAGTTCCGTATCTGTTCTTTTTTTTTTTTTCTATAGTATTTTTACATAGTTTATAGGTAGCTTCTTTCCATCTTTCTCATGATTGGCACAAGCAACTTTGTGGGCACCTGGATGCAGTGTGGGCAGTATTCTGAACCTTTTCCCAATCTGAGCTCTTTTGTTCTCTCCTAGCTATTTCCAGCTGAGTCCCTCCTTCTCAGGCAGTAAGTGCCTAAGTTTACCCAGTTTAGAGGAACAATTGCGTACTATAAGGCACCATCTTTGGAAACGGGATATGCCCTTGATTAGGCAGAGTGAATTCAGGTCTCATAGTATTAAAACAAAATTTCAGGGATGCCTGTGTGGCTCAGTCGGTTAAGCATCTGACTCAATTTCAGCTCAGGTCATGATCTCACACTCGTGAGATTGAGCCCCGTGTGGGACTCTGCACTGAGCATGGAGCCTGCTTGGGATTCTCTCTTTCTCCTTCTCTCTTTCTTCCCCTCCCCCACTCACTCTCTCTCAAAAGATGTAAAAAAATAAAATACAATTTCAGAAAAAAAAAAAAGGGTAGTCATAAATCTAATCACCACTCCCCATAAGCTCCCTCTCAGGCAACAAAACACGGGTCTGTGGTACTAGTTCTCAACTATGTATTCTTATAGATAATTGGTTCTGGGGATTGTGGTCACCCTTGCTCTTCATCTACCACCCTCCCAGATGAAAAATCAAAATGGCCACTCCCAATAGCAATTTACTTCCTTGGGGAGCACAACTATGGCAGTCATGCAGTTCGTGCACTGCACAAAGGTGCTCAGTTGAGAGGGCAACAGGGGGACTGAAATCCAGTTTACAATTGGCTCTCTGACACACATGTCCTGGGATGGAGTTATATCTGTTAAGAGAAAGGACTTTTTCCTTTGCACAAAGGTGTTTAGCCCTGTGCCCACAGGGTTGAGTATGCCCCAAAAGGGTGCCTTTTTCTAACTCACAGAGATACCACGTGGGTTGGCAGCAGCACTGTGGGAGATTAATGCCAGACGGTGATATGTGTAGTAGGGGAAGGACTTCCACCCTGGAAGGACATTTTCTGTCTTTTCCCATAGACACTGACTCCCTTATCTGATTCCCTCCAAATGCATGAGGTTTTTCATAATTTATCTACTTGCCTTATCCCCACCATGCACAGCTTCTGGAATGCCAGAGTATAGGAGCCAAATACAAATTCCAAGGAGTCTTTTGTCTTCCTGCTGCTTTTCAGAGTTTATGGTATGAGGTTGTATTGCTTCCTCTGTTTGAATGCTGCTGGTGTTGTTTTGTTGATTCTTCCTCCCTCATTTCTCATTCATGTTTTTAGTTTCTAAAATAGAGTCGTTTTATGATCTGGCTGCATACTAACATGCTACTTCCAGTCTCTCCTTGATTTAGATGTGGTCTCTCTGTGCTGCCATAACTGTGCTCTTACACTTTTATATGCCATCTATTTAATATGCATGTTCATGAAGGGCTACAAGCATGTCTGAACCTACTCTTTAGAGTTCTGGTGAAAAGTTAAATTTATTCAGGTGTTCTAGAAATGTTATTTGGTGTCCATAAGGCACTGCAAGTTTATCACATATTGAGGATGACATCAAGATGATCCCACACTCTGATTTTTAAAATTGAAATACGACTTCTTCAGACTTAAATAAAATGGAAGGAAATCTGGAAAACACTATGTGTCTTAAAATGATAGCTCTGGAAATGTAGTTGAATTTGATATTCAGTCAGGAGTTTCCAACAGACGTTGCTAGTACAATAAACTTACACAGTGAATCTGCCATTGTGATAGAGGAAGCTTTAAATCAGATTTAAATCTTGTCATGCCTGGATAAATGTGCTAATATTTTCAGTCAGTCTCTCATACAGCTGTTAAAACATTTTAGCTCTGTAGGTCAAATGGGACTTCTAAAATTCATATGAGTTCTGTGTTCTAATTCTCACTATATTTTGCTTCTCTAGTTAGAAAACAGACATTGCACCTGTTGGGATGAGCACTGGGTGTTGTATGGAAACCAATTTGACAATAAATTTCATATATTAAAAAAAAAAAAAGAAAACAGACATTGGCTTCTGTAGAGGTGTACATCAAGGATTACTGATCCCATCATATCTTTCAGTACAATAAATTTTGAGTTTCATCTAAATACAAAGTTGGTACATATGTCACAGATTCTGAATGCCTTCAGCAACATGGGAAAACTAGAATTCTGCATATGTAACATATAAGCAGGAAACTAAAACTCATTCAGGAAATATACATTTGCATTCGATGTTTGATTTCAATAAAGACAGTGACAAGTTTATGACAACTTTGCTCAGCTTATCAGACTTTTTAAAAATTCTTAAAAATACAACACTTTCCTTCCATTAGGTTTCAGCAAATATTAAATATTCCAGGGTTTTTTTTTCTTATTTCCAGTTTCTCCAGCTATGAAGTGTCAGTCCTCAATTCTCCATGGGTTTCCAGTTTAAGGTTTTTTGTATGCTTGTTTTTATAAACAAGGTTCATTATTATCTTTTCATAAACTCTCTTAATTTATGAAGTAATTATCTTCTTTGTCATATCGCTCTCCTTAAGATGTTCTATAAGGTTAGATTTTACCTCATTCTTCTCAATTTTGCCAACCAGTGCATATATGATTTTTTATGCGAGATCCAGGCAGTATACTTCAAAGTTATGAGAAATGTGCCTGACTCTGCAATTTTTCCCATGTGCTGAAACATCCATTTATTTGATATCAATTTGACTTGTTACTGAAGCCACTTGTCCTATCTTTCTTAGGTCCTTTCAAGACTCTAAAAATGGGCTGCATTCTTTGTGTAACAAGTTTTACTTCTCAGGTGATAGTTCCATAATAAGAATGGTCAGAAAAATGATTTTCCTTGGGTCCATGGCTCAAACTAATGGGCTTTACTATAACATTCAGTAAGGAAATAAATTGATAAAACTTAAATGTTTAATCTATTTTCTAGTTTCACTAAAGTTTGCTTAAGTAAATTTCATAACAAAATATGTGTAATGGTAGGTACCATATATTCTCTTCCATTCTATCTCCAGATCAATTAAATGGAAATATTCAGGAGTAATAAACTTAATATCGTGAACATGAGAACAAAAAGATATATCCAGATATATTCATTAATTCAGAAGTAAAATTTAATGATTTTCAATTTTTTTTACTAGTACAAACTAGGTTAACAGTCCATACTTCTGAAAAATCTTACATATGCCATATTTCTAGTAAGAGCTCAAAGAAAAATGTCTAATCAGGTATAGATTACACTGTATTTTAGTCCAACCCCTAAAGTCAGCACAAATACACAACTATAGTCATGTTTATAAGGTAAAAGTTGTACAATAGTTCTGTATACTAAAATTTCATCAACAATGCAGTTTTTGAGAATCAAAACATTAGCTGGCAGATTTGCTTTTATGATTTTTAATATCTTTTTTAGTATAACAATGATACTAAGTTAAGTTCATCATTCTTTCAATATCCAGTATGCATCACTAGCTGACAAATTCATTTTAATGGCAGTAAGGTGGGAATTTAGTCCAAAGAGCAAAGATTCATTTTGATGAGTTATTTGATCATAAAACATGCAGTAGTGAACTTTCAATTCATAAACTATTTCTATCATTCAGTAAAGATTATTATTGTAGTTGGCATAATAATCATCAGAACTTTTTTCCACCTAGTTACAGCATTTCTTACCATTAGATTGGCTATGGAGTGCAAGAGGTCCAGTGGCTCTGCCAAGGACATGGCAACCACCTCACCAACATACTCAGTCCATACATTAATGGTGGCCTGAACTAAGCTTCAACACAAAACTCAACACACTACTAGAAAACATGTCTCAACAGAGCCTTTTACACCTTTCTCACTAGCTAACCAGACATGGGTCATCATTGCTTGGTTTGACTTCTCCTTCTAGCAGCAAATTCATCACAACCTTTGTCAGATAGCTGCATGTTCCTCTTTTTCCCAGTGGGGGAGTGTTGTAAAAGGAAGTCATGTCATCCTACAAAGGAAAACAGTAAGCAAGTCGTTTGATTTTTTGTTTGTAAAGAGTTGACAGGTAGAATCAGTGTCAGCCTAGGGGGGAAAATAAATTCACAGAAAGATTTCCTTGTGGAAAACAGAATCTTGAGCTTTTCTTTCATTTTCCTAAGGCATCTTCTCAGCATATAAAACAAAGACAGATGTTTTCAGTATTCTCCTTGCTGATAATTTTTATTTACTTAAAGAACCTTTTTACAGATGAGCATAAAATATTAAACAGAGAGCCTGGAAGGGACTATATTAGTAGTATACACAGCACCAAGGTAGCCTGTTACGCATTCCCATCCTCCCCAGAATTTAATTTTATAGCCTTCTGGAATCTATGGCTCCTTTCTGGTAAAACAATTTTAACTGCTAACTATATAAAGGAAATTTATGTCTTCCTAGTTTTCTTTTTAGTCAAAGCTTCATAGCTGAACTGACTAGTAATTAACTAAAACGTACCACTAATTCCTCAAATAAGCCAGACTTCCTCCCTGCCCCTCGAGTACTACATTTTGCACTCTATAAATCTGTTTTGTAAGTTAAATGATAAGAGATTAGGGATATTTTGAAGAGTTGAGACAATGAAAAAACTCTACAAAAGGCTGTTTTATCCACTTACTTGTTTTTCAACTTCCTTTAGTCGACTCTCGTCTTTTTGAAATTCATGAAATGCTTCTTTCACCAGTTTGTCTAGATCTACTTTGTCTTGAAATTCTAGCTCAGGGTTTCTTTCCAGTACAATGGATACAACCATTAGTAACTAGAAGAGACAGACATTGAAAGCCAATTATATGAACCATAAAAACAACACAGCCTGGACATGTTTTCATTCTTTAGTCAGACTAATGGATGATCCTCATATTCCATAATGTGTTCTGCACGATGACAGGTTTTTGGATCATTGTGAATGGAATCTTTCTAATCTTTTAAAACAATTTTTTTAATGTTTATTTATTTTTGAGAGAGAGAGAGAGTGACAGAGCTCGAGAGGGGAAGGGCCAGAGAGAGAGGGAGACACAGAACCTGAAGCAGGCTCCAGGCTCTGAGCTGTCAGCAGAGAGCCCAATGCGGGGCTCGAACTCAGGGACTGAGAGATCATGACCTGAGCTGAAGTGAGACGCTTAACCGAATGAGACACCCAGGCGCTCCTGGAATCTTTCTAATCTTAAAAACTAGTAGCATAAGTTCTGTTTGGAAACTGCACATTTTTTTTCATTGTATATATCTTTATAGCTGAGCAGAAATGTTTTTTAGTTACTTAAATGAAACTAAGAACTTTGAAAAATGATTTTCCTAATCTTGTCTGTAGTACATAGTGCCCTGTTCACCCAAAGTGCCTGAACATTCTTGCTTTTGGGCATTAATCCTTGTTGGCAAAACACTAAAACCAGTGTCCAGTGGAGCGGAGGCTGCCCTAGAAGAGGTGGTAGGCAGCAAAGCAAAGAAGGCAGGTGAGAGTTCAGTGGAGCCTCTAATCAAATGACTTGGAGCCCAGCACCCTAAAATGAGTATAATACTGTGACATCACAGTAGTTTCTCAGGGTATGGTTATGTTTTAAAAAATACACCTAACTCTGACCTCTTTGATATGAGTACTATTTGGTCTACATGTCTTAGTTTAATGCATCATCCTATTGTTTGTCTATCTCATACATTCATCCTAAGTACTAACATTCATTTTAATCTTTTTTTCTTTTTTAGGGCACCTGGGTGGCTCAGTCGGTTAAGCATCCAACTTCAGATCAGGTCATGATATATGGTTTGTAGGTTCAAGCCCCACGTCGGGTTCTGTGCTGACAGCTGAGAGCCTGGAGCCTGCTTCGGATTCTGTGTCTTCCTCTCTCTCTGCCCCTCTCCAACTTCCACTGTCTCTTTCTCTCAAACTCTCCCTGTCTCTCTTACTTACAGAGTGTAAGTGGGAGAGGGGCAGAGAGAGGGGGAGATGCAGAATTTGAAGTAGGCTCCAGGCTCTGAGCTGTCAGCACGGAGCCCGATGCAGGGCTGAAACTCACAGATCACGAGATCATGACCTGAGCCAAAGTCAGATGCTTAACTGACTGAGCCACTCAGGTGCCCTACTGACATTTTTTTAGATGACAAACCATTATACACAAAGACTGTGTCTGAGTACACAATGCTTGGTAAAGACTTTCTGATCTTTATTATGCCTCCCTACTTTGCATATGGAACAGGAAAAAAGGCCTCATAATTCCAAATTTGGGATTCTTCCTGACTGTACTTCAACTAAATGTTTCCAAAACAGAACCTGAAAGAACCAAAGGAAACACTTTCAGAAAAATTCAGGTGTCAAAATGTGGAAAATCTTGGGGCAGGGATTTAGCCAGGAGAATATGAAGTGTTGCTCTAGTTCTGAAGAAAAATTTCTTCTGCAAAGGGACCCTCATTTTAATCAACAAGAAGGACCTCCATGTCCATTGTAGGTCCCAGATGCTGGGCACTAAACACTGAAAGGCTAACAGCACAAGGAAGGCATTCACCTTTCCAATAACCCCATCTCTTTCTGACCCCAGTCTGCCTGACTTCCCACATGCTGCTGATACTGTTTATGAATCCTGGCACATCTGAGATAGGATTGAATCTCACTCCACTCTGGCTGTAGGTCCAGACACGCTGCATTTCAGGTGCCACAACCAGTTTGGCATTTACTGAGATCTTCTGTATCACTAAGACATGTTACCTACCCACAAGAGACACAAAGTCTACCCAGAAAAAGACACAAAGTGAAGATGGACTATGTATTAAATCCATTCATTATGGGAATTCTCTATGTATTCAGCATAATGTTTTAAAATGGCAAAAGAGCACATGTATACACGTGCATGGATGTGTGTGTGTATTTGAGCATTTAACTTTATATAAAATAATGATACAGTACAAAATTACATGTATTCTCTGTTCACAGAGGATGTTTGGAAAGATGTCCCTCAAAATATCAACATCAGTGATCTATTGCTACTGGGTGTGGGGAATTTTTTTCTTTTCTGTAATTTTCTGAATTAAAACTTTATATAATAGTCATGTGCTATTTCTCTAAACAGAAAAAAAAAAAAAAACCCTGAAATTGAAGCAAACAGGATAAGGTTGCTTCCTCTGTTTTTTAGTGGCATTCATGCACTTGCCATTGAAGGGCACTGAATTGTTCATGTACTTTGACTTGAGTCAAGGATGGCTATATCCTCCAGGACTCAACTAGAGGAGATCGGGATAGGTAAGGAGTAGAATTCCTAGTCTCTTGGGCAGTTTCTTTTATGTTAGTTTTCAGGGAACAGATAGAAAGCATTTCTTCAGCAATCTACATTTCTAAATACAAACCTCCACAACAATCTGTCTGTACTTTGGCTGGTCAATATTCCCCAACATATCTTCAACAAGGAGAGAGAAATTCATCTCATACATGGTCATATCTGACAGGGTTGGTTGCTGGAAAACAATAACTCAATATTAACATGCATTCTTACACTGTGGTTTCCACCTAATAGAGGAATTTCATTTTCTTTTTTAAATTTTTTTAAATGTTTTTATTTATTTTTGAGACAGAGAGAGACAGAGCATGAGCAGGGGAGGGGCAGAGAGAGAGGGAGACACAGAATCTGAAGCAGGCTCCAGGCTCTGAGCTGTTAGCACAGAGCCCGATACAGGGCTCGAACTCACAGACTGTGAGATCATGACCGGAGCTGAAGTCAGACGTTTAACCGACTAAGCCACCCAAGTGCCCCTTTTTAAAAAAATTTTTTTTAATGGTTTTATTTACTTTTGACACAGAGAGAAACAGAGCATGAGCAGGGGAGGGGCAGAGAGAGAGGGAGACACAGAATCTGAAGCAAGGAATTTCATTTTCTAATCAACAATCTTTTTGAGTTTCTATAAAACCTTAGCATTTTCAGCTATATGACTGGATTTTATATATGTCAAACTACTGAAGCCAATCAGCTGACTATTGTGATAAATTAAACCTCTTGTTTTTAGTGGTTATCTTCACTATACAAGTGTTAAGAGAGAGGGGCTATCTTGGAAATCCACTTCAATACACAAAAGGAACAGCCAAAAATTGAGACAACAAATAGAGTACATATTGCTTTAAGAATTAACACAAGAAGTTATGCTTGCTGTCACACTTTACCATGTAAGTCACTTGCTACTGATTTACATCATTTCTGTGGCAGATCCTTTCTGAGCTGGCAGCATAGAAATGCATACAAATAAGCAAAAACAACATTACATGTAGAAATGGCAAGAAAACACAGAAAAAAAGCAAAACTAAAAGAATTTACTCTCTATATTTCATTTAAAACGAGAGTATTGCATAGTCTTCCACTCACTTTTTACAAACCAAATGAAAGCAGCAAATAAACTCAAATCCAAATCCAAATTTGGGCATGGTGGATAACTCTCAAAGGATTGAAGAGAAGGCTCTAAATGTTAGGTTTGTATGTTGGAAAGCAGGTGTAGTCACCAGACTTATTACCAGAGATGAAGAAATGATGAGTCATACTTATTTGCTTCTACCTTGATGATTTACAGTGAACTTGATCGTAGCCTCAGAACAATGTGTATCTACTTACTACTCCAAATGGGACCTAGCAGGAAAGTTCCCTTGAAATCAAGTAACAGCAAAGTTGTTTGGCCTGGTATAATAATGCACCAGCCCTGTAATTCATTATGGTCCATCTACTGTATTCTGTATTCAATATAATCTAACATATTATTAATGTTTACAGGTAGTACCTAATTTGGGGAAAGTGAAGCCCATTTGTTGAACACAGTATTTATAATTGTTTATATGTCTAGCAATGGGATTAGTAGGGCTACAGAAGTTAAGGAAAATCCTGTCATGGTTTCATATCAATTTCCTTTTAATATATCTCATTTGAAAAGTCACCTAGCTATTGTGCAACTATGATAAATCTAGAGAAGAAACATCAAACTTGCTTTATTTCCCACTCTCTGGAAGAACTTAGGGTAGGCAGTATAGCAGAAAAGTTAAGACAAAAGGCTTAGAAGTCAAATTACCGGGGATAGGGCAGGGGATAGGTGTCACACTCTGGGTCAGCTACTTCCTAGATGTATGACCTTGGGAAAATCACTTTGCTGGGCCTCATTTTCCTCATCTGTCAAGTGGGAATAATAAAGTACCTACACCAAAAGATTTTTGTGAGGATTTTAAAGGAGCACCTAAGAAAGTGTGTGCATATATATATATAAAATATAAAAATACTTGACATGCACCTGCTGTTATTGATGTTAGGAAAGAGAGGAGACAAAATATAAGTGGCCTGGGCAATCAGACAATTAAATGAAAATCTGGTAGGTATTAGTGGGGGCTGGGAAAGCAGCTAACAAAAAGGTTGCCATAGTCCACTGTATGTAGACACAAAGCCTAACAGAAGAAGCAGAGCATGAATAATGGAAGCCTGTTCCCTGCTCATAGGAGACAGTGCTGCTCCACCCAATGATCACAGAGCATCTGGGAAAGGAATAGGGCACCTATACTGGCAACCAAATACAACCACTCAGTAGTTTGTTAATAGTATAAAGAATACTTTTTAGAGCCTAAATGTCCATCAACTGATGAATGGATAAAGAAATTGTGGTTTATATACACAATGGAATACTACGTGGCAATGAGAAAGAATGAAATATGGCCTTTTGTAGCAAGGTGGATGGAACTGGAGAGTGTGATGCTAAGTGAAATAAACCATACAGAGAAGGACAGATACCATATGGTTTCACTCTTATGTGGATCCTGAGAAACTTAACAGAAACCCATGGGGGAGGGGAAGGAAAAAAAAAAAAAAGAGGTTAGAGTGGGAGAGAGCCAAAGCATAGGAGACTGTTAAAAACTGAGAACAAACTGAGGGTTGATGGGGGGCGGGAGGGAGGGGAGGGTGGGTGATGGGTATTGAGGAGGGCACCTTTTGGGATGAGCACTGGGTGTTGTATGGAAACCAATTTGACAATACATTTCATATATTGAAAAAAAAAAGAATACCTTTTAACAGGTTTCATTCATTAAAAAAATAAGTCATAGATTCATAGTTCAAAATTTGAATGGTTAAAAAAGGTTTTCAGTGAAAAGCCCACCCTGTGTCCTGTAACCATGGTTCCCTTTCCCTAAGGCAAAGAAAAGAATGTTACCAATTTCTTGTGGGTCCTTCCAAAACCACTCTGTGTATGTATGTATGTGTGTGTGTTTCTGTGTGTATAAACAAAATGAGTGTGGGCATGTGTAGTTAAGAATACTATATTTGTATAAAGACCTTCATCAAAAATAATTTGGTTGATGTTTCAACACAAAGAACAAATACAGTACTCCATTTCCAAAAAGCCTAATTATTCATGTTTGTGTATAAGCAGAATGAGTTAGATGTCAGTATTCAACAAAATAAGTAAATCAAAGAAGCAGGCCAGTTCATATAACTTGGGAAACCATTTGAAGGAGGGGGCACTAATTCATTTGGACCAAGGGTAAATTATATCTTGAGTAAATTAAATGATTATCTCCTGACCTAATGAGTTATTACACTTTTCACATTCACTGAAATTCACAGTCCTTTCCTTATCCATAGCATTACTAAGTCACCTTGCTTCTTAGTTCTGATTTGGTTCTGTATTCTGAATGTATGTTTTACCAATTGTGAGGTCCCCTAGGCACTAGCCCACTATCACCTGGTGGTAAAGAAGTACCACCATTCATAGCAATGCCAACATAAGAAACCCTAAGTTCACTAATAAATAAGGGAAAGACAGTTGCTTAGCAAAAGGGTTGGGCACATGGTTCCTTTCAACACAGAGCTTCCCTGAAACATCTGAAATATAATAACACAAAATTGTTTTTGACTAAATACAAAGTTTAAGCAAAATATCCATTTGGTAAAGCAAGGCTTTTGTATAGAGGGGCACTAAAATTAAAGTAACTCAGACTGGGAAAATATATTTCCAATCCAATTGATTAGGTATCTTACTTTCTAGTATTTCCTCCCTTCAGGTATCTGGATACCCTTCCTTTAAACACTCTTAAAAACCGGGATAAGCAGAAAGGTTATTTGCAATGCAGAAGGGGAAAGAATTCCCTATGCCCTTAGGTCCCTTTAAATGATACAAACATAATGGGGCTGTACCTGTGGCAAATGCTTCCCAGCTACAATGATACCATTGGGAGTTCGCTCCAGGATCTGCCATACTCGGTCATAGAACCCAGCAGGAGTTCTATTCAAAGACCCATCAATCTGACGCCTGTTCAGCCAACATCTGTAGACCAAAAGAAAATGCCTCAGAGTTGAAAAACAAGCTTGTTCTGGCAGAGAGCAGGGTTTTCAATATGGATTAATTGTTCCAATAGGGTAAGCAATAAAAGCCAAAATCCATCAATGATGCATATCTACCATGTGTTACAGAGGTTACTAAATATTTCATAGTGAAAACAGAGCTTGCAGGATAGGAGAAAATCCCCAAGATTTTAAAAAATTTAATAGGCAAAATGATATTCTCTAGTAAGTTATAAGGTTGCTCACTATGTGATCAAATAACTTCCTAATATGCAAAGAAGCTCCATTTAAAAACACAGAAGCAGCCAATTTTGAAATAACTTCATGTGGTCCTTATATGCAATAAAATAAAAACTTCATGAAAGCATGGACATCATATGGCTTGATCACTCCTATATACCCCTCCCAGAAAGATGATTAATAAACATTTGATAAGTAATGAAGACTCAAAAAAGCATTATGTATCTAACGAAATATATCTTGTTTTAAACTTTAAACTTTACATTCATTTTCTATTTAAATATGGCCAAAGTACCAGTGCTGAAAAATCAGCTACAAAATCTTACATGTCACAGTAATCACACCATAGTGATAAGCCAAAATTCTAGATCTCTTATTTCCATGGATTAAGTATTACATCTTAAAGATATAATACTCCCAAATTGCTAAAGATGCAGAACTTGCATAATTTGAAAAGAACATACAAATGACACAGTAGCATATTGTTCCAAAAGGTGAAGCTAGGAACAGATATATACTTTTTATACTTGGTATTAAAACAAGCATCAAATGAAATATACCATCAGCCACAAGGTAAGTATGTGACCAACAATATTTCTAGGTAGGAAAATGACTATGCAGGAGACAGTATACTGAAAAAGATTATTTTGGTTCTGATGGAAGAGGACCAGTAAAAATTTAAAACTGCATAAATGAGTGAAGCATCTTTTTTGGATTCACAGATTTTTTTTGGCAGGCCCAGACTTGTGTGGCTCGGTTCAGTGCTATGCCAAAGAGAAAAAGCCCAGAGGTGTAGGGGTTCCTTGGTGATGTTTTACTTTGGATAATGGGTGTGCAAACTGAATACCCAGTACTCTGCATTTGATTTTTTTTCCTATCACTTTTGTATGGCAACCAGAAAAAATGGTATTTTCAGAGTTCTGTACAGTCACGATTAATATTACAAAAAGGAGATGTTTGCTTAGAACAACAAAATAGAAGTGTGTGAATACTCATAATGGAGATGAAGAATTATTTTTGAGGACCTCTCTTTTGTTTTTATTTTTTGGCTTTTTACTTTGAAAAATTTTAGACTTACAGAAAAGTCAAAAAGTAATTCACAAAGTTCCTGTATACTCAGCTTCCCCTAGTCTGTTATAGTACATAACAACTATCAGAACCAGGAAATGAACATTGACACAATACTATTAGTTACGGATCTTATTCAAATTATGCCATTTTACCACTAAAGTCCTTGTTTTGGTCATGGGTCCAATCCAGGACCCCACACTGCATTTGATTTCCAAGTCCCCTTAGGTTCTTCCAATCTGTGACAGTTCCTCAATTTTCTTTCATCTTTCATGAATTTAACATTTTAGAAATGTCAGTTATTTTGTTGAATATTCCTCACTTTGGGTTTATCTGATGTTTTCTCATGATTAGAATTAGATTATGCATTTTTGGCAAGAATACCTGGAAGTAGTTGTGCCTTTTCAGTACATCATTGTCAGGGAATACATGATACTGATGTGTCTTATTCCTGGGATGCTATCCTTGATCATTTGACTAAGGTAGAGTCAACTGGGTTTCTTCATTATAAAGTTAATATTTTTCTTTTGCAATTAAAAAGTATCTTGAGGGGCGCCTGGGTGGCGCAGTCGGTTAGGCGTCCGACTTCAGCCAGGTCACGATCTCACGGTCCGTGAGTTCGAGCCCCGCGTCGGGCTCTGGGCTGATGGCTCAGAGCCTGGAGCCTGTTTCCGATTCTGTGTCTCCCTCTCTCTCTCTGCCCCTCCCCCGTTCATGCTCTGTCTCTCTCTGTCCCAAAAATAAATAAACGTTGAAAAAAAAAAAATTAAAAAAAAAAAAGTATCTTGAGTGGAAATACTTTTAAATTATACAAATTTTTCATTTCTCATCCTACTTCCACCCACTAAATTTGACCATCCATTGATGGTTCTTGCTTGCAACAATTATTACTATTGTATTTGTCTAATGATGAGTTTCTATTTTCATCATTCCATCTACACTTATTAATTGGAATTCTACTATCAAGAAGAATCCCTTCTATCCCATTTATCTATTTATATCAGCATGGACTCTTGGACATTTATCCTATGGGTTCTTATTCAATACTATTATTATTTCTTTTCTTGCTCAAATTATCCTAGCTTTGGCCATTGAGCCTCCTCCAGTATGTCTCCAGTATCCTTCTAACACATTTCTATAATTTTTTGGAGCATTATCTTACTTCTGGTACCATAAGATGCTCTAGGCTCATCCTGTATTTTTCTTACCCCAACCCTGGAATCAAACATTTTTTCCATGAAATGTTGGTTCCTCTTAAAAAATATTATTTAGAAATCAGTATCTGGGCAGTAGGTTTGCTCACTGTTGTGGGAGTTTCACTGCTTCTGGGTCCTCTCAGTGAACAGAGCCAAAAAAGATATGGACGTATACTCACATATACACACATATCCACGTTTATTTCTGTAGCTGTCCATCTGTGTGAAAACCATGAATTCATACTGACATTTTCAATTTCAATCCACCACTACAGGGTATATTCTAATCCTTCCCCTTCACTCATTTCTTTTTTTTTTTTTTTTTTTTTTTTAATTTTTTTTTTTTCAACGTTTATTTATTTTTGGGACAGAGAGAGAGACAGAGCATGAACGGGGGAGGGGCAGAGAGAGAGGGAGACACAGAATCGGAAACAGGCTCCAGGCTCTGAGCCGTCAGCCCAGAGCCCGACGCGGGGCTCCAACTCACGGACTGCGAGATCGTGACCTGGCTAAAGTCGGACGCTTAACCGACTGAGCCACCCAGGCGCCCCCTCTTCACTCATTTCTAACTACATTCTCTGACAGAGAGAAATCCGGCTCTCATTACTCAAAATATATTTACACAATATATACAGCAATTTCAAAATTACCAATCCCTACCTCTGTGAGGAAAAAAAAACCTTATTAACTAATAAGTACAGTATTTGTGTATAGCTCTTTTTTTTTTTCCTTTAGCTTTATAGTATCTAGAAATGTTTTCCAAAGGTACTTGGGTTAATTCTTTTCTTCTCCCCTCCCTTCAGGGTGGGAATATTATTCATTTGTAATACAGTTAGGTTCATTTGTTACTATTCATATTGTTTTATTTTTTTTTCCACATTTGGATTAATGTTAATTATTTACATTTTAGGCATATAAAATATTACTAAAGTTTAAGAATCAGAGCTATTTAAAAAAGGCATATTCAGGGAATTACTGCTCTCTCATTCAGCCCTATTACCCTGTACCCAGCTGTCCTTTCTTTCCACCCTGTTCCCACCCACTCCCTGAAGGTAACCAGGGAGGTAACCAATCTCCTTAGTATCTGATTTAACCTTTCTGTATTTCTTCCGTACAAATGAGGAGATAATCTCCTTCTTTCTTACATGAAGAGTAGCATACTACAGATGATCTTTGCGTTTTGTTGTTTTCATGTAACAATATAGCCTAGAAATGATTCCGTATCAGTTCAGAGACAACTCTCCTTGTTTTCACAGCTGCCTCATACCCTACTGTGTGCATGCGCCACAGCTTATTCAAATAATCTCCCATGTATGGGCATTTCGGTAATGGGTGTTCCAAAATTTATAATTATAAACAATGATGCAATGAATAATATTGCATACATATGTATTTTCATATGGTTGGAAGCACATTTTCCGAATAGATTCCTGAAAGTCAAAGGGTAAATATACATGTAGACTTGTTTTAGATGTTGCCAAATTCCCATACAGAAGGGCTGTACCCACCAGCTATGTATGAGAGTGTCTTTTCCTACAGCCTCAGCAAATGTCTCTCATGCTGTTTAACTTTTGCCAGTCTGATAGATGAGAAATGGTATCCAATAGATGTTTTAATTTACATTTCTCCAATTATGACTTAGTTCAAACATCTTTTCAAATATCTAAGGTCCATTTTTTTTTATGTTTTAAAGGAATTGATTAATTGTATTTTTTTTCCTGTTTATCTCTTGGGTTATTGGTTCTTTGTCCCACAGTTTTTAAGAATTCTTGGACATTAGCTCTTTATAGTCTATGTTTTGTTCCAGTTTCTCAGCTGTCTTCTGAAACTGTGTATTTTCTACCATGCAAAATGATGTTTTAAATTTTTATATAGTCTTATTAATCTTTTAATGCCCCTAGATTTGAGCCAGAGTTAGAAAGCCTTTCCCATACTGAGGTTAAAGCAGAATTTACCCATGTCTTCTTTTAGCACTGGTATGGTTTCATTTTTTACATTCAGATATCAGATCTATTTAGAGTTTATTCTTGTGTATAGTATAAAGTATGGATTTGATTTTATCTTTTCCTAAATGGCTATCCAGTTGTCCCATCACTATTTAAAAAGTCCATCCTTGACCCAGTAATATGAGACATCACCTTTATCACCTGTTAAATTTCCATATGTGTTCAGGTCTATTTCTGGACCTTCCATTCTGTTCAGCTGGCCTCTTTATGCGTTCATGTGCCAGCTTCACACTGTTTTTATCACAGAGGCTCTATGGTATGTTTCCCTGTTAGGGAAAGTCCTCTGGTTATTCTTGCATGTTTGTTTCTCCATATGAAGTTTAATATTAACTAGTCTAACTCCATAAACAGTTTGTTGGAATTTTTTTTGGAATTGCATTACATTTATAACTGATACCTTTTTAATGTCGAGTGTGCCTCTCTAAGAACAAAGATGTCTCTCCATTTGCTCAAATCTACTTTTATGGAAAACTTGTTTCCTAGGCATATAACTATACCACCTTAGAAAATATCAGGCACACAAATAGTGCTAATAAATGCTTGCCTAAATAATTATATTAAACTTCTTTCTGTAATAAAATGTTCTTCAATTCAATACATTGCATAAGTACTTGTTTTGCTCTTATTCTAAGCTTAGTACAAGTTAAGTCTATCAAATGGTTTAGCCCATTTGAAGAAGTTTATAGTCTATTTAGAGAGACAGAGTCCCAGGCAACTTATTTAAATAATGTTACCAAACACAAATCTTCATGCCAAAATGTTGGGAGAAGATGGTGAGTGCTACAAAGGTTCAGAAAGGGAACTGAGCAAAGTGGTATGGAGCATTACAGTTTGCACAAAATAATAATAATTAAGAAACACTGATAAACTATACCTGAAAAAAGTACAAAATTAAAATCAACAGAAAATCACAACTGAAGATAGACATTTTAATTAGCATCTCTATGTACACTGTCTACCTAGTAAGGTGACCTCTGATACTCTGTTGCATTTTATTTCTTATTACTATCTTATTAATTTTGTGTATATATCCAAGTATGATGTTACTGTAAATCCAGAATGTTCTATGGGTAATAAAAGGTTCTCATTACCCTCCATTCTGTTGAGGCTGAAGAATATCCAACAGAAGCTGTTTAACTTCACTAGGTGACAGCTGATACAAGTCTCTGGCTGGCTTGTCTCCACCACGGATCTGTAGTTCATACTCCATAGCATGGATGATCCACCTGAACAAAAGAGGAGAAGCATGAATCAATAACTCTTGAAATAAAATCATCTCATGCTTCTCATGGCAATGCTCCTGTTAACAGCACTGACCCATTCAAAGGGGAATGAAGAAAAGGCCATCTGAATTTTCTAAACTGCTGATATAATTACTTCCATCAAGATTATGTGACACGATCAGATTCCTAAAAAAGAGGCCTGCTCTTGCATATGTGGTTAGGTAGTAAACATGAAAATAGGTAAGTACTTAAAGCATACTGTATACAATAGCTGCTACACTATTATTTTCATTATACTAGATCTATGCAAAAAACAAATAGGATAAAAACAATTCATTTTAAGAAATGGGCTGAGATATGCTATTATAGAAATGTTTCTTTCCCAGGAAGGACACTTTCACCTATTTCCTTTATTTTGCAGTCAATCCCTTGTGATTGGAGGGCACAGAGAAGAACCTGACTTTGAAATACATGGACGCAGTTAGTTATAACTCAATCATACTAATATATTAGAGAACACACTTTATTTAACAAATACGTTTCAGAAAGTCTTCTTTATAGATATTTAAATATAGATATTTAAATGCTGTTCATGTACCTATTCTTAAAGAATGTATCCTTTAATAGATATTTAAATGTTGTTCATAAAATATATATATATTTTTTTATTGCAGAAGCTTTAATGTAATTACTTAGACAAGCACTTATGGAGTACTATTTGTGTGCCTTGTATTTTCCAAGGTCTAATATTTAATTATTTTATATGTACGTTATTTTACTTTTTAATTCCAGAAGCTTTTAATAAGTACTTATACAGTTTCATCTCATTTCTTTCATTTACTGTATTGTGAGAAAAGAACTCAGATAAACTAGTTATGCAAACCAAAGAAAATCATGGAATAATACTGTGCCTTAGGGAACCAGAACTCTACACACCATTAGGAAGAGCTAGGGAATTAGTTTTACACAGCAGATTCCTATGCTTTATCCTTAAATCCTTCGGCGAACACTTAATAACAAACAGAGACAGTGCAACTCAGCAGCTAGAAAGAATGTGCCTTCATTCGCCCATGCTACTTTGTCTCCCAAAGGGGGACTGTGTAGCCAACCCACTGGGAGAAATGTCTAGTTACAGCAGTAAAGATTTAAAGTGGCTAACTTATTGCACTCAAATATGTCATTATCTTTCCCCTGATACACTTCTCTGAAAGACAACCCACAAGGCTATTGCAGGTACAGAGATGAAAAAGTTGGGTGGAAATAATCAAAAGATTAAAGTCTTTCTTTCTGCCAAGGCTGCTTTGCAAAACAACAGTGATGCAACAGTGATGGGATACCTTTAATGTCTCTCAGAAGGAAAAAACAGGAAAAACGTGAAGCCCTCCCAGTTGAGTCCAGGTGATATCAGCCAGGCATATATCCCTGCCTGCTGGGCCAGGCCACAGGCCACAAGGATCCCTGCTCTGTGACTGCTCCAATCTCACTGCCTTCTGCTGAAGCAACTCTCAGCTCTTTTCTCTACCCTCTCCCATATTCTTTGTTGGTGCCATTTTTGGAAGTTAGGAATTTAACTAGACTACCAGTTAATTGCATAGTATGTGTTGAAGACCACTGAGATGCATAAGAGATACACAAGGATGGAACATAATAATTTAAAATATATGTTATTATTACTATTACTATTGATAGTACATAATAAATATTTAGTAGTTGCTCATTGGTAAGAACAATAAAGATGACAAAGCATTTGCAAACAATAAACAAAACAACAGAATGTGTGACAGAATTAAGATGTATGATTTATATTTCTCTAATCAGTTGAAAAGAAAAGCTGGACTAAAGCTATGTTATTGCGAAAGACTAGAATGTCTTCGATTGTTCATTATTATGAACTGTATTAGTAAAAATGTTATATCAGGATAAAAGCCACAAGGATATAGTTACTTTGGATACTTTGATGTTAAAGTTGTTTATGAAATTACCCATTAAAGCAACATTTCAGTGATAATAACTGCTCCATGGACCTCTCTTTAAATAAAAAAATTATGTTTTTAATTTTATAGGTTATAATTATCCTCTATCATTTTGTTTATTTAACATTTACATTTGAGGCAACTTAGTATAAAAGAAAGAAAATCAAATTAAAAATCTAAAGACCTGACTTTTAGTCAATGGCATGAAAAGAAAGTGGGGTTTGGACATCTTGTTCTAGATTAAAAGTGATTTAAGAGACAACTAATGCCATGTGTGTGCCTTGTTTGGGATCCTGATTTTTTTTTTTTTTTGAAGTTATTATGCGGACAACTAGAGAAATCTGAATAAGAACTGGATATTAGGTGATATTAAGGAATTACTGCTAATTTTGTTAGGTGTGATAATGGTATTGTGATTACTGAGAAAATGTTCTTTTTAAGAGACATATACTTATTAAAATATTAAGGAGTAAAAACAAAAATGTCTGGGATTTGCTTTATAAACTACAGGCCCCGCCTCCCCCAAAAAAGATGAAGCAAATACAGCAAATGTAAATTGCTAACAACTGCCTATGTTCATTTTAAATAAAGGGCATATGGGACTATACCAAATTATTCTATTATTAAACATTTAAAAATTTTTATAATGAAAAGCAAAAACAATAAAGACAGGATTAAATACCAATTCTGTCACTTACCAACTGTACCCCACTAACAAATTATTTTTCAAATGGGAACATTATTATTACTTGTTCAGCTAATTTTATGGAATTATTTTGAGAAAAAAATGAGATAATGTATGTTAAAAACCTTTTGAAATTAGAGTCATAAAAAATGTTAGCAAACTCCTTTTATCTGACTCCTGAGAGGCTCAGGTTGGAGAAAGGTAATAAAACTTTTAAATTCAATTCTTAGAATTACTTAAGCAAGAGCCATATCCACTTAACTTCAGGAGGTGTCCTCTTCTCCTGAATGTGAGACAGGAAACCATCAAAACCCTAGAGGAAAAAGCAGGAAAAAACCTCTCTGACCTCAGCCGCAGCAATTTCTTACTTGACACATCCCCAAAGGCAAGGAAATTAAAAGCAAAAATGAACTACTGGGACCTCATGAAGATAAAAACTTCTGCACTCCAAAGGAAACAATCAACAAAACTAAAAGCAACCAACGGAATGGGGAAAGATATTTGCAAATGACATATCGGACAAAAGGCTAGTATCCAAAATCTATAAAGAGCTCACCAAACTCCACACCCGAAAAACAAATAACCCAGTGAAGAAATGGGCAGAAGGCATGAACACTTCTCTAAAGAAGTGGCCAACAGGCACGTGAAAAGACGCTCAACGTTGTTCCTCATCAGGGAAATACAAATCAAAACCACACTCAGATACCACCTCACACCAGTCAGAGTGGCTAAAATGAACAAATCAGGAGACTATAGGTGCTGGCGAGGATGTGGAGAAACAGGAACCCTCTTGCACTGTTGATGGGAATGCAAACTGGTGCAGCTGCTCTGGAAAACAGTGTGGAGGTTCCTAAAAATTAAAAATAGACCTACCCTATGACCCAGCAATAGCACTGCTAGGAATTTACCCAAGGGATACAGGAGTGCTGATGCATAGGGGCACTTGTACCCCAGTGTTTATAGCAGCATTTTCAACAATTGCCAAATTCTGGAAAGAGCCTAAATGTCCATCAACTGATGAATGGATAAAGAAATTGTGGTTTATAGACACAATGGAATACTACGTGGCAATGAGAAAGAATGAAATCTGGCCTTTTGTAGCAACGTGGATGGAACTGGAGAGTGTTATGCTAAGTGAAATAAGTCATACAGAGAAACACAGATACCATATGTTTTCACTCTTATGTGGATCCTGAGAAACTTAACAGAAGACTATGGGGAGGGAAAGGAAAAAGAAAAAGTTGAGAGAGGGAGGGAGCCAAAACATAAGAGACTCTTACAAACTGAGAACAAACTGAGGGTTGATGGGGGGTGGAAGGGAGGGGGGGATAGGTGATGCGTATTGAGGAGGGCACCTGTTGGGATGAGCACTGGGTATTGTATGGAAACCAATTTGACAATAAATTTCATATTAAAAAAATAAATAAATAAAAAATAAATACAATTGTTAAAAAAAATGAAACCAAAAAAAGGAGGTGTCCTCTTCTAAAATAAGTAACTTAATTTTTAAATGCTACCATTCTAAAGTCCTCCAAAACTTGAGTTATTAAAACTGAACATTACTTATCACATTTACCTTTTAAAATATTTAGTACCAGAAACAAAGATAGTTGGAGATATAAAAATTTCCCTCGGGCTTCTTCTTTCTGTTTACAAAATCTCAGCAGTTCTGTGAGCCAAATTATAGAAAACACTGCACTCAACAGTCACCAAAGAAACAAAGTGACTGTCTTTCATTCATTCCAGCACAAATGAATATAATTTATCTGTCAGATTATTAAAATACATTTATTCATTCAAAAATATTGTCCAAACTAATCTTTTTAGCTTGGAATTATTCAAAGGACTAAAACATAGCAAAAGTCTTAGACATAAACTACTATACAGCAGTCAGAGACCGAGAAAGTAAATTACCAAGTGAGTAACACAGTGCAAAAATTCAAAGACATTTAATCCATTTTTAGAACTACTAATACAAAAGGGCATCAATTCCTTTGCATGAGAATGTCTCACTTCTTACCCTCATTCTCACTAACAAAGTCATCAAATCTGATGTGACAATTCCAATGTAAAATCACTTAACGCAAGATGGGGAAAGCAAGCAAGCAAGCAAGCAGATGTGGAAGTTCAAAAAAATGAAGGTTGTCCTTGGACCACATCCGTATAAATTCAGTCTGTCTAAAGAACAAGGGACATGCTTTACTTGCCAATAAGCAAATGAGAAAGTGGCAGATACACACGACTGACCAGATCAACCTTCATATGTATCAAGGTTTAATTTGAGAATAATGAATTCTTCAGCGCTGCTGGAAAACTATGAAAAGGTGGAATAGTATTCCTATATAGTCCTAGGGATAACCTTATCCTTCTAAAAACTCTCTTGTTGTCTACCGCCATACCACCCTGAACGCGCCCGATCTCGTCTAAAAACTCTCTTGTTGTGAGGTTAGTAAGCATATTGTATATGTGTTTGTATTTTTCTTTCCAACATGCCCCAATCAAGGAGTGAAATATACAATGAAGTATATGGAAATCTGACATCATTGGTAAACCAGGACAGCTGACATTTTTTGAAAACATGCCATACAGAATATAACTAATTCATAGCCAGAAACAATTTTAAAAATAATCATTTTAAGCCTATTTGAAGATACTCAGCGTTTGCCAAGTTTGCTGTTAAACAAGTGAATGAATAACTCTCTGCAAGCATTTACTAAGCCATATAAGAGGAGATGGGAAAATTGCAGAAAGGGACTTTTCTGCTTGATTCATATTAATACAGAGAGAGTGATGATTTCATAAGGCAAACTGAGCTTCCTATAGAAGCTGGAGAACAATGACTCACTCACTCTACCCCTGAAATAATCAGAATAGAGGTAGGGGAGCTCCATCATCTCACTTCCTCACCTCATATCAAATGTCAAAAACAAAGACCATTGAATGAGTATCAAGCCATGCTAATGAACTCAGAGCTCTAATTACCTCCTCTTTCCTTTACTGCACAAGCAATGTTACAGTCTAGTACCTATGACATCAACGGCCTTCTCTAAGCACCACATGTATGATCTACAAACTCAGTTGTGGGCATCAGAAGACAAGACATGCCTAAATCATAATTACTTACAGAGGATGTCCTGGCAGTATGAAAAGCAGAGATGAAAAAGGCTTGATAACATATATCCTCAGGGGTTATCTCCCACTAAAGCCTGACTGACAGACCTAGAGCAGAAAGCAGTTGATTGGAGATCTTTACAGTAATGGGCCTGTCAGGAACTTGATCTATTTCAACATGAAAGCTGGAGCACAAATCAATAATGAGACAGCAAATCAAATCATTATCAGACTAGAATACCGTTCCTGTGAGCAGGTTAATTTTGTTCACAGGAGTGCCTATCGCAGTAATGTTGAGAAATCGCACTGGCAGGATTAACCTTGGAAAAAAGAGAAAAGAAATACTGGTTTAAAGCAACTGAGGCAGTGGGTGATGTAAATAAATACATTAAAAAAAAAAACCCAAAACCTCAGAGAGAAAGGTTAAAACAGAGAGATAAAAGTATACATAGGGCTGAGGAGTTCCAGGTATGTGTGCTGTGACTAAGACAAATGTCCTTATATCTTATGTCCATTCAGCCTAGTGAGTGTTGGCATCTTGGGAAGAATATGGTGTTAAAAGCTAACTGAACTATCAATCTCTTTATTCATAATCAATAAGAGAAACAATAGTAAAAATTTTGATGTGAATGAGTCCGAAACGCTTTAATTAACTAAGGAAGTAAAACAAAGAATGTTTTCTATAACACTACCCCCTTTTTTTTTTAAATCATGCTGCAATCACGATAATACACAAACAAGTGACTTAGAGGAGCAACAAGTTCAACAATTTATAAGAAACTTGACATTCAAGGACCCTAAAAATAAATAATTTGCTCATCATTAAGCAAACTAAAACCTTCCAGGAACTAATTCAAGGTAAATTCTTGTAAAGAAACATGTGTTTGCTGCTGGTAGTAAACTAACACGCAAGGAAGCCATTCACTTAAGGGAGCTGAGGTCTGAGTAAAACTGATTAGGATAAAATGCAATAAAAAGATATTAAAAAGATACAAAAAGATCTTTCAGAGGGACACTATCAAAAGCTCCACAGACAGGATAACTGTGCTGCTCTCATGTTGTCTACATCCCTAGAATACAAACAAGGTTCCAAGACCTTTCTGTCAATGTGGTAGAAGAGCACTATGGGCACAGGTGGTTGCCAAGTATTTCATGAGGGAAGATCAAGTGATGGAGGGGTGTGACCATGTCAGATGGCAGCAGAGAATCCAAAAGGGATTTTGACTTAAGGTTTCTGTGTGAAATGCTTGGGGATCATTTGCACTGGGTTCTCAAGGAGAAACAATCATGGCAGAAAGGGATACCTTGAGGGTGAATGTATCTTGTGGGATCAGAGGGTCTTTGCAAGCCTAGGACTGGAAGATATGAGAGAGAGAGAGAGAGAGAGAGAGAGAGAGAGAGAGAGAGAGAATATGAATGTGTGTTGGATGTGAGAGGTTCCTTCTTCTTGGGATTTATGGCATGTATAAAGATATCCCTAGAGCCACCTGTTCTCCAAAAGCCACATGATAGAGGACCTCAAATTATTCAATGTCACAGAAATAATGTTGAAGCTTTGCAAAACATTTTCACATTGCTTACCCAAAATCCCCACAATCCACTGAGGAAGCCAAAGCAGGAATAGCTTCCTTATTTTATAGACAAGAAAGCTGGAATAGGGGATGGGGAAACATGAACACTGGAGACATTCACTCTAGGTTCAATTCCTGGTTCATGGTCTTGTGACCTTGGGCAAGTTACTTTGCTAAATTTTCATTGCATCTTAATGCATTTCTTACAGTGTACAAAGGGCTAATTTAGAATCAATTCCAAATCATCCCCATTTGTTTGGTCTCATGATGAATAAAGGGGCAAAATCTCATTTCTCATATTAACTTCTAACTATTGAGGCTTTTTGGTGTGCCTCGCATTGTACAATGTTAAACTGTACTCATGCCAAATTAGAGGAGTGATAAACAAAAGACAAATACCATCCGGAGCCAAAGTACATCATAATTGCTACATGAATACTTGAACACAAAATGGGTCATAAGTGGAAATCATGTGGAAGACACCATAAAGGCCATAAGGTTTTAGAAAAACATCAACGCCTGTTTCCTGAGAAAACAGCAACAGTATACATAAGTGAAAGCACACACGAAGTACTTAAGATCAAAGAACAAGAACTTTGGAGTCAGGCAGATCTGGGTATAAATCTCACTTTGACATACTGGTTTGACTAAGACAGGTTATCTAAGCTCTGAATCCCAGTTTGTTGATTTTAAAATGGTACTAGTGCCTGCCTCAAACTTATTGAATGGATTAATCAGATAATATATGTGAGTATTTTAGCATATTGTGTAGTATATAATAGGCATTCAATAAATAATTTCTGTGGTTATGTTGGAAGAAGAGGAGGAAATAGTTTATCACAGTGAACTTCTGAGTGCACTAACCACATGTTTGTTATTTATATGGGTATCCCCTTAGATCCTTATTGGGAATGCTGTTTAGAGAGGTACCGTTATAAGGCAACTCATACCATACTCTGATGTGATTAACTGTACCACTCAACTAATAAATGATGGTGAAAGTGCTATATCCTTCTACCTTCTACATGTATGACTGCATTTTCATTTAACAAAGCCCTATTTAACTTGGTAATATCCTGAAGGACACAACTTGTACAAATCAAGGGTATTTATCAAAAGTAAAAGAGTCCTTTATTTCTTTATCTAATAAGCACAGAGATATGCTATCTTTTATTTTTCCTAAAATCCCCATCACTGTCTGTCTGAATCTGCTATCTGAATCTACTTATAACCTATATATTAAACAATGCTCAAATTTTATTGAGCTAGACCTCTGAGCTAGACCTGATACATACAGGAAGATAAGATGTGGTCCAAGTCCTCAGCAGAAGTAAATTTCTCAAATAAATTACACGTTTTTGAAAAAACAGACTTCTCTCCAACTGAAAATGTACCAGTATTTAGGGCTGACCCTGTGAGTCCCACGTGAGAGGGAAATACACATTAATGAGTTAGGCAGGGACACTATTAATACTCAAAATACTCAAAATGGAAATATAATGCCATAATTAATTCCAGGATGAGTTTCAGGACAATGAATAATTAAAGTTTCATGGCAAATCTTCATTAGGAGGTTTTCTGCTATCATTAAATACTAAGTCACATGCTGCTGTCCTGACATTTTTATTTTGGGTGACACAGTTTAAGGAAAAAAGAGTATGTTATTTCTCATGGAAGGCACTAAACATATAGAGTAGCAGATACCAAAAAAACCCAAAGACAAACAAAAACAAAAACAAAACCAGGAAGAAAACTATTTTTAGAATAAATTAAACATATTTCATTTCCATGAAGAGAAAGAAGCTTCAGGTCAGATTTGAATTCAAGAAAGGAAATTCCAATGGGTTTTTGGAAGAAAATAAATTAGCCTAAAATGCTGAATAAGCAGTAAAGGAAAAGCACTAAAGGCTGAAAAACACAGCACTGGAAGTAACATCTTGGGAAACCGTTAACTTTTACTCCAAGGCTTTGTTTAGACCTCTGCCAGGATGACTATCACTTAAAGAGGCTTTCCTGAATAGAACATTTATTACAAAGAATGTGCTTTGGAAGAGTTATAACCTTTGCTTCTCAGCTTCAGAGCAATGCCTGAGTCTGGGACAATAGAGTACTTTTAATACCTTGTATGGATACAGAGAATCACATTTCCTTTCATTTACCGACAACACACAGACAACATACATGAAAGACTCATTTCTGTATCCTTATATGTAGTCAAGAGGTTGGAGTTAAAAATACTAGAGCAAACACACCGAACAAATCAGGGTATGACTCAAAGTCTTTATAATTTATTTGTAATACCTCTAAATCTTTTAAAAGAACAATTTTAAGAGATAAAAATTAAGGTCAAGTTCTATGCTGAGTAAACTCACTTCTTGATATCAAAAGAAAGGGGACCAAAGATTGGGAAATTCACCTGAAATATGTTATAACTGAAATCAGGCAAAAAGTTTAAAAATAATAATCTCAAATAAAAAACTTGAAATAAAACTGAAAAATATAACTTAAAAGTAGAAATCTAGAGAATATAACAGACACTAATTTTATTTCCATTTTTCAGATATTTCCCCATATATACATATATGTACAGTATTATTATTTCTCTTTTATTAAAAAATGGAACAATACATTTGCAACTTACTTACTGTTTCACTTAATTTATCTTGGACATTTATAAATGTCAGTATAGGCTTTCTCTTGTTACTTGTAATGGCTGCAAGGCATTTTACTACATGGCTATCACAATTTATTTAAACAATTTGCTAGTGATGGATATGCAGCTTGTTCCCAATGTTTCACTCTTTCAAACACTGTTGGAATGAAGAGTCCTGTAAAACAGGTCTAAATTCCTAGAATGAGAATTGTTGAAACAAGAGGTTGGCAGATCCTGCCAAATAAGCAACTAGTTTTTTTATATGTAATTTTTTGAAGGAAAAACTAGGTAATCATTTCTCATAAAGTGCTTCATACTCATGTGCAAAACTAAAACCTTAGTTGTAATGGTAAACAGAAAAAGAAAGGTAGGAATGAGTAAGTCAAAATAGAGAGGAAATGGCACAAATGAAATGAAATGAAAGGCACAAATGAAAAGATAATCTAAGATTGAATTAGAAATAAATACAGCATAAATCCTGAATATAAAAGATATATCTATACTAAATGAAAAAAGAACATTAAAGGTAAAAAGATAGAAGACAGTATACTAAGCTAATAATGACAGAAAAAGAAAGCAGGTATGGCAGTAATATCAGTCAAAAAATAATTCGTTATGCACACTCAAGTATTTACAGATTGAATGATATGATGGATTTGTTTTAACCTAGAGGGGGTGTTGGTAGGGTGGGTCATAGGTAGGGCATAGGATGATATTGTTGAAACTGAGTGAAAGTATGGGCACATAAGATTTTATTACTAGTCTCTATACTTTTGTAGATGTTTGAAATTAAAATATTTTTAAAAGAATTCAAGTAGAAAATAAATGGCACAAGGGAAGATATATTTTTAAAATTATAAAGTCCCACAAACAAACAAAAAAAACCCTTTAAAATATACAAAACAAAACTGATAAAAATGCAAGGAGGAGATAAATCCATAACTAAAATGAGAAATTAATATGTTTCACCAAAAATCAAGTAGGATAGAAATAGTAAAGATACTAACGATACATTAATATAATTAGGAGGTTATACACTTATTCATACTCACACACACTCACATATATTTGTGTCTGACAGACTATATATTCTTTTTAAACACTTAAAGAACATCCCTCAATTGGCCATATATTAGATTACTTTATATGTGCAGTATTGTTTGATTCTTACAATTACAATATATTCATGTATGTTACAATAAAAATATGTTAAATAAAAGCATTTATACTTTATTTGGTTGTGGTAGTGTTTTAAAACATATTCTCTCATTTCATCTCACATAAAACAATGAGTCTGGTATGAAAGTGAGGCTAGAGAGGCTCAGCATCATTTATCTCAGGTCACTAAAGTGGTAAGTGGTGGCCAGGACCCACACTCAATTCTGAATGCTGAAGCCTCGTCAACTGGCCCTACCACACTGCCTCATAAAATTCTTGATTAAGAGGATTCAAGGTTGTCAGATCCTTACTTTTAATTTCTCCTCCAAACAGAACATTTATGATTTTAATAATTAAAAATTAGATTCTGGTAGAAAATGGATGCAGCAGAATATTGTTAAAAGAACAAAAATTTTACTTGAGTGTATATCTTCCTCACACCCAATTTTACTGAAAATCATTCTTCTCTTAAGCCTTATCCATTTTATTTATAGAAAGTTTTACAAGTATTATGCTTATGTTTTGTTGTTGTTTTCTTTTTAAAACATGATGTAGCTGTTTAAATCCCTGGAGCTTGATTTTCCAGAGAACAGTTACGTCGTTATGTCTAACACGGGAGTTAAAAAAACAGGAAGATTCTTTCAGTTCATATGTATTTATTTCTTCAAACCACCAGATGTTGCCTCTATTACTTCAGAGAAAGATGTGCTTTCCTAGATACGCACCAGGCCTGGGGTAGGCCAAGTCTGTTGGAGGACACCTTGAACAATTCTGTTTACGCAAACACAAAGCACTTTACTCACCCAATTCGTATTTTCAGCATGCCACTGAATAACTCAGGGTTATTGGAGATGATCCAGCCAATATGGATGACCAGTTCTTGCTGAATGACCGCCTCCCTCTCATCATGGGTATTACACTTGTAATAGATGATGTTCTTAATCACTCTTGGAGACAAAGGATTAGAGATAACCTCTTCTTCATGCCCAAAGGCACCCAGAGTTACCTATAAGTAGCAGAATTTTATTGCAAAAACTTCCTAGCTACTAAAAGATAAAAGAAAAAAAAAAATCAAGGCTCAGGATGACTGGCAGGCTGAAATTACTCTATGCGAGCTAGGGAATTAGGTAGAATAACTGTTCCTGCTATTTATTAAAATGGCTTTCAAAGTGTGACTCCCACTGGAGTTCATGATGGTTCACAGTCTGGTGTAAAATATGAGGGCAGGTAAGGGTCCCAGTTAGGGGAGTGAAGGTGAGTGGATAAAAGCAGGGAAGGAATATAAATAACTATTAAGAGAAAATTATTCTGAATGACTTTAGTACTAGAAACTCCCCAGAGAAACCAAAATACATTGGATAGTTTTACTTTACTGCACAGTCTATACAATTTAGTATTTGAGAGTATATTTTTCACTTCTTTTATAGTTTCTCATGTGGAACTTTTGCTCTTTAACGCCACTATAACCTTTTCAAAGGCAGATGCAAGGTCATATGGTTGTAGTGTAGCCCCCACTTTTCTTGGCATAGTGTTAGATACCTAGTGAGTATTAAAATACTTGTTGATGTATCTCTCACCTGTGGAGAGGGATAAATGAGGCTGCCCACAGGCCTAGGAAATGAGAAAGCACAGAGGGAAATGACAACAAATACTCAAAGCAGAGAGTGCTGCTGAAGCTGGCAAGAGGAATACTGGGTTTCTCTCTCTCCTCTCTCCTTGGCATCTTGTCTCCCAGAAGAGTCTGCCTTCCCCCTCATTACCCTTCTCTTTCTCTCTTCCATGGACAGTGCACGATTATAAGAGGCAGGAAAATGAAGAGCTTATCAAAGGGCCCTTGTATTTTCAGAGATGAGGGGAGAGAGCAGAACATGGGGTCTTTTGCCCCAACTCTGTGATGGAGTGAAAACTGAGAACTGCTGGTTTATTATATCACAAGTGGTACCAACCAGTTAGTCCAAGTGCGATTACTTTTATTAAAATGCCAGTGTGTAAAGAAGAAAACAAATAGAAGGCACATTACTGCCTCTGGAAGCATTGATGACTAAACCACTATTTCATTCCAGAGAGCTTGAGGTGATCTGAAAGTGCTTTGTTTAAACAGTATTAACTTTCAGCATTTCATGAATCAGAGAATGCAAACTTTGCTCCATTCTCATTTCTTTTTTGTAAAGGGGTAAGATGCAGTCAGTGAATGGACTTCATGCACCTGAACTATCAGCCTCCCAGGCTTACTCAGCTCGTAAGTGACTATTTCCCTGGGACATGTGATGGTCTGATGGGCAATGGTCCAGCCACAGCCTCAGGACAGGTTCCAAGGCTTCCGGGATATGGGGAGCAGAGTCTCAGGATCACAAGCTGCAAGAGCCTCTATATAATGCAAAGAATGGACATGACTAACCTACCCTTCTCCAAGTGTCAGGTGCCATTTGGAGACGACAAAGACCTCCAAAACCCTCTCATCTATTCATAGACAGTAGAATTAACTGTATTTTCAAATATACTACAGGGACCTAAAATCCAAGGAAAAGTAGCTTCCCAAAGCCCATTTACTTTCTTTCAGAGGTGGTTCAGTCCAGGGCAATAGTATGAGACTATGGCTGGAGGTGAGGACCGTGGTGAGGAAGGGCACTGGATAAGGTACTTCCTGTACCTTGGTCTATGTAGCTGACAAATGAGGATGAAAATTCTACCTCTTAATAATTTGGAGAAAATAGAGATAATAATATACATGAAAGTGATTTAACTTTTTCTTAAGGGTTTTAATTAGTATTATTGCTTTGTCATTGTTATTAAATGCTACAGGATAAAAT
This sequence comes from Leopardus geoffroyi, assembly GCF_018350155.1. Lineage (NCBI taxonomy): Eukaryota > Metazoa > Chordata > Mammalia > Carnivora > Felidae > Leopardus > Leopardus geoffroyi. The sequence continues at coordinate 26,031,866 of NC_059335.1, read as the reverse complement.
AACTTACTATTCTAACATTTCAAGCTGGATGTCAAGATGATATAATTTCAATGAATTAAGAGCCCTGAAATGTAAGCAATGGGCTGATTCTATTAAAGAAGGTTACAAGTATTTCATATTATTAAAGCTTATTATACCCCTAGGTTATCTGTCAGGAAAACACAATAAAGCACACACATTCCCAAAGAAGAGAAAAAAAGCAAACAGGTTTTCATTCCAATCAAATGGTGGTTCAGCCAGGTAATTAGAGCTTATAGAAAACAAAACAAGAAATGAGCAGCCACATTCCACACTGCATACCCACATGCACAGGCTCAATTCAAGCCACATTCATCAAGTGCCTACTCCAAGCCAGACCCCATGCTGGGACAGGACCAGACCTGGGCCCTGACTTCCAGGGGTTCACAGCCTACCCTGGGGTAGAGAGACACACATTGAAATGAACTGGAATCCAGGGCAGATTGTGAGAAGTGTCAGAGGCCTGTTTTGAGAACCCAGTGGAGAGAAGGGCTGCTGGTTCTGCAATGGTTCTGTGAGAAGGAGCTGCTGAGAGCTGTCCCTTGTGGGAGTGGAGGAGCTACAGGGAGACGTGGCTCAAAAGGTTAAGGATCTGGGGAGTCAGTGCATTTCTAAGGGTGAGAAGACTCTCATGTGGAGTAGAAGGAAAAATGTGCCCTTCACTATTCACCTGTCTTTGCCCTGCCTATCCTAAACCTGTCTGGAGTACCTCAGTAGGGATTAATCCATTTTCTGGGTCAGCATCTTCACTGATCTAAACACAGGAACTGAAAATCACAGCTCTAAGGTACAGCAGGAAAAAGGAGTGGTCTACTTAGTAACTGTGCATTTTTAAGACCAGGTTTTGCTTGGGGAAGGAGCCTTCTGTAGAAATGCCCGAGCCATTGTTAATATGGTTGAGAGGCCTAGGACACTGAGGCTTGCTAGATTTAAAAGCAAGAGTCCTATCCAGAAACTTGTGATTGTGACCAAGTGACAGTCTGAAAATCAGATACTTACCTGTTTTCCCTGCACTAAGACATTAGTAATGGATGGGGCCAGGCTGTCCACTACTTTACTTAAAAGACTTGCTGCACAGCGCACAACCGACCTGGGGGCAAAGAAGAGAGCACGCCAGAGGTTGACAAATCTAAAAGATGATGAATGAATGGGGTCCCTGATGGAAGAGACTGAAAAATGTGCAGTTAGGTCCTCACATAATAATTTGGAGGAAATACTTAGCCGACCCTGGACCTAACAGCTGAAGTCTCCCAGACTGCAGACCATCCAGAATTAGGGAGGGATTCCTCATCCTCACCTCTGTTACCAGCACTGTTCATGCCATTATCAATTTAAAAAAAAGAAAAAGGGGGCGTAACCATGCCTTTGATGAGGAGTAGGAGGAGGAATTAAGTGAGTATTCTGACTTTGCATTAAAAAATTCATTATTAAGTATGTCACTGGTAAATGTCATCTATTCCTGTAACCACTTTAAATCATGTTTCTTTTGGTGCCTAGATAACCAAATCCCTGGATTGGGGACTCTCTTAGTACTCAATTTTAGGAAGTGACACAATGAAATACCAGCATTTTTTTCTTGATAAAGCCAGAATGTTGGAGGACGGAATTCACACTGCTATTTTTACATTTCTGGAAAAGTCTCAGACTGTAGAGAGAACAGATTTTTTTAATGCATGGCACATGCAATATATAAGACATTTTTTCCCTCAAAAGTAAAATTCATGTGGAACTTCTAGATGAAAAAAATAAAATGAAAATATAGGTTTAAAACTGTTTTCCTGTATTTCAGGATATCCATGGATGCTGTCCTATAAAAAGCATTTATATTCTTTAATCTCAACATAGATGGATGAGTAGAAAATTAAGTCAATAACTGATAAAGTTAGTGAAACAAACACTTCCTACTTTTAGAGAAGCTTTCGCCCACACACTTGAAGACCAAAAGACATACTTAACCCTCAGAATGCAAATAAGCCCACACGTTTCAAGCAGCTTGAGTTTTTCCACATTCTGTGTGTGTTACCTGTTTCCCATGTACCAGAAAAGTAGTAATGTGTGGGGCTATAGAGGAAGAAAATTTCTGGGTAAAGGCAGCCCCATAGCGTACCGCCAACCTGGATGTGTCAGTGGAAAGCCATAAAAGGGAAAATACAGTAAATAAACTTACAGGCATTTGTTCTTTTAAACATAACAGCACTCTAAATATGTGCTAGTTAATGCTTTATCTACAATCCAAGTATAATAACATAAAGCAAAAACAAGTCTGCTTAGCAAAAAATAAGACTATAGACCACATTTGAAACTTACTGGCTTAAAGAAACATCTATTGGCTTATATGCCTTACTGTGTTGAGAATTTACAGTGAAAATTTGAGATTTAGTGAGAGGATTATTATCTTATTTCTTCTGGTTGGAATAATATATTTACTATAAATCATAGAGTTGAAATACTGCTAAGAAATTGTTTCGTCAAATCCCCTTAGTGATTAGACATCTGAGGCTTATTGAGGTTATGAGAGTTTCTTATCACATTGCTTGAGATCTTTTTTTTTTCAAAATGAGATAATAATGGGTTGTTTAAAAAATACATGTACTCTTACTTTCAAAATGTTAGATTCTTCTAGTAAAATGGCTACAATTGCTTCCAAATACAGAGGGCTATGCATTTAGGCATACCTACCCCCACTGTGAATTGAAACAATTTTATCTCAACTTACCTAATTTTTTTTCAGTCCCTGGGAGACTACTTTTGCAGAACATATTAGTTATTTTACATGAAGCAACTGTAATCACTGGGATTCATTCTAACTTAAGTGGTAAGAGAACAGCCTTCTATTATTTTTGCTTATGATTAAATGAACCATTGGTCTCTTTTCATGGCCTTCTATGATCACAGAATAGATTTCCTGAATACAAAGTAGAACCTAAAGCACATTGCTGGGACAGAGCAGGTGTGGTGTAGGAAAGACTCATTAGCATATCACTCCAGTGAATATGCTCTCTAGTTTCTATTCCTATGGAGGTCTTTATTCCCAGACATTATTTTTAATATCTTGGGAGAGCCATGATACAATGGAATGTAGGCAGGTCCTTAGAAAGTAGACAGAATCATGGCCATAACCTTGGAGTTTAAAAGTAAAAATTTGGAGCGCCTGGGTGGCTCAGTCAATTGAATGTCTGACTCTTGATTTCGGCTCAGGTGATGATCTCAGGGTCGTGGGATCAAGCCCCACGTTGGGCTCTGCACTCAGCGTGGAGCCTGCTTAGGTTTCTCTCTCTCTCCCTCGCTCACACTCTTTTTCTCTCTAAAATTAAAAAAGGGTAAAAATTTGGATAAATAACCATCTTTAAGATTGGTCTATTACCTTTATGCCTTTAAACATGACAACACAAAAAATAAAACATAATGACAAGGACACTAATACGAACCAAAGCTTTTTGCTGCCAGCTCTTCTATAGACTCTCTCAATGTGATCAGAAACGGTTCCTAGACATTAGATAATAAAGTCTTTGTTGAAAAAAAAAAACCTTTTAATTAAATGCATAACATTTATTCTCCTTAAAAATACTACTCTTGAATTTCATTTTTATTCCACTAGAGTTAATACATGCACATCCATTAGTATTCTGAACTACTTGACATATTTAAATATGTAACCCAAATATATAGTGTGAATGTCCCAGCACTTGTTACTATTTACTTTGAGTATATGATTTTGGTGAGTACTTTATTTCTTGAAATTTATTGTCTTCTTAATTAATATGCAATCTAAATTTTTAACAATTAAAAATAAGTTATTTTAATTTACTAAAGAAAATAAACAGAATGCAGCAAATTGCACAAATCCTATAGACTCTGAATATATATGATTCTTCATTTATCTGTTTCAGACAACTTTTATAGAGACTCTGTTATGTGTATGATCCTTCCAATATATACTAGTCTAAAAGACACCACTGGACTTCATTCTTTGGCAATTTACATGTGGTCTGGCCTCATGACTGGCTTGTCAACAATAAATTAATCATGGTGACAGGAGAGAGTAGCAAAAAGAAAACAAGGATAGAGAACAAGATCTTTATCATTTTACCATGAATATATTTTTTATAGCTTTATAACAAATTGGATAAAATTATATTCAGATTCTGTAGATGCTTATGATTTTCAATGTAAAAGATTTTGTAGATTTAAAACTCAATCTTTCAAATATCTAAGCAAAATATGAGTATTATTCCTGCTTATAAAAATAGTTTAAAAAATAATTCTCTCAGCATTTTCATTATAAACAATTTTATATAAACTTTGTTTTATTTTAAAGCACTACTAAAATAGCCATTCTGAATTCTAGGTTCCTAATAAAATGTTTGCCTTTTAAAAATCCTATTGTTTTAGTTAAAGTATGAATTTCAATCAATGTCCTCAATATAACTGGGATTCTGCTTATAGTTTCAAGACTAATTAAAAACATGAAGTCTTCTGTCTGAAATTTGTTGAAAGTTTTTCTGCCTTTACTCAGTTAAGAAAATTAGGACTATTCAGTTGACATATATAATATTCAAGAAGTTTATCTCTTAGCTACAATAATGTAAAAACTAAGTAGACCTTATCTGAATACACAATTATGTTTGTTTACTACCAAAACTATAAGTCTTATTAATTACATTGTTGTTCAGAACACTGACTCAGTTTCTAATCCTAACCAAAGGAACATGCCCCTTTAACAGAGGATTTTCAGATGAGCCAAAAACTTTGAGTATCTTGGAATGTATTCTATATTATTCTATATAATAAAATGACAGAAGCAGATCATGATATAGAATTCAAGACTCCCTTAGAGTGACTCAACATACAAGTGTGGGTTTCAGGGATAATTGGGTTACATCCTTAATGCAGAATGGACATGATTAGAAATGATTTATTTTTGTTAACAATGTTTAGAGCACAATTCTATTAAATATCATGTTCCATTTCAAATGGCTGCTGCAGACCATGAAGGAGCTAATTTTTATAGCTTTAATGATTCAATATTATTCTTAAAAACAGACAGAAAATAAAACTGGAAACAGAAACTGTCAATAAACAACTATGAAAGAAGTCATCAAAGGTTAACAGTCACAGGCAGAATGAGGCTCTAACACCATTCAGACAATCAGAGAAACAATCAAGCATCACTGCATGAAAGCAATTTAGGAGTTCATACATCAGTCTATTCTACTCTAGGGGGTATGAATAAACATTTTCCATTTAAAGGTTAAAAAAAAGCATTTAATGGAGGATAAAATAACATAACATTTTAGTATCTATTCATAAGGTATATTTGATATATACCCAAGAATAGAGAGATCTCATTATTTAAAATTTTTCTGTTAGGCATGTATATTTACCTTCCTTGGTGATGAAGTTGGGGCCTTCTCTTTTGAGCAGTATACCCAGCAGGATGACTTGGCTAGCCAGACAACTGCAGTCCTAAAAATACAAATCACTGTGACTAACTGGAATAAAATGGGTACAAAATTTACCACAGAAATGTAACCACATGATGCAGAGAGGAAATCTGCCATGGAATTGTTACTGATCTGCCAGATCTGCCAGATCAATTGTTACTGATATATTACCAAGCATCAGATGACATTATACAACTATTTATCTAAGGTGTCTTGGAGACAGAGAGTAGACAAGTTGGCTTCCTCATGTGGTAGTATTTAATAATCAAATTTTCCAGTAAATAAGATAAGCAAGGGATAGAAAATGTCTACAAGCACTAATACTTGATTAATACTTGATTCTGTCACTCTCTGAGAAATTTGGCCATGCCATTCAACCATTCCCTTTTGTACATTGCTTATTCATAAGTGAGAGACCATGTTGCTATCAACCTATTATGAGGAGATGGATAAAAGAAGACGACATATATAGAGTGCTTTATATGTATTATGACACCATGCTATGTGTTTTATGCCTACCATATCATACTCATGGTAATGGAGATCTATAGATAATGTCAATCAATAACAAGGACTACTAATGTCTGGAAAGATATATATTTAACCTACATGCTCAAATTTGTGGTACAGCCCAATAAGATGTCATAGTATTTTAGTTCTATCATTAGAATTTCATTTCCTCGAGTAACTACTATACTCCACTCTTGCACTACCTCTTTTAAAATGCAAATAATCTTAGGGAAGGTAAAAATTAAGTTGGTAACATAATATTCACATGGATGTGGTCATAGGATTGCTTTCCACAGTGACTGGAGAGACTTACAGCAAACATTAAGACCTAAACACTAGGGCAGGAGAGGAGATCTAAGTTGGGAAAAAGAAGGGAAGTGTACTAAAAGAGAAGTCTGGAGATCCCAAAGGGAATTATTCCTGACATAACTTCTTTAATGGCTCATACAATACCTTCATACCCAAGGCAACCCAATTTATCCCTACTCCTTAAGCATGTTTAAGATGTCCATGCTAATGTCTTAACAATGAGAACAATCTCTCTCATTACTGCCCCTAATATAGAGAGGCCATCTACCCAGGCACTTTTATCTACCTTCTCTGAGAGGACAAAAGAAAGATGGCTTGCCCCTGAGAATTCCTGCCTGCCAACCTCACTCAGAGCCATGTGGGAAATACATCTTCCTCACATTCAGTTTTTGAAGAATTTCATGGGTGGGCTTGTTCTTCCATTCGGTAATGGCGACATCTGGTTGCTGTTCTAGTTCAGGAGTACTGGGGGTACTGCTTTGTCGTTTGACTTTTGAATGTTTGGGAAGTTCTAGTTCCTCAAAACTCTTAAATTCTGGAAGCCTAGAAATTAAAAGAAAAAGTTTCAGGTTTCCTGTATTTCTAATTCTAATTTCCTGCTTTTCTAATAAAAACCCAAAAGGACTTACTCTTCTGTGTCACTGATTCGTAGGAAGTCAAGTTGTTCTACTACAGCTCCAGATATTAGTGTCTGAAATGTAGTTGAGAAAAATCACAACTCTTAAATTCATGAAGCCATACACTTATGATCTGTAGTATGTAATACTTCAAAAAAGTTTACTTAAAAAACTACACACAACTCTTTTAAGTAATTTCTTAAATGAGCACTCTAAAATCAGATAAGTTTTCATATACAACAAAACCCTCTTAAAAAGAGATCACATAGGGGCACCTGGGTGGCTCAGTCAGTTAAGTGTCCAATTTTGGCTTAGGTCATGATCTCATGGTTTGTGAGTTTGAGCCCTGCATCAGGCTATGCACTGGCAGTGCGGAGCCTGCTTGGGATTCTCTCTCTCTCTGCCCCCCCACCCCCTCAAAATAAATAAATAAACTTAAAAAAGAAAAGAACATACAAATCAAGCTACAAGTTCATGGGCCATAATAAATAGGAAAGTCAACATGAAAGGAACTGTATTTTTTCTCTATTCTTAGAAGTGTGGGCATTTACTTTTAAGCTAGAATTAAAATTCAGTACTATTAAAATGTTTAAAAATAGTGTGAAATAAAAAAAAACAACTAGAAATGCTATAATTATTTTGGGAAAAATGATGTGAAATTGCACTATGAATTCTGTTACCATAATATTTCAGGGACATCCAATGATGGGATACTGCCAATCTCCATTTTCAGGAACATGAAGGTGTTGATTATAGAGGCCAGTGCTTCTCTACATTCTGGCAACCCATATTCAGATTTTATTTTTCATTAGTTCCTGATTATAGGTTAGCAAACTAAATAAGGCCAAACTCAAACACAGTTTTTGTTGGTCCATGGTTCATGGGTAAAGAACATAAATGAATGATAACCCACAATGGTGTTTTTAGCAATATGTGTCGTTTTTAATTATCTGATGAACTGTCAGATAAAATTGAGAAATGTACTGCATTAAAAAAAGCCATAAGATTATTGTTTTAAAAATAAGGTTATTCTTTAATCAAAACTGTCTTATATATACTACTTTTTTTGTTTTCACACTGTTCTTTTCAAATATGAAGCAACATGACACAGGAAATGTTTCACTTGTTGGCTAACCACCCAGAGTTGTGCTGCCTTCTCCTCTACTGGAAACTCATAAACAAAAGTAGATCTCAATCAACAAATACCCACTACAAATGTCAGGATGGACATATTACCAGCAATCATACTAAAGTCTCCGTGCAGAGTTTGAGTGAAGAAGGCCAAACATACAACCGATCTGCACATTTTCATGTGGCCCAGCAATACTCAGGGTCTGAGAACAGTCTGTACCTGGGCAGATAGCAATGTTGAGCATAACAGAAGTCTGTTGAGTAATTATTTCCTAATATTCAGGCTTACATCTCCACATCTTACTCTCTGGTTTGTTAGACAAATATTTATTGAACACCTACCATGTTCCAGGCACTCAACTAGGTATTAAGAATATAGCAAGAATAAAATACACAAAATCCTTGCTTTCTTGAAATTGACCTTAGGTATGTGTAGGAAGTAGACAATATAAACAAAAAACTAAATATGTTCTATCTGATGATGTTAAGGGCAAAGTAGAAATAAGAAAAGTAGAGGATGGGAAGTGGGGTGGGGGAGTAGGAGGAGGAAGGTTTGTCATTTTATACAGGTGATCAGAAAAGGCTTCTCTAGTAGGGTGACATGTAAACGGAGACTGAAGGAAAGATGGTAGTCAACAATATCGATCTTAAGGAAGGATGTGTTGGGCTGAGGGAATAGCAAGTGCAAAGGTCCTGAGGTAGAAGCATGCTTGATGTGCTTTAGGAGCAGTAAAGAGGAGAATGTGGATAAAGTACAGTAGACAGGGAAGATCATTAGGAGATGAGGTCAGAAAAAAAGGTCCAGATCATGGACAGCACAAAGGCCACTGGAAGGACTTTGGTTTTCATTTTAAGTGAGAGAAAGTCATTGGAGGCTTAGGATATGTGGCATAATCTAACTGTCTTATGACCAGGCAGAGTATGAAGATGCTAACTGTCTTATGGCCAGTAGGAATTTAGGAAACTGCTGTAAAAATATAGGTGAGGTATGATGGTAACTTGGGCCATGATGTTAGTGTTAGAGGTGATGGAAAGTGGTTAGATTCTGGATATAATCTGAGGGTAGAGAAAACCAGATTTGATAATGGATTGTAAAAGTGTAAAGTATGAAAAAAAAAGAAGAATCAAGAATTATTTGATGCTAAAGCTAATAGTTAATTCTGAAAACATAAGAAAAATCATTTTAATATTTTCTATTTTTAGTCTATCCACCCTATGTACTGATTAAGCCCATAAGGTAAATGTTAATAGGCAAATGTTAAATTCCATTAATAGTCTCTAGAGCTTTACATTTTTTTTTTAACATTTGTTTATTATTGAGGGATGGAGAGACACAGAGTGTGAGCAGGAGAGGGGTAGAGAGAGGGGGAGACACAGAATCTGAAGTAGGCTCCAGGCTCTGAGCTGTCAGCACAGAGCCCAAAGTGGGGCTTGAACTCATGATCCGTGAGATCATGACCTGAGCCGAAGTCAGTTGCCTAACCAACTGAGTCACCCAGGCACCCCTCTAGAGCTTTAGATAAAAAAAAAAAAAAAAAAAATCAGTTTGTTAACAGAGGCTCCTAAATTAGTTTTATAAAAAAGCTTTACTAGGCATTAATACTTTAGTTCTGATGGTAATTAAATAACCTAATATTATTATATATATGTCAAATGAAATATAATATTCAAAAAGGTATCCTGCTCTGCAATACCTAATTCTATCCTATGAAGATCCTTTCTAGCTGAACATTCTACCAAAGACTGTACTCCATCCTGTCATCCTGCATCCCTACCTGGCTTTTTTCTTTTTCTTTTTTTTTTTCTCACTATTTTATCCCCAGTGCCTAGAGAGGGAGCTCAATCAATATCTGTTGAATCAGTGAACCAATATTTACACATTTCCTACAGAGAGAACAGTAGTGAGCAGATCACTCTGGGAATTCAGAGATGAATCAAACTTGGCCTGAAAGAGTTTTCAATCCACAGAGAGAAGCAGACACAAGAAACTAGCTACACCTAAATTAAGAGCTATAGCAAAGGTTCAAGCAAAATGCCACAGAAACACACTGGAATGAAAAATTAATTCAACCTTGGAGACTTCACTAAAGAGGTGACATTGACCTAAATTATAAAATTAAAGTATTTAGAAGGAAAAGAAAAAAGAAAAAGAAAAAAAACAACAACTCTAGAATAGAATAACAGCATGAGCAGGAAAAAATTCCAATTACATTTAGGGATTTTGAAAGTACCCAGTATACTTGGGGAGTGGAAAGCAGGGCAAGGAATGAGCTAGATGGAAAGATCCTGGGTGATGAAGCTATGAAGGGAGGCTGAGGCCCAGTGACAAGAGAACCCATGGATCACAGACTAAGGAAATTTGAAAGGACTTGATATGAAATCCAAGAGAAGCATATAGATGCTATTTTCATTTACTATATTAAAGAGAAGATGAAGGCTAGGGTGGGGGGGATGAGGGTTGTTGTTTAATAAGTATAAAGTTTCCATTCTACAAAATGAAAAGAAGCCTATTCTTTGGTTAAAGACTCTGTTCTCAAGGGTATAAGGCACAACAGAGATCAGTGGACACAAATATTCAACAGTAGACTAAGGTGAAAGACTACACAGTACTGTGGGACCCCCTGGCTTCTTCCCTAACCCTGTTCTCAGCACATGAAAGCAAAATGCATGCCATTCAGACAAAAAGTTAGATGATTATTTTGGAAACTGAAGAGCCTAAGAGAAAAAAATCTCCAGATACTGGCAGCTGGGGTTTCCCCCAACAAAAAGAGCCCTTGCCACCAGACTACCTGATAAATGACTTCATCATGACAAGAATCTTTGTTCCTAAACACAGAGCTCCCAATAAACTTCTTATTCTTTCACTCTTAAAAATGAATGGATAGCTAAAGATTACCACATATCTGACAAATGCCTCCAACATGAAAATACTGAGTGCACACATGTGCGCACACACACACACACACACACAAAACAGAAAAAAGAAACCTGAAAGATATAAGGCAAAGAATAAAATTTCAAAACCTGTCTAGTTGATAATCTCAGGAAGATAAATTATAATATCTAGAAAATAAAAACATGATATTATGAAAATGGAAAATTAAAACCATGATAGTCAAAATACAAAACTTAACAGAGAAGCTGCATGATAAATATGAAAGAAATTTTTCCAGGAACCATGGCAAAAAGACAATAGAATAGCAACAGAAAGTGACAGAAAATAACGAGGAAAGATATTTAAAAAACTAGATAAAAATCAATCAAATATGCAAAACACAAGCACTGGTGAATAAGTATGTAAACATGCCATTTGTAATATTATCTATATAGGTCCCTCTATAAATTTTCCTTTTTTCTTACTCAATATTGAGAACCTACTACATGAAAGACTCTACAAGATAATCACAATTCTTCATAGGAAATAAGTAAGGCACTTAAGTCCATGATGGACTACAATCCAAGTAGTTCATGTCAAAGGTCATAAAAGGATGTTCAAGAAGAGTACTGTTACTTTTGGCGTAGGTGATTTTGCAGAACTGGCCCTAAAGTTTGGTAAGATTTTACTTTTATTTTATTTTTTTTACTTTATTTTATTTTATATTATTTTTTAAGTTTATTTGAGAGAGAGAGAGTGAGAAAGAGAAAGCACATGTGAGTGTGAGCAGGGAAGAGGAGCAGAGAGAGAGGTGAGAGAGAATCCCAAGCAGGGTCTGTGTGCTGTCAACACAGAGCTCGATGTAGGGCTTGAAGCGTGAACAGTGAGATCATGACCTCACCTGAAATCAAGAGTTGGACACTTAACCAACTGAGCCACCCAGGCGCTCCTAACATTTGTTAAGATTTTAAAGAGCAGACACCTTGAAAGAAGGAAGTTTATTCCAGGCAGAGGAAATGGCATGAGCAGAGGGGCAGAACCTCACAAAGTCAGAACACAGTAATTCATCTGTATTGGCTGAAACACAAAGTGTTTAGTAGGAGATAACTGGGCAGGGAGGCTGTTCTGGCTAATAGGGAACCACAAGGGGCTTTGTTATTTAGGAGTTGAGAAACGGTGCTGTGAGGTCCTGAAATGAATGGAGATTATCTCCAGGTTGGATATTACTGTGGAGCAGGGAAAAGAACATTGGACCAGGGAGTTAGGCAACTGGTACCTGTGCCTAAAGGCACAAGATTATATAGCAGGTCACTTCACTACTCTGGACACCAGCTTCCTCAACTGCAAAACAGAGGTTGGAGATGAGTTATTAAAGTCTAAAATTCAGGTTGGGAAACCACTCCAATTGTTCAAGCATCAGATTGGAGGAATAAGATAAACAGATGGTTACAACACGAATAGGAAGGAAGGCACAAAATAAAAGCTTAAGCAAAAGCCTTAAACAGAACATATATGAAGAAATACAGCTGCATCTGTGCCTTACTTGTCATGAAAACAGAAACACACTGAAATTCAGAAGACTACCTGTAGACGATCAACATGAACTTTGACTCCTCCAACCATTCCTTTTTTAAAGGCTGCCAACATATCTAATATGGGGTTGAATCGGCTACCTCTAAAAAATATAAACAGACAAAAGGTGCATTATTAACAACAGAATGAGAAAAAAATCTAATACTAAGTATCCTTTACATATGCAAGTCTCTCTGACACATGCTGACAAAGATATAAAAATAGGAGGAAGCTCTGCTGCCAAAGGGTTCACAGTCTTAAAGATGGAAGATGGGCATACCTCTTTTCTTTCATCAACCTACCGTATATTGTCTTCCCGGATGAGAACAAGGAAAAGTGGGCGTCCATGCATTTTCCAGTATTGCTTAATGAACTGTAGTGCATTCTATCAAAACATAAGAGTGAGGTAGAATGTAATGGCACCATATCTGAGCTGATCAGGATGTTTAACCAGTTGTGGCAAAGAGCCAAAAAAAACTCTCATATATCAAGACAGTTCAGAGTCAAACTCTGGGTAGGATAGACTACATAGGTGTAGAAATGTTCTGATACATACATGTTACAAGTATGAATATATACAAGTTAAGTTTGAAACTTTTTTGACTTTAAACTTTATTCTTAGAAGTAATCAGATTGCACATATTTTAAGGCTGCTTCTTTTTTGGTGGCCTAAGAAATACAATTCAAGAATGGTCCCAGAGGAAGAAAAAAAAAGAGAGAGACAAATCAAGAAATTTACTCTTAACTGTAGAGAACAAACTGGTGGTTACCAGAGGGGAGGTGGGTGGGAGGATGAAATGGGTGATGGAGATTAAGGAGTGCACTTGTTGTGATGAGCACCAGGTGATGTATGGAATTGCTGAATCACTATATTGTATACCTGAAACTAATATAACACTGTATGTTAACTATACTGGAATTACAATAAATACTTAAAAAAGAAAAAAAAACAAAGAATGGTCCCAGGGAGGAAAAATCAACCCAGGGGTTGTCTCTTAAAAGATTAATCCTCACTCCACATTACTGTGCATTTATTACAGCAGGTAGAAGAACCTAGACAGAATCTATACAGACCATCAGAAATGTGGAAAGAGTTTTTTTTTTGACTCAATTTCTACTGTCGTTGTCATCATCATCATATCAAAGACTTACATAACACTTCACTATATGTCAGGCACTATACTGAGTGTTTTACATACTTATTTAATTCTCAGAATATCCTTATTATTATTCAGTTATACAGATGAGAAAAGAGACTTCTCTGTGTCTTGCCCAAGTAACTTGCCCAAGTGACTTGCCCAAGATCACACAGCTGGTAAATAAACAGTAGAGCCAATATCTTAACAAATGGAATCTGGGTCTAGACTTCATGCTCTGAACCACGACTCTAAGCTTCTCTACTCTGCAAATGGAAAAGGGAGTGGAGGAAACTTTTAACTGACTGTGTGTTATGAGTCAGTTGAGGTTTTGACATTCTTCATAAATAAAATTATCTTGCTAACTCAACTTTTGTTCAAAAAGAGATAAACTACTGCTGTCATATGAACATGGCTTCCCTTCTGCTTTATAAACTATATATTTTCATTCCATTTGTAGAATGGTCTATCAAGCAAAGTCATACAACTTAATATAAAACACACTCCATCTATTACTCTAATGCTGCAAGCAATTTAACTCTTTCTCCAAAGCCACGCAGACATTGTTTTACTTTCATATTTTACACTGTGTTAACCCAGTGTCACAGACTCCAGGAGCACTCAATTTCATATGATAAAATCAGTAGAAACAAAGTCATTCAATTTCAATAAAAAGGGGCTCTGAAACTACCTTTATGTCATCTATCAGCAGTAAAACATCTTGAGACATGTAGAAATCACTTAAGTCGAAGATGATAGGGTAACAAACCACAGTCTTTCCTAGAATGCGATAAATCTGTAAGAGATAATTTAAAAAAAAATATATATATATACACACACACACATATATATATATACATGTGTTATTATGTATATATATATATATATACATGTGTTATTATGTGTATATATATATATATATATAATATATATATATATGTTATATGTATATATATAACAGAACCAAAGACACAGGTACAGTAGCATAAGCCGTAATAAAAAATTAAAACTGATAATGAAATTTTAAAGTTTCTTGATTAGATCAGTAAGATCAGTATACTAAGAGTAATCCATCTCTACTGTGATGGAAAAAGCCTGTTTGAATAAAAACTGTCATAATCAGGTATCCTACAATGTTCAGAAATAATATAGCAGTTAGATGCTTATTCATTCCTAGAAGCCTTCTGTGATATCATACAAAATAAACAGTAAGATTTACTCGTAGAAAATAATAATTCAGATAAGCAGCCTAAGTATGTAATGAAATGTGAGAATGGATGCATAGCAGATTAAACATCATTTCATTCTGTGGTTTTATAATCTGAACACTGCTCCACAAGGAAATTTCATAACCACCTTTGATGTACCGAGGCAGCCAATGGGTCTATCCGGTCTTCCGGAGAGTCCTAATTTTTCATTGATACCCAGGTTGAAATAAGCCTGTAAGAAATAAATTTATAAATTAGGCAAGAAGAATCCATGCTTTTCCTTTTTTGCCCCCTTTGTCCCCCTAATGCCCTAACTTCTGATCTTTCCAGAGGAAAAATGGCCAGGGAAACCTTATTCAATACATTTGTAGGAAAATAAGCCAGCCAATGATGTCAACTTAGATTTGGGAGCACTGAGAGATTTGAGAGCATATCTTTGCAGATCTGCAAAGCAACATTCTAAAAGTTGACATTTTTCTTGTGCTATCATAAACGTACAACTTGCAGGGTTCTGTCCAATTCATAAAAGAACACAAAGAGGCAAATGTTTCCTGTGTAATAAAAAATCTGATGAAAGTTTTAAAATTCAGGGACTCACATCTCCTACTAGATTCCGACTTTCAAGTATTTCCCACAAAAATGGAAATGTCTTTATTGATTTTTTTGATAATATGAATTTTATGAAAAATGTAAGCCATGTGCTCCAAGTGAATGGTGCTATTTACTCTCACAACCCTGTAGGTGATAACTCTTGCACTTTGATGTATGTTGAAGGAAGTGTAATTCATTGTGTGAGCCCTAAAAAACATGTGAAGTATAGGCAGGGTTACAGATTTTTAAAAATACACAGATAAATATATATCCATATTACACACATAAATCAGTATGTATATATGTTTACAGAAATGGGTTCATATACTATATATATCTCTTTGGTGTCCTACTTGTTAAAATTTAGTACTGTGGTGTTCAGTTTCAAGATGGTAAACTGAGTGTATGCATTTACTGTACATTTCAATATTGAAATAATGGAAGAAATATAAAGACCCAAAAAAATATCTGTAGCCCTTACTACTGGAAAACAGAAAAGGGTGCCACAGTGGAGAAGAAACTTCTAGAATTTCTACAAAGTAAAAACAGATGGACTTGGAATAATTCAGTTGTTAATCAGTGCCAGAGCTGAGCATTTAATCCAATTAGAAGCCTCCTTACCCAATCCTATTTAACACCTATCCCTTGATGAAGGTAGTTCCCAACTTTTTGTTATTTCAAACCAATTCAACAAACATCTCTGGATGGTGTACTATTGTTTCTGTAGGATAATCTCCTAGACTTGCTGGATCAAAGAGAATATATGTTTTCTTTGCAATATAATGCCAGGTTGGTCACCGTGTAGAAATAATGGACCAATTTACATTGGCATTAACAGTGCATAGGCCTTTTTCTTGGGTCAAAATGATATTTCATCTTAAACTACTCAATTCAAATAATTTATGGTTGACCATTTTCCCATATATTTAATGGCTACTTGTATGTTCTATAAAGTTTTCCATTTGTTCCCTTTTCTATTGGGCACTTTTCATTCTTTTTTGATTTGTAAGAGGTCTCGGTATATTAAGAATATTACCTTTTGTATATGTATGTATATGTATGTATATTACTTTTTGATATGCCTGGTTCATCTTCAGCTATATTTAGTCAAATTTGTCAATCATTTCCTTAATGGCTTTTTTAGCACTTGTATTATTCTAAGAATGGATTTTCACTCCAAACAGCTGTAAACTGCTCTTCAATTTTTTTCCTAGTGATTTTATGCTTAAATCATTTTTTAAAAAA
Organism: Leopardus geoffroyi; assembly: GCF_018350155.1. NCBI lineage: Eukaryota > Metazoa > Chordata > Mammalia > Carnivora > Felidae > Leopardus > Leopardus geoffroyi. Next base: position 26,015,210 of record NC_059335.1, on the reverse strand, counting down.
TAAGTAAAACTTTGGTTTGCAAGACTAATTCATTCCAGACACATGCTTGTAATCCCAAGCACTTGTATATCAAAGCAAATTTCAAGAACCATTGGCTCAGTTGTGATCATGTGACATTCACCATCATGTAATACTCGTACTACAAGATACTGCTCATTTATCAGTTAAAATTTATTAGAAATACTTACTTGTCTTGCTGAGCACATGTAGAACAAGTTATTTGCAATTCAAGGTTTTAAATGCATTAAATCTTTAATCTGTCTGGAATTTATTTTTCTGTTTGATGAGGGGTAGAAATCTAACCTGTTTTCCTAAGTGGAAAATCAAACCAACTGTTTCTACATAATCTACTGATTATGATTTGAACTGACTTCAAATATCTACCTCACTATACACAAAATTAATGTCTCTTTGATTCTGCTATGGTGTACACTTCCGTGTCAGAGTTACGTCTGTGTCTCTTTCTCTTTCTGCATTGTTCTCTCCCTACAGAACAGCATATCCTGGGTTGGCTGGCACTCTGCCCGGCATATAGCTGGTGCTCAGCAAACACCTGATGGATGAATGAGGGAGCATGTCCTCCAAAGCTACATGTGCTGTGAAATCTGATTCTTGAATAGCACTGGTTTTACTGCCAGGAAAAGTACTATATAAGCATTAGGATATATAGCTGTACTGAAACTATCGCACATTATGCTAGATGGAAACTCCTTTCCCACAAATACTTTCAAATTTTCTGAAATAAATGTTCTAAACTATTTTAGATTTCTTCTTTTGGACAAGTGACTAATCAACCATTTACAAGTTAAAATGGACCAATCTAGATTTCCTTTAAATACTACTCTATCACAGTAAAAGAGTTTTCCTTAACTTTCTGAACCACAGTACAGCAGGTCTATGACAGTAAGTAGACAGACCTGGAATGCTTTCTGCATTCCCCTGTGCATATTATACTGTCCCCACATTGTACATATTCACACCATTTAATCCACTGAAATAGGATATAGTAATGGCTAAATGACCCAGAAGTACAGAAGTACTTCATCCTAGGTCTGCACTATATTCATATCCCCCATAAAGCAAAAACCACACCAATCACCGCATCATGAAACGTTAACCACACACGGTAAAAGCCCTGTCCTCACATACTCTTAAGTTGGTTGAAGAAGGATGCAGCTCCTCAGAACAGAAAGATTAGCCATTGGCATAAGAATATGTGTATTAACTAAGATTTGCGGGAACATTTTTACTTTTAAAAGGTGGAATTATTATTGAGTAATACATAGAACTGTGAAATCACTACAGTGTGCACTTGAAACTAATATAACACTGTATATTAACTACACAGGAATTAAATTTTTTTTAATTAATTTTTTTTAAATTTACATCCAAATTAGCATATAGTGCAACAATGATTTCAGGAGTAGATTCCTTAATGCCCGTTACACATTTAGCCCATTCCCCCTCCCACAACCCTTCCAGTAACCCTCTGTTTGTTCTCCATATTTAAGAGTCTCTTATGTTTTGTCCCCCTCTCTGTTTTTATATTATTTTTGTTTCCCTTCCCTTATGTTCATTTGTTCTGTCTCTTAAAGTCCTCATATGAGTGAAGTCATATGATATTTGTCCTCTAATTTCACTTACCATAATACTCTCTAGTTCTGTCCACATAGTTGCAAATGGCAAGATTTCATTCTTTCTGATTGCCAAGTAATATTCCATTGTATACATATATACCACATATTCTTTTTCCATTCATCCATCGATGGACATTTGGGCTCTTTCCATACTTTGGCTATTGTTGATAGTGCTGCTATAAACATTGGGGTGCATGTGCCCCTTCGAAACAGCATACCTGTATCCCTTGGATAAATACCTAGTAGTGCAATTGTTGGGTCATAGGGTAGTTCTATTTTTAACTTTTTGAGGAACCTCCATACTGTTTTCCAGAGTGGCTGCCCCAGCTTGCATTCCCACCAGCAATGCAAAAGACATCCTCCTTCTCCACATCCTCATCAACATCTGTTGTTGCCTGAGTTGTTAATGTTAGCCATTCTGACAGGCATAAGGTGGTATCTCATTGTGGTTTTGATATGTATTTCCCTGATGATGAGTGATGTGGAGCATTTTTTCATGTGTCAATTGGCCATCTGGATGTCTTCTTTGGAGAAGTGTCTATTCATGTCTTTTGCCCATTTCTTCACTGGATTATGTTTTTGGGTGTTGAGTTTGATAAGTTCTTTATAGATTTTAGATACTATCCCTTTATCTGATATGTTGTTTGCAAGTATCTTCTCCCATTCCATCAGTTGCCTTTTAGTTTTGCTGATTGTTTCCTTCGCTATGCAGAGACTTTTTATTTTGGTGAGGTTCCAGTAGTTCATTTTTGCTTTTGTTTCCCTTGCCTCTGAAGATGTGTTGAGTAAGACGTTGCTGCGGCCAAGATCAAAGAGGTTTTAGCCTGCTTTCTCCTTGAGGATTTTGATGGCTTCCTGTCTTCTGTTTAGGTCTTTCATCCATTTTGAGTTTATTTTTGTGTATGGTGTAAGAAAGTGGTCCAGGTTCATTCCTCTGCATGTCGCTGTCCAGTTTTCCCAGCACCACTTGCTGAAGAGACTGTCTTTATTCCACTGGATATTCTTTCCTGCTTTGTCAAAGATTAGTTGGCCATATGTTTGTGGGTCCATTTCTGGGTTCTCTATTCTGTTCCATTGATTTGAGTGTCTGTTCTTGTGCCAGTACCATACTGTCTTGATGATTACAGCTTTGTCGTATAGCTTAAAGTCCGGGATTATGATGCCTCCTGTTTCAGTTTTCTTTTTTAAGCTTGCTTTGGCTATTTGGGGTCTTTTCTGGTTCCATACAAATTTTAGGATTATTTGTTCTAGCTCTGTGAAGAAGGCTGGTATTATTTTGATAGGGATTGCATTGAATATGTAGATTGCCCTGGATAGTATCAACATTTTAACAATATTTGTTCTTCCTATCCAGGAGCATGGAATCTTTTTCCATTTTTTTGTGTTTTCTTCAATTTCTTTCATAAGCTTTCTATAGTTTTCAGTACATAGATTTTTCACTCTTTGGTTAGATTTATTCCTAGGTATTTTATGGTTTTTGATGCAACTGTAAATGGGATCGATTCTTTGATTACTCTTTCTGTTGCTTCATTGTTAGTGAATAGGAATGCAACTGATTTCTGTGCATTGATTTTATATCCTGCAACTTTGCTGAGGAATTAAAACTTTTTTAAAGTTGAGCTTATAAGAAGCAATATATTAGGCAGTATATCTTAGAGGACAAATCCCAAAGAGCAGCTAGCTTGGAACATAGAGGCTGTAGCCACAGAAAATCTTCCATCTTGATACATGCTTAGGGAAGTTAGGCCCTTGGTTCCAAATCTTGTTTTAACCATACCACATACCCAAACTCTAAACCATTTGTTCATATCATCTTTAAAACAACAAAATATAAAATAAGTAAGGACCAGTTGTAAGTCTTCACCTTACCCTTAATGGAATGCTTTCTATCATCTCCACAGCACCCTGTATAAACTTATCAAAGTGGATTATAATTAGCTATTTTTTCTGTCATACTAATAGATTCAGAGTTCACTGAGAACAGGAACAGAGCATAGAGCCATTTTATCTGAGTGCCTGACACAAAACTCTGCTCATAGCAGGTGTTCATTAATGAATGAATAAAATGCCACATTTAAGTCATTTGGAGCCATGCTGGTCTTTTAAATCCTGACTGCGTGTTGTCTGGTAGAGTACAGACTCACCTAGCATAAAAAAGTTGCAATATAAATTAGGCCTGAAAAAAACAGATTCAGGTTAATTTGCTTTGAGCTCATGTTTATCAAAGAATAATAATCTTTGTTACTATTCTCTGGAGCTTTCAGTGAAGAACCATAAAAAGTTTATCAGCAAACATAGCCTATAACTTAATGATAAATGCAGTGTTACAGCCTTAGATTTTCTCCACTTCCATGCTGCCTCCTCTGCTTGTCTTGTGGCTCTTCAGTTCCTCTCCTTTTCCACTCCAAACCCATTTACATCTTTGTGTGATTTTACAGTGTTACCTACTCTAGGGATCCTTGCATTTCAGCGCTAGCTCTTTAATCAGGGTGGGAAGAGTTCTAAATTTGTTAAAGGAGGTTTAAGAGCTCTCAAAGATCTGGTGCTCTGGGTAATCTGACACCCAGATTCTGGTTTTGTTGCCAATGGATAGGGTCCTGTCTGATTAGCAGTGATGCTCTGAGACCCTGCCTTCTCCCATGCAATGTGCACCTCACTTCTCTAAGCTTTTCTTCTTTGCTATAGCATCAAGGCTTTGACCACACACATGTATATCAATCTAAATGAGCTGACCTTGATCATTTGAGAGAGATAATTCTAAATACTTACCCCAAACACTTCAGAGTTTGTTCCTGTAATGTTTTTAATAATTACTAAGTAAAAGTGATAGTTTATAAATAACTAGTGGAAGTCAACAATTTCCTGTCCCTAATAGACAGGAATATTCCTAAACAGGCATTTCTGAATATATCGGCAGAGCAGTGCATGCAAAAGACCTCAAAAGTCACCTTTTAATCCAATTCAGATACATATTTAACTGCATACAAGATAAACTCAGATGTTACTTTATAATTACTTTGAACCCAGCAAACCAAAAGTGTAGAATTACTTCAGACCTCAAATGATAAGGCAAGAGAAAAAGGGAAGTAATTATTACCAATAAATATTTACAAGGTTTCTTTAATAGTTAATGTAAGGGAAAATTATCAAATCCAATGTAAAGATTAATTTTACACACGAGTACTAAAATTAAGGTTAATTCATTATTCAAGTGCTCAGTCTAGGTCAGTAATAGACTTTAGAAGGGAGTAAGAATCAATAAGACTTATGAATATAATGTATATACATACAATTTAGGTTTTTTTTTTTTGGTTTTTTTTTGTGTGTGTGTGTGTGTGTTTTTTTTTTTTTTTTTTTTAGTTAATAATGTCTGATAAAGTAGGTTTTTCAACTTAAGTAGAAAGGCTTTTAGATTAATGACCCTATTTCAGAATCAGGCTTTAACTATGCCACCTGACTGTAAACCAAGTCTAATAATCATGCTCTAGCACCTCCACAAAGTCAACAAAGAAGCAGAATCACTTACTTTCACCAGCTCCTGCTGAGCCCAAATCTGAATGGGCTCTACCTGTTGAGGTGTTTGAGTCTGAATACCATACGTGTTGAGGAAAACTTGAAGGCTAAAGAAAATAGGGAAAAAATGAGAGACATTTTTAGGAAATGCATGTAAAGTGTGGAGAATGGTGGAGGAGAAAGAGGAGGAGAGAGATGAGACTACACTAGCTTGGAGAACGTTTTCATTTATTAACACGAGCAATATGCCATCTGCCCTGGGTTCCAGAGGCCCACTTGGGTTCTTCACAAGGTATTAGATGGGAGCTCTGAGGGCTGGAAGAAAGAGTAAGCACTGATTTTGGGGAATCTCCATTATTTGTTGCACTAACTTCTCAAAACTACACCCTAGACAACACTGGCACAGGTCACAGTCTTTAATATTCACATCAACTAAAACAAAGTTATTTTTAATCATGAAAAGATTGTTGTTCTGGCACTTAAAGTAACATTAATGACAGACATCCTTGAAACCCTGTCAAGGGGTTTGTGAAATTAATCTCTCCCAAGAGACTCAATATTGCAACATAAAGCAATAAGCCCCCCAACCCCCCACTTCCCAAAGGAACACACCACCCATCTGGGTTTCATACCGTTGACTTTCTGCTATGAGTGCTACGTGAACTACCAAATCATTTTCCAGTGGGCCCTGTAATACAGAATAAGGGGTGGGGTGGGGGGGACATTTTAAAAGATCCAGTCATCATCAGATACAATGAGAATCAAGGACAATATTAACCATCTCTAAGCAGTTCATTAAAATGATGAACACCTACTGGCTCCATGCAGTCACCTCTCTTTCCTTGCTCTCCACTACCTACTAATCAATTTGATGGTGTAGACAGAGTAATGGAACACCAAGGAACGGAAAGCCATAAATCTCACCGCTACCAGAGGGGCTAGCCTGTCAGGACTATTTTGAATGATGCATAAGAGTAGTCTGGGAACTGAGAGTCATTTTCCATCATTTAACTCTGGAGGGAAAGGGAGGAACTAAAAATAAAAACCCAGCTTACGTATTCTCTATTAAAAATGATCGTGAGTTAAAACTGTTCATTTGGTATCTTAATCACATATAAGGCTATTCTCTTTCTTGTTAGCCAATTTTCCTTTGGCACCTATACATCAAAATAGCTTTATTCTAATATATAATTCCTATACTAGAGAATGAACTACCCAGTTGACTATGTAATTAACACTTTGTTCAATAAATACAAGCTGTTGGGCTTAATAGTTCTAATCAAAGATAGTGTTGGATATTTGCTACTCCTTCTTGTGTGTGTATGGAAAAGATTCACTATAGCATATATTATATACTGCTAAAATGAACCCAATTTTGAGCATGTATTAATTAACAGAGAACGTTAAGAAGCATCAATAAATTACAGTATTAGGAAGCTCTGAAAATACTGATCAAATATAATTCCTTTATAGTAATGAATCCAACATTCCCAAAAGTATGCTGTAAAATGTTTGATTTACCATCAGTCAGTTACCCTCTATGGTATTCAATATGTCACTAGAATTTATGTATGATGGAAAGCAAGAAACACCAGAATACATATATCAGCAGTAAATATCCTACAATCAAAAGGATGGTTCCCAGAATCATCGTGAAAATGCATTTCAGGCAGACTTCCATATGATTTAAATGAATATATAGGAGAAAATGAGATATAACAACCCAACAAAAATAAATATACATTAAAAATGCCATAAATTCTATTTTTATTTGATAAAGATCTTAAAAGTTAATGTTACTCAGAAGAATGAGAAAAAATTAATTATTCAGAATCTCATCAAGATTTCTAACACATTAAGTCTTATTTCTCTCAGATGAAATCTAGTATTTACTTCATCAAAAGGAGTAACCTTAGAGTGGGCAATTATCTACAATCTTCAAGACAATTAGAGATTCTTAAATAAAAAACAAATGAATACATATACAAGAATGCGGATGATATTTCAGTAACAATAAATAAGGCAGCTTACAGATCCTAATTGGCAAATTGGTATCTTCTTTTTGAATCACAGACCTGTTTAGGATAATGTTGTTTCCATTTGTATGACAGAGTACTTAGATCTAAAATTCTCCCTACACACGTTGAATTGTAATGAGTATTTGGTTAGGGGACTATATTTGGTTGAAGAATTTTTTCATTGTAAAAACTCAGCATTTCAGAAATTTCTAATTCACAAACCTTCTATGCTGATCTTAGGCCTTCAACCACAGCCCAAGTGGGACCTTTCACCTCATTTCTACCCACAGACAGAATTCAGCATGTACAATCCCAACCCAGTAATTCTCTTCCTTTCATTGCCAAAGTTGGAACCACCTTTTCTGTTTTCACCATTTTCTTCAAAGCACCAGCATTGTTGTCTAAACTAATGAAGTCTCTCTGAAAACATCCTAATAGGAGTTGTTAAATTCTATTTCTGAATGGTATTTCCCTTAATATTACTATAATATTTTCTGCTTTTAGGTTTGTGAAGTGTACACATATACATATGCATACAGATACTGAAGGCCTGTATGGTACTGGTATTCTCCATTTTACCTGTATTTATTTACTCATCAAGGCATTCTAATATACAAGGCCTCATGTTAGAGCCTGATGTTGCAAGAGGAAAACAACCCAGTGTCCCTCCATGAGGAGTTTAGAGTATACTGGGACATATGAACAACAGGTATTTATTATCACATAAAAGTATTTCACTGATAGCTTCCTTTGGTAGTATAGATCTACCTTATTTTTGAAAAAATGGTTGTAGGGCATTACATTATATGGACATACCATAATTTATTTAAGGAATGTTTATTTTGGTGGACATTTAGGTGGTTTCCAATATTTCACTTCTGCAGAGAATAATATAATAATTGTCCTTATCTTGGAGAATTGCTAAGGATTTAGGGAGAGAACAAACTGCTAAGCACAGTATTTGGCACATAACAAAAATAAAGGGCACTAATACTTGCTGCAGTTGTACTTATTATTTTCACAGCTATCCTAGGACAGCTGCTCCTCTCTTCCTTGTTGAGATTTGCTGTAATACCTGTGTCAACTTAAATCTCATTGGCTTCCATCATTCTAACACATTAGGACCATCCATTATCCCATTTTTGTATGGCTAGTTCTTCTCCAAAGAATTCCAAACATCTTTTAAAAGAAATCCTCAGGTGACTTACCACTTTCCAATTTTTTCTTTTATTTCTCAAACATAGACTACAGCTATTTTCTTACCTTTCTTGCCTCTATAATTCTGCACTTTGCCTTCCAACATACTTTGCCTTTAGAGACGGAAATCCTTACACTTAAGTCCTTGGTTTTCTACTCATTGCACTTCTCTTTCCTTGTCTCTCTCACCAAACTCAATCACTCTGTAGCTTTAGTTACCACCTCTAAGCAGATGATTTCATATTTATATTTCTAGTCTTAAACTTTCTCTGAGTTCCAGTGCCCATATTTTTAAGTGCTTTCTGGACATTTTCTCTTGGCTATTTCCAAAGGTAAAAATTCTAAAATTCAACTCCTCACTAACCCTATCTCCACCCCAAACAAGCTCACTTCCAGCTCAGAATGTCAGAATCATCTTTGACTCCTGATTATTACCCTCCATATCCAATTTGTCACCAAAATCCTGTTAAATCTTTTCTTCATAAAGTGTCTTGAACATTCTTTTCTTTTCCTTTCTATAGCGATATTCAGGATTGGAAAGTACCAACAATAGCAACAAACACTTTATGTAACATTTGACATTCTATGTGCAGGGTATGGTACCAACAAACCATTATTTTATAATAACAAACCATTATTTCCATTTTCCAGGTAATAAAACCGACACAAAGAAAGCTTAAGTAACCTATCCAGCAAACAGCAAACAACAGGGCTAGAATTTAGATCCAAGATCTTATGGAGAAGATGGCGCCATAGGAGGACGTTAGGCTCACTGCGTCCTACTGATCACTTAGATTCTACCCACATCTGCCTAAATAACCCAGAAAACTGCCAGAAGACTAGCAGAATGGACTCTCTGGAGCCAAGCGTAGACAAGAGGCCAATGGAAGAAGGTAGGAAGGGTGGAGAGGTGGTGCACGCTAGACGGACTGGTGGGAGGGAGCCGGGGTGGTGGAGGGGCAGCAGCCCCCTCCCCCCCCCCCCCCCCCCCCCCCCCCCCGCCCGCAAAGCAGAGCCCCTGAGTCTGACTTGCAAAAGTGGATGGGCCGGACGGAGTGAGTTCTGACAGCCAGCGGGACTTAACATCTGGAATGTTATAAGTCAACAGTTCTGCTTGGACAGCAGGAGGGCAAGAGGACATCCGGAGGGAGAGGTGTTGAGCCCTGGAAGACAGAGCTCAGCTCGGCAGGGAACAAAGGCGCTGGCCAGGGCCATCTCCCTCTCCCATCACATAGGCGAAATCCCAAAAGGAACCAGCTCCCATCACCGGACTTACGTGCATAGCGCAAACACCCAACGCTGTGCTTCTCTGGACCCATCCCTCTGATGGGTCTGCCTGCCTGCCTCCCTCCCGGTGCTGCAGGGCCTCTCCCGCAGGGGACTACTGATGGCAAAGCCAGCTAAGCCTGCCCCTCCCACCCCTGTGCACCTTGCGGATCCACCCTGGCTAACACACCAGATGCCATCAAAGCAGCACCATAAGCCTGGGAGTGTGCAAGTAGCCCAGACAGGGGCCACACCACTCCACAGTGAGTCCTGCCCCTGGGAGAGGGTAAGATAAGGTAAACACCAGTCTGAATGTGGCCTCAGTGGTGGGCAGGGGACAGACATCAGGTCTGACTGCGGCCCTGCCCACCAAAACAAGTTACTCCAGACAGCACAGGAAGTGCCCTGCAGTTCCATGCCACTCCAGGGACTATTCTAAATGATGAAATGGAAGAATTCTGCTGAAAAGAAACTCCAGGAAGTAGCGACAGCTAACGAATTGATCAAAAACAATTTAAGCAATATAACAGAACAAGAATTGAGAATAATAGTCATAAAATTAATCACTGGGCTTGAAAAAAGTATAGAGGACAACAGAGAATCTATTGCTACAGAGATCAGGGGAGTAAGAAACACTCATGAGGAGCTAAAAAATAAAAATAAATGAGGTGCTATATAAAATGGAGGCGACCACAACTCGGATTGAAGAGGCAGAGGAGAGAATAGGTGAATTAGAACATAAAATTATGGAAAAAAGAGGAAGCTGAGAAAAAGAGAGATAAAAAAATCAAGGAGTATGAGGGGAGAATTAGAGAACTAAGTGATGCAATCAAAAGGAACAATATCCGTATAATAGAATTCCAGAAGAGGAAGAGAGAAAGGGGCTGAAGGTGTATTTGAACAAATCATGGCTGAGAACTTCCCTGATATGGGGAATGAAACAGGCATTGAAATCCAAGAGGCACAGAGAACTCCCTTCAGACGTAACTTGAATCGATCTTCTGCACAACATATCATAGTGAAACTGGCAAAATACAAGGATAAAGAGAAAACTCTGAAAGCAGCTAGGGATAAACACGCTCTAACATATAAAGGGAGAACGGTAAGACTAGTGGCAGATCTATCTACTGAAACTTGGCAGGCCAGAAAGGAATGGCAGAAAATCTTCAATGTGATGAACAGAAAAAATGTGCACCCGAGAATCCTTTATCCAGCAAGTCTGTCATTCAGAATAGAAGGAGAGATAAAGGTCTTCCCAAACAAACAAACACTGAAGGAATTCATCACCACTAAACCAGCCCTACAAGACATCCTAAGGGGGGTTCTGTGAGTGAAATGTTGCAAGGACCACAAAGGAGCAGAGACATCACTACAAGCATGAAACCTACAGACATCACAATGACTCTAAACTCATATCTTTCTATAATAACATTGAATGTAAATGGACTAAATGCTCCAACCAAAAGACATAGGGTATCAGAATGGATAAAAAAACAAGACCCATCTATTTGCTGTCTGTCTAAAAGAGACTCCTTTTAGACCTGAGGAACCTTCAGATTGAAAGTGAGGGGATGGAAAACTATCTATCATGCTACTGGAGGTCAAAAGAAAGCTGGAAGCCATACTTATATCAGACAAACTAGAATTTAAATTAAAGGCTGTAACAAGAGATGAAGAAGAGCATTATATAATAATTAGAGGGTCTATCCATCAGGAAGAGCTAACAATCATAAATGTCTATGTGCCGAATACAGGAGCCCCCAAATATATAAAACAATTAATCACAAACATAAGCAACCTTATTGATAAGAATGTGGTAATTGCAGGGGACTTTAATACACCACTTACAACAATGGATAGATCAGCTAGACACACGGTCAATAAAGAAACAAGGGCCCTGAATGATACATTGGACCAGAATGATTTGACAGATATATTTAGAACTCTGCATCCCAAAGCCACAGAATATACTTTCTTCTCGAGTGCATATGCAACATTCTCCAAGATAGATTACATACTGGGTCACAAAACAGTCCTTCATAAGTATAAAAGAATTGAGATCCTACCATGCACACTTTCAGACCACAATGCTCAACCACAGGAAAAAGTCTGGAAAACCTCCAAAAACATGGAGGTTAAAGAACAACCTACTAAAGAATGAGTGGGTCAACCAGGCAATTAGAGAAGAAATTTAAAAATATATGGAAACAAATGAAAATGAAAATACAACAATCCAAACTCTTTGGGATGCAGTGAAGACAGTCCTGAAAGGAAAATAATTGCAGTCCAGGCCTATCTTAAGAAACAAGAAAAATCCCAAACACAAAATCTAACAGCACACCTAAAGGAAATAGAAGCAGATCAACAAAGACACCCCAAACCCAGCAGAAGAAGAGAAATAATAAAGATCAGAGCAGAATTAAACAATATAGAATCTAAAAAAACTGTAGAGCAGAAAATGAAACCAAGAGTTGGCTTTTTGAAAAAATAAACAAAATTGATAAACCTCTAGGCAGGCTTCTCAAAAAGAAAAGGGAGATGACCCAAATTGATAAAATCATTAATGAAAATGGAATTATTACAACCAATCCCTCAGAAACACAAGCAATTATCAGGGAATACTATGAAAATTATATACCAATAAACTGGACAACCTGGAAGAAATGGACAAATTCCTAAGCATCCACGCACTTCCAAAACTCAAACAGAAAGAAATAGAAAACTTGAACACACCCATAACCAGCAACGAAATTAAATCAGTTATCAAAAATCTCCCAACAAATGAGTCCAGGACCAGATGGCTTCCCTGGGGAGTTCTACCAGACATTTAAAGCAGAGATAATACCTATCCTTCTCAAGCTGTTCCAAAAAATAGGAAGGGAAGGAAAACTTCCAGACTCATTCTATGAAGCCAGCATTACTTTGATTCCTAAACCAGACAGAGACCCAGCAAAAAAAGTGAACTACAGGCCAATATCCCTGATGAATATAGATGCAAAAATTCTCAATAAGATACTAGCAAATCGAATTCAACAGCATATAAAAAGAATCATTCACCATGATCAAGTGGGATTCATTCCTGGGCTGCAGGGCTGGTTCAACATTCACAAATCAATGTGATACATCACATTAATAAAAGAAAAGATAAGAACCATATGACCCTGTCAATCGATGCCGAAAAAGCATTTGACAAAATTCAGCATCCTTTCTTAATAAAAACGCTCAAGAAAGTCGGGCTAGAAGGAACATACTTAAACATCATAAAAGCCATTTATGAAAAGCCCACAGCTAATATCATCCTCAATGGGGAAAAACTGAGAGCTTTTTCCCTGAGATCAGGGACACGACAGGGATGTCCACTCTAACCACTGTTGTTTAACATAGTGTTGGAAGTGCTAGCATCAGCAATCAGGCAACAAAAGGAAATCAAAGGCATCAAAATTGGCAATGCTGGAAGTCAAGCTTTCACTTTATGCAGATGACATGATATGATACATGGAAAACCCAACAGACTCCACTAAAAGTCTCCTAGAACTGATACATGAATTCAGCAAAGTCGCAGGATACAAAATCAATGTAGAGAAATCAGTTGCATTCTTATACGCTCATAATGAAGCAACAGAAAGACAAATAAACTGATCCCACTCACAACTGCACCAAGAAGCATAAAATACCTAGGAATAAACCTAACCAAAGATGTAAAGATCTGTATGCTGAAAACTATAGAAAGCTTATGAAGGAAATTGAAGAAGATATAAAGAAATGGAAAACATTCTGTGCTGATGGATTGGAAGAATAAATATTGTCAAAATGTCAATACTACCCAAAGCTATCTACACATTCAATGCAATCCCAATCAAAATTGCACCAGCATTCTTCTCGAAACTAGAACAAGCAATCCTAAAATCTGTATGGAACCACAAAAGGCCCTGAATAGCCAAAGGAATTTTGAAGAAGAAGACCAAAGCAGGAGGCATCACAATCCCAAACTTTAGCCTCTACTACAACACTGTAATCATCAAGATAGCATGATATTGGCACAAAAACAGGCACATAGACCAATGGAATAGAATAGAAACCCCAGAACTAGACCCACAAACGTATGGCCAACTAATCTTTGACAAAGCAGGAAAGAATATCCAATGGAAAAAAGACAGTCTCTTTAACAAATGGTGCTGGGAGAACTGGACAGCAACATGCAGAAGGTTGAAACTAGACCACTTTCTTACACCATTCACAAAAACAAACTCAAAATGGATAAAGGACCTGAATGTGAGACAGGAAACCATCAAAACCCTACAGGAGAAAGCTGGAAAAAATCTCTCTGATCTCAGCTGCAGCAATTTCTTACTTGACACATCCCCAAAGGCAAGGAAATTAAAAGCAAAAATGAACTATTGGGACCTCATGAAGATAAAAAGCTTCTGCACAGCAAAGGAAACAACCAACAAAACTAAAAGGCAACCAACGGAATGGGAAAAGATATTTGCAAATGACATATCGGACAAAGGGCTAGTATCCAAAATCTATAAAGAGCTCACCAAACTCCACACCCGAAAAACAAATAACCCAGTGAAGAAATGGGCAGAAGACATGAACAGACACTTCTCTAAAGAAGTGGCCAACAGGCACGCGAAAAGACGCTCAACGTCGTTCCTCATCAGGGAAATACAAATCAAAACCACACTCAGATACCACCTCACACCAGTCAGAGTGGCTAAAATGAACAAATCAGGAGACTATAGGTGCTGGCGAGGATGTGGAGAAACGGGAACCCTCTTGCACTGTTGGTGGGAATGCAAACTGGTGCAGCTGCTCTGGAAAATGGTGTGGTGGTTCCTCAAAACATTAAAACTAGATCTACCCTATGACCCAGCAATAGCACTGCTAGGAATTTACCCAAGGGATACAGGAGTGCTGATGCATAGGGGCACTTGTACCCCAATGTTTATAGCGGCACTCTCAACAATTGCCACATTCTGGAAAGAGCCTAAATGTCCATCAACTGATGAATGGATAAAGAAATTGTGGTTCATATACACAATGGAATACAACGTGGCAATGAGAAAGAATGAAATCTGGCCTTTTGTAGCAACGTGGATGGAACTGGAGAGTGTTATGCTAAGTGAAATAAGTCATACAGAGAAGGACAGATACCATATGTTTTCACTCTTATGTGGATCCTGAGAAAGTTAATAGAAGACCATTGGGGAGGGGAAGGAAAAAAAAAAAAAAAGAGGTTAGAGAGGGAGGGAGCCAAACCATAAGAGACTCTTAAAAACTGAGAACAAACTGAGGGTTGATGGGGGGTGGAAGGGGGGGGTGGGTGATGGGTATTGAGGAGGGCACCTTTTGGGATGAGCACTGGGTGTTGTATGGAAACCAATTTGACAATAAATTTCATATTTAAAAAAATTTTTTAAAAATAGATCCAACAAGTTTGAGGAATCTGTGCTCATATTCACTGACTTATTTTGTCTCTCAGAGAGTGGAAAAGGGTGGGTGTTAAGACTGGAAAGATCCACATACAAATCCTATTTTATTACTTTATCCTGGCACGATCTGGGTCATCTAATAGATGCCTTAAATTTGTTATGGACAAGACTGAGCCACTGAATTCCATCTTTAGAACGACTCATCCGCAAAGTATTTCTTGTGTCTTTAAGGCCCCACACTATGTACTCATTTGATATGGCAAATAATATGTAAGTCATTCTCAATTCCTTTTTCCTTCAAACCTTCTAAACAACAACAACAACAACAACAAAACACTTATTGAGGATTATGTAACCATAGTAAATTACTCATTAAAACACCCATACTAGGTAGGTTCCTATTATTATTCTCATTTACTGATGAGACAACTGAAGCATGGAGTAGTTAAAAACTTAGCCAATATCACACAGATAATAAATGGAAAAGGGGGAATTCACATCTGGGCAATTTCATCTATCTCTTAAACATTATAGTGTCTGCCTATCTAATGTGTGAATTCACCAATCAGTTATATGGTTCCACTTGTAAAGCATGTTTCAAACACATCACTTCTGTCACAATCACCTCTGCTACCAACCTCTACTCAAAGTCACCATGATCTTTCAGTTGATCAATTAACTGTGTAACTACCTCAGTCTTATCTCACCATGCACAGTCCCCCATCCTGCAAACAGCAATGAGGAGATTTTTTTCAGGAAGTGGCATTTGATGGGATGGGCACTGGGTGTTATATGTAAGTGATGAATCTCTGGGTTCTACTCCTAAAACCAATACTACACTGTATGTTAACTAACAAAAATTTAACTACATAATTTTTTTTTAAGTGTAAATCATACCATCTCACCACCACCTCACCCCACCCCACCTCCAGGCATACATACATGGACACTCTGTTTATAACTCTCCAGTGGTTTCCTATTGCCCACAGAGTAAGAACCAAACTGCTTACCATGACCTACCATGGCTTGCATGACCTAGCTCCAAGCATACCTCTTCTTACTCATTCTTCCTCCTTTCCTTCACCATGTTTAAGCCACAAGGTGTTGTGTCTGTCGCTTGAACATGCCAGCTGTGTTCCTATCACTGGGCCTCTGCACTTGTTGAACTTCTGTTTGGAATGTTTTTCCTTCCAATTGTTTCGAGAATGCCTTTTTGTTATGCAGGTCTCAGCCATTATCCCTTCCACAGAAAGGCCTTCTCTCTAAGACAGCCAGCCCCTCTATCATTTTACCTTACTTATTTTGTCTACATCATAGTACTTGCCAGCTCCAAAAATTATATTACATTATTTACATAAATGCTCAGTGTTATTCATTCCCACCAGAAAGTAACTTCCTAAAGACAGGAACCTTGATCTATCTTATCCATTGTTATGCGCCAATTGCCTAGAAGAAAACCTGAGCATATAGTTGGTGCTTACTATTTGTTAAATGACTGCCCAAGCAAGTACCTCAATTCTGTTTATCTCTAAAACAAGAATAATGATATGTAATATGCCTACCACACAGGGGGAGAATCAATAAAAAAAATATTACTGATCTCCTAAACACATGATATTTACACTATTTGTTCTGTGATAATCTGTGTCAACTAACCTTGCTAAACCTGTTTCTTCACTGGTACACTGGAATAAGAGTATCTATTTCATAGTATTATGAAGATAATAGAGAGCACATATAAGCATTTAACACAGTATCTCACATATCCTCTTAAGTGTTCAAAAAACATTAGCCTTCTCATCAACTCCAGAAGTATAACCACAATCCTTGAATTTCTGTTTCATACTTGCCTCTGCCCATCTTCCGTACTTTATGGTCAGGCTAATTTTCTTATATCAGTGATTTGCACAAAGGAAGTGGTCAAAAAATATTTGTTGAATGAATGAAGAAAAGGGAGGAAATATGGGTGAGTAAACATATATCTACGTAATGTTTACGATATCACTTCCATACTCTAAAACCAGTGCTTCCCAAATAAAGCCCAACTTCCAGAAGACCTTTTACAATGTCACTGCTACCTATGGTTCCCTTATTTCTCTCCCATCTGTTTGCCTGAGAGCACTCCACTAAAAACAGTTCATTCTTGTCCATCTCAAGTTTCTGTCTACTGTTCTTCTGTTATTCTACATTTGAACTGCTCTTTTCTTCCTGTCTATACAGATCCTGACCCACTTTTTCAATAGTGTCCTCTATAAACTCCCCAAACATCAAGGTGCCCAGAAATCTTCTGTTCCTGTCAGCAAGAGCAGGTATTGTCTGTATGAGTCACTTGACAATATTCATACCATCTCATTGGAAGGCTTTTTGCATGGTTTTAAGTGGTCTATATAACTACAGAGTGAACCCCGTAAGGGGCCCATGTGTTCACTTTTCTTACCTAGCATGTATACACCACCTTATATTAAAAGAAAGACAGTGCTCACTTGGTGGTCTGAAAGAAGAATCTTGTTTTTTAAAGTATTGCTGTTTACATTTATTAATAATACACAAATCACTCCTTGAATACACACAAATATTTACAAATATTGCTATTTTTAACAAAGGGAAATAATCATAACATAGTGTACACATTTATATAAGCCATCAAGGAATGTATACAGGTCATTTTAATCACATGATTGAGAACCAACAGCCTGTAGTTGGAAATATTCTGATTTAAAACTTTCACCTTTACAAATGAATCAAGTTAGGTTTAAAAGTTTTATTGTGATAAAAACCACATAACACAAAATTTACCATCTTAACCAGGTTTAAGTGTACAGTAGAAATTTTTATAGCACAACTTGCCCATAAGATAGGCACTACCTATATTAACACTAACTGATCTTGCTAAAAATTTAAACTATGATAATTAAAGCACTGCATGTACATCTGTCTAGATTCTAGTTTTTAAATTACCCAAATCAGGTCAAAGCAGCAAAGCTAGGAGATTTGCAGCTGGGAACTATAAATAAAACAGTGTAATACAACTTTCAAAGGGTATACAGAGAAACTTTAATGTGAATGTGCCCTAATGGTTTCCTTCCCCTTGTTCTGTTCTTAATTTAATTTTTCAACAGATAATTAATTTATATGGTTCAAAATTTCAAAATTATTTAAGTTTTCAGTGAAGTGTCTCTCCTTCCTACTTGTGGCCCCTGCAGATAATTAAGTTTTTTACAAATTGAAGTATTGTAACCCTATATAAAGCAAGGCTATCGGCACCATTTTTCCAACAGCATTTCCCCACTTTGTGTCTGTGTGTCACACTTTGGTAATTCTCACAATATTTCAAATTTTCTCATTATTATTATAGTTGTTATGGTTATCTGTGATCAGTGATCTTTGATGTTATGATTGTAATTGTTTTGGGGTGCCACAAATTGTGTCCATAAAAGGCAGCAAATTTAACTGATAAATGTTGTGTGTGTTCTGACTGTTCCACTGACTGGCCTGTCTCTTTCCCTCTCCTCAGGCTTCCCTATTCCTCAAGATACAGCAATGTTGAAAGTAAGCCAATTAATAACCCTACAATTGCCTCTAAGTATGCAAGTAAAAGGAAGAGTCATATGTCTCTCATTTTAGACCAAAAGCTAGAAATGATTAAGTTCTGTGAGGAAGGCATATAAGACAGACTGAGAGCTGGGCCTCTTATGCCAATTAGTCAAGTTGTAAAAAAAAAAAAGGGAAAGTTATTGAAGGAAATGAAAAGTGCTATGCCACAAATGATCGGAAAGTGAAATACCCTAATTGCTGATATGGAGAAAGTTTTAGTAGTCCTGATAGATCCAACCAGTCACAGCATTCGCTAAGCCAAGACCTAGTTCAGAACAAGGCCCTCAACTCTCTTCAATTCTAAGAAGGCAGAGAGAGATGAGGAAGCTGCAGAAGAAAAGTTTGAAGCTAGCAGAGGTTGTTTTACAAGGTTTAAGGAAAGAAGCTATCTTCATTACATCAAAGTGCAAAGTGAAGCAGCAAGTGCTGATGTAGAAACTGCAGTGAGTTTTCTGGAGGATCTAACTAACATAATTAATAAAGGTGGCTACAATAAACAAAAGGTTTTCAGTGTAGATAAAACTACCTTCTATGTCATCTAAAACTTTGAAAGTTACTTAGAAGAAGTCAATGCCTGGCTTTAAAGCTCCAAAGGACAGGCTGATTCTCTTATTAGAAGCTAATGCAGCCGGTGACTTTAAATTGAAGCCAATGTGCATTTACCATTCTGAAAATCTTAGGGCCCTTAAGAATTATGCTAAATCTACTCTGCCTATGCACTATAAATGGAACAACAAAAGCTGGATGACAGCCCATATGTTTACAACATGGGTTACTGAATATTTCAAGCCCACTGTTGAGATCTACTGCACAGAGAAAAAAGATTCCTTTCAAAATATAACTGCTCATTGGCCATGCACCTGGTCATCCAAGAGCTCTGATGATGTACAATGAGATTAATGTTTTCATGTATGTTAACACAACATCCATGGATCAAAGAGTAATTTTGACTTTCAAGTCTTCTTATTTAAGAAATACATTTCTTAAGGCTATAGATGCCATAGATAGTAAATCCTCTGGTGGGCCTGGGCAAAGTAAATGGAAAACCCTCTGGAAGGGATTCACCATTCTAGATGCCATCAAGAACATTCATGATTCATGGGAAGGGGTCAAAATACAAACATGAAAAGGAGCTTGGAAGAAGTTTATTCCCACCCTCACAGATAATTTGGAGGGGTTCAAGACTTCAGTGGAGAAATATCTGCAGATGTGGTAGAAACAGCAAGAGAACGGAATGAGAAGTGGAGCCTGGAGATGGGACTGAATCTCTGCAATCTCATGATCAAACGTTAACAGATGACGAGTTGCTACTTATGATGATCAAAAAAGTGGTTTCTTGAGATGGAATCTATTCCTGGCGAAGATACTATAAAGATTGTTGAAATGACTACAAAGGATTTAGAATATTACATATACTAGTTGATAAAACAACAGCAGGGTTTGAGAGGATTGTTCCCAGTTCTGAAAGAAGTCTTATGGTGGGTAAAATGTTACCAAACAGCATCACATGTTACAGAGAAATCATTATGAAAGAATCAATCAATGTGGCAAGCTTCATTATTGTCTTAGTTTAAGAAATAGCCACAGTCACCCCAACCTTCAGCAACCACCGCCCTGATCAGGCAGCAGCCATCATGATCAAGGCAAGACTCTTCATCAGCAAAAAGATTACGATTTGCTAAAAGCTCAGATGCTAATTATCATTTTTCAGCAATAAAGTATTTTTTAATTCAGGTATATTCAGTGTTGTTTTAGACATAATGCTATTGCATACTAAACAGGCTACAGTATAGGTAAACATAACTTTTATATGCACTGGGAAACCAAAATTTCATTTGACTTGCTTGCTGAGATATTTGGTTTATTGCAGTAGTCTGAAGCCAACCCACAATATCTCTGAGGTATGCCTGCACAACTCATTCATGGAAATAACATGATTTATTAAAACTATTAATAATATTTATATTATTATTTTATTGGTTATATTTGTTTTGAAGTCCAGTTTAGAATGTCAAAAAACTAGTGTATCTTGATAGCCTGCTATGTATTATTTAAGAACTATGTTATATAATGTCACAAGAATTCCCATATTTAAAGATAAGGAAATTGATATGGAGAAAGATGAAATAATTTGTCAAAGGTCATATGTCTAGCCAGTGGTAGAGCTTAAACCTGACTGCAGGTATGTCTATGTCCAAAGGTACATGTCATAGTATATATTTCATAGATTATATGCTGACTGCTATTGTGGTTTGCAGTAGTCTGGGTTCTCCAGAAATCAGAAATGATAGAGTGTGTGTCTGTGTAAAGAGCAGAAAAAGATTCACTATTAAGAACTGGTTCAGGGGATGCCTGGGTGTATCCGACTTCGGCTCAGGTAATGATCTCACGGTTCGTGGGTTCGAGCCCTATGTCAGGCTCTGCGCTGACAGCTAAGAGCCTGGAGCCTGCTTCGGATTCTCTTTCTCCCTCTCTCTCTGTTCCTCCCCCACTTGCATGTGCTCTCTCTCTCTCTCTCTCTCAAAAAAAAAAAAAATAAATAAACACTTAAAAAATTCAAATAAAAAATTTTAAAAGAAAGTGTTGGGGGGCGCCTGGGTGGCTCAGTCGGTTAAGCCTCCGACTTCAGCTCAGGTCACGATCTCACGGTCCGTGAGTTCAAGCCCCGCGTCAGCTCTGGGCTGATGGCTCAGAGCCTGGAGCCTGCTTCCGATTCTGTGTCTCCCTCTCTCTCTGCCCCTCCCCCATTCATGCTCTGTCTCTCTCTGTCTCAAAAATAAATAAACGTTAAAAAAAAAAAAGAAAAGAAAGTGTTGGTTCAGGTAATTATGATGTCTGGTAAGTTCCCAGATCTGCAGTGCAAGTCCCAGGAGAATTGATAGTATAGTTCATCTGAAGGCCAGGAGGCTCAATACTGAGTTCAAATCCAGAGGTAGGAAAAAAGCTGATGTCCGAGTTTCAAGGCCATCAGGCAGGGAAATTCCTCTCTTACTCATGGAAGGGTCAGCCTCTGTGTTCTATTCAGGTTTACATGGATGAAGTCTGCCCACATTAGGGAAAGCAATCTGACTTGCTTAGTCTGAGTTAAATGTTAATCTTGTCCCCAAATACTCTCACCCTCATCCAGAATGTCTGACCAGATATTTGGCACAGTGTGTGCCAGTCAAGCTGACACATAAAATTAACCATCGCGTGGTTGTAGGAATGTGTTACAATCATGGGGGGCAGAGTGGCAAGCAAAAGCCATTGTGACCCAACAGTCCACTCTTCATCCATTTGAGATCAGGTTTTAAGAAAACTCATTCCAACTGTTGTTTAAAAAATACCTATTTTTAATTTGCTTTTTGATAGCATATAATTCTTTTTTTTCAATATATGAAATTTATTGTCAAATTGGTTTCCATACAACACCCAGTGCTCATCCCAAAAGGTGCCCTCCTCAATACCCATCACGCACCCTCCCCCTCCCTCCCACCCCCCATCAACCCTCAGTTTGTTCTCAGTTTTTAAGAGTCTCTTAAGATAGCATATAATTCTTACATTCTTGGCAATTAAATTTAAAAATTATCTCTTCTATTAAATAATGTATAACAGTATGTAGAATTCATAATTCTTACTTTTGGAACATTGTATTGAACCCTAGTCTAAGCTTTATTTTTTAAATGCCTTATGCTGCATAAAATCATCTATTGTGGTTGGCTTGAATGGGTCTTTTATTGAGAGAAGAGCAAGAGAGGAGGGAGAGAAGGAAAGAAAAAAGAAGCCAACAAATAAACGGGTCACACCTCATCCAAGGCTGGTCTTGCCTCAAGGGTAGTGCACTTGAAACATTCTATGCCTCTGCTTTTGGGGCCTTACAGAAACTCATTTATGCTCATTAGCCTTCCTCAGTAGGTCCTGCCAATAGCCAGCATTTTTTCATTACATTCATTTTTCAGCAAAACCTCATTAGCTGAAGAAACCAAGCAGATGCTTTATACATCTCAATTCCAACTGGAGACACTGCAACCGCAGTATTTTTCCTGTAGGAGCCAAGTAACAGGATACAGCAGTTTGAACACAGGCACATCCTGACTGGAACACATTGGCATCTTGTTCTGACATTTCCAACCAAGCCAAAGCAGCAACATGGAGAAAACTAATAGGGAAGCAGAGAAAAGATAAGTAGAAATACCTGAGGAATAACAACATCAAGCATGGTTAAAAAGCTAACCTCAGCTTAAGAGTAGAGCTGGCCAGGGAAAAAAATGGCCCTGTAGGATCCTTGTATTTATATGCTGCATTACTGATAATATAAGCTTCCTATTTAAGAGGAAAACAAATGAATTTTATTTATTTTTTTTTTATTAAAAAAAAAATTTTTTTTAATGTTTATTTATTTTTGAGACAGAGAGAGACAGAGCATGAACGGGGGAGGGTCAGAGAGAGGGAGACACAGAATCTGAAACAGGCTCCAGGCTCTGAGCTGTCAGCACAGTGCCCGACGCGGGGCTTGAACTCACGGACGGCGAGATCATGACCTGAGCTGAAGTCGGCCGCTTAACCGACTGAGCCACCCAGGCGCCCCAAATGAATTTTAAAAAGTATTCCCAGACCTCAGACACATAGGTTCAAATGCTGGAATGAATAAATTAGACAATGTCTTTTGACAGCAGGACATTCAATGAGTGCAATTATCTTGGAAGAGAATACTGATCATCACTTTGTCACAATGAATTGATTTGTAAAACTGTTTTCACTCCTCTGTAAGCACTTGCTATAACAGGATGTTTCTATATTTTTATCTTAAAGAAATGACAGTGTGAAAGATCTTGCTACTTCTTGGAAACAACGCTAAAATGACTACTCGACCCAGGTGGAGAAAGGCTGACTCATGGTGTTCATACAGCTTTAATCACAACCAGAGGGAAGAACATATTATGAAAACTTCTAGAAACACAACATCAGGAAAGACTGGTAAGATGAAGTGAGACAGGGGAGGCAGAGGCAAAAGAGGGAAGCATAGTCTTCAAAACGCTACTCATTTTCCTCTCAGGGTTTCTGTTGTTTCAAAGGGCTTCAGGTCCCCATTTACCACCAATGAAAGGCCTCTATATGGTTGACAAAAGGAAACCCCCTATTTGGATTCATGGAGGGAAAGGAAGCAAGTATACAGCAAACGAACTTGCTTTCGTTTTTCCCTTTGGGTATACTGAGTAGATTAGTTACCTGTTGTGTGAGCTGAAAATGTCAGATTTTTATCACCTGGGACTTGGGAAGTGGGTAATGAAAAAGGTATGAGGAGGTCTATGAGAAAGACTAGGTGTCAGGACTCCACTTCAGACAGAGCAGTACTATTTTTTTTGTTGCTGTTGTTTTTTGTTTTTTTAATTTTAATTCCAGCATAATTAACATAGAGCAGCATAACTTTGAGCTACTGTATATGCTGAGATTCTGCCTAAGATTTTGTGTGAAAACAGGTTTCCTTGATAAAAATCAGTAATCCACTTGATGGATATGCACACTGGGGCCCAGACAGAGGAAATGGCAGACCCAGCAGCAGAATCCAGGTCTCTGGACTGATTTGGTCCAAAGTTCTCTCTACTATGTCAGACTGCTTCATCTTACCGTCTATACAGTCAACATGTCAGTATGCTAGGGAAATGTCAAACACGCGATTCCACATAGGAGTGGAAATGAACGGACATATGCAGTTACTGCAATGTGAAAGCCACCTAAGAAGGGTGGTTTAAAGGGAGAGGAATATAAAAACCTGTGCTACTTTGTCTTTCGGCATTATATACTCATCCCAAGGACAAGAAGTTTGGGCTGGTAAGACAATGCAAGGGAGAATGTGTGGCAAGATTAACAGCCACTGCATTAGAGATCAAACAGCGACAGAGGAATCCAGCAAGCCTTTAACTATATACAGCTGTCTTCACTGGTTGAGGCCAAAATGTTTCTCGTGTGGATTCTCAGTAAGTACCTGACTATGGAGGAGACACTCAACGATCACTCTTAGCAGAGTAAACCTAAATGTCTTCCATTGCTATTTAGCACAATTCAACAGTGTTGTGTACTAGAAATGCTCCTGCCTTAAAGGGTTTTCTCATTCGTTCATTCATCCAGACATCATGGCAGGCACCAGGGATGGCAGAAAGACAGATGAAGAAACGCTAACCTTCATGAAGTTCCCATATAACAGAAAAGACAAACTATACATGGAGTTCAGTAGGATACTAAATACAGTGTGCTCTTAAAGGTTGTTCTGAGGGCAAAAGAGGGAGCATCTAATTTAGCCTTAGAGAAATGAGAAGAAATTTATAGTAAAGGTATCTGAGGTGTTTGTTCTTAAAAGATAAAAACTTGGGGCGCCTGGGTGGCGCAGTCGGTTAAGCGTCCGACTTCAGCCAGGTCACGATCTCGCGGTCCGTGAGTTCGAGCCCCGCGTCGGGCTCTGGGCTGATGGCTCAGAGCCTGGAGCCTGTTTCCGATTCTGTGTCTCCCTCTCTCTCTGCCCCTCCCCCGTTCATGCTCTGTCTCTCTCTGTCCCAAAAATAAATAAACGTTGAAAAAAAAAAAATAAATAAAAAATAATAAAAAAAAAAAAGATAAAAACTTACCATTGATGAATTTATTTAGTAAATATTTATCTTCTATTATGTATCAGACAAATAAGACAAAGTCCTTCTCTCATGAAACTTACATTTCAGTGGTGGAGAAAAAATTAAAAAATAAATAAAATGTATAAATTATTAAATAATAAAAAATGATGATAAATGCCAGGATAAATGTAAAGGGTAATATAATAGAGTGACTGAAGATAGGAGCTACTTTAGATTGATGATCAGAAAATAATCCTCTTAGGGGGTGTCATTAAATCTGAGACTGAATTCAGTAACAAAAAAGGAACAAGATGTGGTAATGAGCAATTCAGGCAGAAGGAATAGCATGTGCAAAGGCCTTGGGATGGAAACACTTGAAAGATTTGAGGAACTGAGAGGAGAATGTTTGGAACAAAGCAGGCAAGCAAAAGAATGTTAAGAGATTAAGGTGGAAGTCAGGCCTAGCAGGGCTTACTGAGTCAACAAGGTATTCAGTTTTCAACCAAGTGGAATGAAAAACTAGTGAAAGGGTTTCAAACAAAAAAAAGGCAATGGAATTTACATTTTTAGGATAACAGTATTAAATACATATATTGAACACACTATATAGGCCAGATCCTGCCCAAGTATTTTATCTATATTAACTTATATTAGGATGGCTACCATATAGACATGGTTTGAAGATAGCAGGGTAGACACAAGGAGGTTAGCTGCAGGCTGTAGTTGAGAGATGATGGTGACATGGCTATAGCAATGGGAATGAAGGAGCAAATGGAAAGATTTCAAGAACATTTAGGAAATAGAATTGGCAGGACTGGATTTGGAAGGGGAGAAGTAGTCACATAAGCAGAGAGAAATCAAAAGCACTTCTATACTTTTATAGAGTTTAAAAGAAAGAGGGAGTATTCAATGGTGTTGAATGTCTTGGGGGCAAACAGAGTTAAATCTGAAAAGAGATCATTGGATATATCAATTAGAAGGTAATTAGTAACCTTTTGCATGTGGTTTTAGCGTAGTGGTGGTATAAGCAGCCTGATCCTGTACAATGAGTGACTGGGAGTTGAGAAAACAGGAGATGGTGGCAAGTACTTTCCCACAATGTCTGAATGGAAGGAGACAAGGGAAGTCAGAGGCACAGTTCTCTCTCTCTGCCCCTCCCCTGCTCATACTCTGTCTCTTTCTCTCTCAAAAATAAATTAAAAACATAAAAAAGTGGGGAGGGGGGGTGCCTGGGTGGCTCAGTTAACCATCTGGCTTTGGCTCAGGTCATGATATTGTGGTACATGAGTTTGAACCCTGCATCGGGCTCTGTGCTGACAGCTTAGAGCCTGGAGCCTGCTTCATGGATTCTGAGTCTTCCTCTCTCTCTGCCCCATTCCCACTCACACTCTGTCTCTTTCTCTCTCAAAAACAAATAAAAAACATTAAAAAAAAAAGAGAGACATAGTTGAGGAAATATTTTTTTTAGGTCAAGAGACAATAAAAAAAGCTTATAGATTCAGAAGAAGAAATAAGTAGAAAAAGGTTGAAATATAGAAGAATGGATATCAACACAGAACAGGTTAAAGGTTGAGGGGGAAAAAGTTGGGTGACTTAATGCCTGGAATGGGGTTTTTTCTTAGACTTCTGGGATTCAGAAGAATAGTTCACTTCAGAATTAGCAGCAAGGATCTCAGCATATACTAGAATCCATTAGTCTAGTTTTAATCTTTATGTTTATAAACGCTTCTTAGAACTTAAAACTCTTATCTCCCACTGTTAACAATTTGACCTAGGGCAACAGGAAAGGATCATGCTCTACTATATAGGATTATTCACTCTTCATTCCCATATTTAACTCGTATCTTGGGCTGACTTTATTAGTTTCTTCAGTCTCTAATTAATAATATGATTAGAAGAGTCATAATCAGTGTCAATTATCTGACCATGCCACAGTGTCCCTTAAAATTCATCTTCATAAAGCATCTGGCTCTCCTGACTGTAGGCTCTCACTATGGAAGATGTTTTAAATAAGACTGATGAAAATAATAAGATGGTCACAAAAATAAATAAGGAGAAAAATAAAATATAAAGACTTTCCCATTAAAGTTCATGACATTTATGAAAATTATTAAATTATATGAAAATTATATGTATTATACGAATATTGCCTTCTCCTAGCTTCTGAAAGTGATTTTCAAAATATACATTTCTGGGACGCCTGGGTGGCTCAGTCAGTTCAGTGTCAACTCTTGGTTTCAGCTCAGATTATGGTCTCATGGTTTTGTGTGTGCGAACCCTGCATCAGGTACTGTGCTGACAGTACAAAGCTTGCTTGGGATTTTGTCTCTCCTTCTCTTTCTGCCCCTCCCCCACTTGTGCTGTCTCCATCTCTCTCAAAATAAATAAATAAATAAATTTAAACTAAAAAAAGATACATTTCTTGGGCCTTATATTCTGACATTTCTAATTCAATTATTTTCTTAAAAAGTATGGTATGCAACAGGATAATGCAATCTGAAACAGGCAATGGACAATTAAGTTGTATCTACACCAAATCAAAACTATCAATATATGGGGGTGCTTGGGTGTAGCTGTGAGATCAAGCCCCATGTCAGGCTCCATGCTGGGTGTGGAGCCTGCTTAAGATTCTCTCTGCCCCTCCCCTGCTCACTTACTAGCTTCCTCTCTTTCAAAAAAACCAAAAAACCCTACCTATATATGATTAATTTTTAAAATGGAACTATATTTCAAATTTAAAAAAGAACCGGTCCAAATTAAAATATTGGCTTGAATGTGTATAGGGATACTCTTAACTAGAGACATGCACAGAGATAAAAGGAATTTAACAGGTCAAATACTCAAATTTTAAGTTTTTCTAAGTTGAATATAATCTAAAAAATATATTCAAATTGTTCCTTACTTAATGAGGCCAATGCTTCCTTTATATCCTTTCTAATTCTTCACAAATTCGAATTGTATCTTCTGAAAAGTAGCCCACTATAGTGTTTAATTAAGAGAAATTGTAAAAATTTATACAAGAAGTATTTTACTATATGATGATAGTAGTAAGGTCAAACTCTCTCTGACTACTCAAAAAACAAAAAAATGAAAAATGTTCCAAATTAGGAGAAAGCAAAAGAATGGCAGAAACTACATTCTGATTTCACATTACTACTGCTAAGTAATTGGCTGATAAATGAATATTTGTTAGCCTAGCTATACGCTACTTGTTCGCATGGAAGATGCAATACTATAAGAGATACTGCTTCCAACTAATCTAGCTAAGTCATAATTAAGGAATGATGAGAACACAAAAAAATGTCATTAATAATAAATGATTAACAGTTAACAAACAATTAACAAATAATACCATGAATAACAATGATTCTCTGCTTAACCAAACTTTAGTCAGGCCCCTGAAACTTTTCCTAGGCTCATCCATGTGCTTCTTTGTAAAATAGTTTTTACAAGAAGCCTGCTAATGATATCTGATAATGCTTGATATCTGATCAGGCTCCTCATCTTCCACCATCCCTCAGGTGATGATGTCTGATAACACTGGCCTGTCTTCAGCAAGAACCCTGTTTGGTTGGTTTAGCCAGAATCTTTCTTATCTGTGATGTTTCCTCTTAGTAACTTCCATCCACTGACCCCCACCCTGCTCCTTAGCTATAAATTCCCACTTGCTCAAGCTGTATTTAGAATTGAGCGCACTCTCTCTCTCCTATTGTAAAACACCATTGCAATGGTCCCCATACATACTGTGATGGTCTGGAATAAAGTTTGCCTTATCATCTTTAATAAGCATCACCAAATAGTTTTATTTTTTAATACCATGCAATAATGTATATTTTTTACCACACTGTATCCACCATGTTCACTGCCATACAACCATGTACGCCATAATGTAAACATGGTGTACCTGGCTCACCTGGCCACACTTCAATAACCCTGGGTTCCAGGTTTGGATCTGTAACTTTGTGACCTTAGACATGTCATTTCTCTTTGAATCCTTTCCTGTTCCATAAAATGAGGGAATTAAATAAGATACTCTTGATAATCTTAATATTCTCCTAATTCTCTTAATATTCTACCATGTATGTGAGGCACAGGCAATAAATATAAATATAAAACATAAAATCACAGATTTTGAGCTTTATCAGTGAAACAAGAAGAAATCAACTCCTCTTTGCTACAGAGTTATAGGTAGCTTCATGGCTTATCCAGACACATTTGATTAATAAATAAAACATTCTCAAATCTGACCAAAGATCTAAAACAATATGTTTGGATCATGTATGTCTTAGGGAAGGAACATTTTTGGAAAGTGATTTTTGATTTTATGATTTTTATTTACACTTGTAAACTTAAATTGTTTTACCTTATAGTCTCTTGTCTTATTTTCATTAGCTAATGAATACTACGGAACATAAAATATTTCATATAGCAACAGAAAAGTAGTAAGTAGAGATCTTTTAATGAATAGCAAGTTAGCCACACCACTAGTTTTAAAAATGCTATAATGCTGCACTAAACATTGAATCTTAATGTTTATTAGGATAAACATCTAGAATAGAAATTGTTAGGTGTTAGGTAAAGGAAACCTTGGTATAGCCAAATGAACAACAACAACAACAAAAAAAAACCACCATAAAGGGATTTAAGATAATATTTTATAGAAATAGTATGAAAAGTAACATAGGATAAATGTTCGTGACTGCAAAACTGAATATCCAGTAAGGCTGTAAACACATAATAAAGAAAGCTTATGCACAGTTATAGCCAAAGTGTTGGAAATATAATGTTTTCCTCCAGACTTTTCAGGATTCATTTCAGGATTTTATTTTCATTAAAGATAAAGTAATATTGTTTACAAAATAAATTATTTGGAGTAAAATAAAAATAGCATAATATTCATTTAGTTCTTATAATGTGTCAGGCATTTTGTTAAGAGCTCTATATACATTATTATTTTATCATATATGACCACCGTAAGTTAGAAATGGTTATCACTACTTAATAGATGAGGAAAGTGAGGCTTAGAGAGATTAATTAAATTGTCCAAGGTCACACAGTTAATCAGTAGAAGAGACTGGTTTTATAGCTGGGCCTATATAATGCAAAGTCACTATACTATGTCACCTTCTTAAAAATATATGTGGTATTCTTTAATCTTCAGGAAGATAATTTGTGCAAAATTTTATGCACCTGCATTTTCAGAAAAACAAAATATGAGTCCCCTCTTTTCTTCATTAATTTGAAAAATGAGAGACCAACAAGTGTACATGTTTGTAACTGAGATCTGTATAAATATATACATGATTTAGTAAGTAAGTACTGACTTCCACTCTAAATTTAGAACTTCTGCACCTTGGAAAATAAGCTCTTATTATGACTAAAAATCATTCCTTTCATATTGGCCTTTTCTCCAAAGACTGTCAAAGTAGATCAATCCATTTTAATTGGAATATTAAATGTGCCAGTCTACTTCTCAGATTCAAAGCTTGGGTGTCACTGAAAATGATAAATGTGAAACTGAGTTCTCTTAAGGGTGCTTCAACACACGATCTGCTTTCTCATGATAATTATGCCATAAATGTAAAATACTGCTTCAAGTACCTGACAAAAAATACTCCTATTTTATTCACCAGTATGATGGCAAAAATACCTGGAACTCTCCCAGGACCTCATGAGTGAACATCACTCCTTGGGGAAGTAGGGGCTCCTGAAGCCCAGTCCTCTGGCTTAGAAGAGGGTGGTTTCTCAAAATATGGGTCATTATATAAGAGGTGGTTAGAATAGGACTAAAGGGTTAAGTTTTTATTCAAAAATCAATAGATGTTTAAAATTTTAATAGACTCCAAATAAGAAAAAAGGGGAGTAGGAAAGTCACAGGTAAGTTCATAAATTTATTTATATTTTTGAAAAAATAAGATTTTTTTTCTTAGAATAAAATACTAGGAATATTGCTAGGCTCAGCAGGTTGGACTAGAGCAGGGGCATACATTGAGACCAGCAGTAGGCTCACTAAAACAATACTAGATCATAATATTCCTGTACATCTTTATTTTTGACCAAAAGCCTTGCTTTTTTACTTGGATCTGTTTTTCCTCTTTTACAGTTCAGCCATAACTTAAAGAAGTCTTCATCTTGTTGATGAAATATTTCATTATATCTCATGTCTATTATTGGAACTTTTAATTTTATTAAGTTCAGTGGGTTAATTAGAATGATGCTATTAAAAGTGTTTGAGTTTTTTTTTTTTTCCAATTTAACATTTTTCAGTTCTGGATATTTTTGATCAAGGCATTTGATTTTCATTGCCTCTGGTATAAATACCAGTTGATAGGAAACTCATTTCCCTTAAAGACTACAGACATTATTACCTGAAGAGAACCTTTGTGTAGCTGTGGCATATGCAAGCTAGGCTTTCATAAGCATTTTTGATGTCTTGACTATTTTATTCTGTTTTATTATGATAATCAAAGAACTTCTGTTCAGTACTCAAATTTATTCCCATGCTTGTAGATAAATTTGGCTTTTTGGTTCCACACAAATACTTTCTTTCTTTGCCAAGCTAATGAAGTAGAGTTTTGTTTCTTTTTTTTTTTTTAATCCCTTAAGTAGAAATTATGTCTAAATCTGGTTAAACTATTTGTGAGCATTAGAATGAACTGAACCAAATAAAACTGAGCCTCATGCAAAATTTCTTTAAATCACCTAAGATTAATAAATAAACCTCTAAAAACTGTGAACAGACATGAAACAAGAATAAAAAAGAGAAGCAGGTATAAGTCCATATTGTAGGAGTGCTGTACAATGAGTCTACTAAATTAAGAGAGGCTTATAACCTTTTGTGGATTGGAGCAAACTCAGTTCCTGAACAGATGGTCTTCTACCATTTAGTCACTCTTTAACTCCCTACAATCTGGCTTCTGGGCACACTATCCACTAAAATCACTCAACGGTTACCAACAACCTAGGATCATGGAAGCCAGCAACAGAAGTGCTAGAAGTAGATTTACGAATCAAACCCAGACAAATAATTCTATAGATTAGAGAACTATACCCCAGATATGTTAGTAGACCTTCCCCAGATCACACTGCTGGTGAACCATGCAAGGTCTGAAGACTCTCACCTGAATTTCTGCCAGTGCTGTGCCATACTTCCCAGCCAACTAGGTAGACTGCCTTCTTGAATCGTTGTCTCAGAGTCAAAATCCTCCACATTTTCTCATCCATTGACACTGTTTTACCTTCTTGCTGGATTCCTTTGTTCTGCCCTTTCTTTGAACATCCCTTTATTCCAACATCTGTACTCCCTATACCCTGGCAAAAAACTAAGCCTCACATCTGGCTCTCCAAGAATTGTCTGCTCTCATAGTTTCACTTTCCACCATGAACCATGTTAATAGTAACATAACCTTGTACCTTTTCTTTTAATTAACTGCTGGGTGCCTCAATTAACTACCATGTCTACATTGGTACTACCAAAATGCAAATAAAATAGCTAACATTTGTTGAGTTCTTAATTATAAACCAGGAACTGTTCTAAGCTCTTTATCTGTATTAACTCATCTAATCCTTACCATAACTCTATGAGGTACTATTCTGATTTTACATGTAATGAAACTAAGGTACACAGAGGTTAATCAGCTTGCCCAAGCTTGGATTCAAACCCACACATTGTGTTTCCAGAAGCTGTGCTCTTCACTGTTTTGCTAGGCAGAATGTCCAGCAATAAGAAATCTCCTATTTAGGGGTGGCTGGGTGACTCCATCAGTTAAGCGTCCGGCTCTTGATTTCAGCTTAGGTTATGATCTCACAGTTTGTGAGTTTGAGCCCCGCGTTGGGCTCTGTGCTGACAGTGCAGAGCCTGCTTGGGATTCTCTCTCTGCCCCCTCTCCTTTTCTCTCTGTCCCTCCCCAGCTTGTGTGTACTTTCTCTCAAAATAAATAAACTTTTTTTAAAAAAAGAAATCTATTTATATTCTTGAATATTAAAATAACATTTTCATATATCAGAGTGCTGTTTTCTGTGACTCTTCCTTTGATATTAGAATGGCTTGCTTATATAAAAATTCTGTTTAATTCCACATCTATTTCAAGAAACAAGATCAATTTTTCTCAAATTGGCTTAAAAAAAAAAAAAAAAGAATCTCTGCCCCTCCAACTCCTGGCTAGTCTTATGCTATTACCTGTTACATATGTTAGTTTCAGATAGAATCCTGCAAATCCTGCCAAAAGGAATTAAGTGATTTTTCCTATTTAACCAGAAATATTTTGTATTCTGATTAGTATTAACACACATTTCAAAGTAAAGTCCATTTGCTATACAACTCCAGAAACCTACCCCCTACTTGCTATAAATGGATGTCCTCTAGTTACCTTATTCCCAGTGGACAACTATAATGCAGAATATATTGAATCAGTGAAATGTACATAGTCAGCTGCTTAGTTTCTGCAGTAATCAGACCTCTTCCAAATATGAAGGAGCAGCAAAGGCTGGAAACAAATGGTCATTATCTCACATTAATAGGGTAGAGGCACTGCAGTGTGAACAATGAAAGCTTGCTAGCCTCCTGAAAGTACTTTCCTTTAGATAAGGAAGAGGGAAATCCCTAGGAAAATTACTAATGGTTAGACTTGTGCACTTGGTTTCATCCTAATGCTAGCAGGGAAGAAAAAAGTAACACTTAGACCCCCTTAATAATTATAAACGTTAAATATAATGTATTCGAGCCCACATTTTGTACTTAATTTTCAGATCATTTCCACAGGCCTAGAGGGCCTAGAGAGGCAGATGCAACTATTTTTCTGTGATGTGATACTGAGGTAGGCTGCTGAGGAAACAAGCTATTTCCTCTATTAATTCCTTTACACCATTACGAAAATCATTGCTTCCAAATGCCTGATACCTCTTCCTCCTTTCCTTCTTCAGTTAACACCTTCATTTTGGTTCTGCTACTTGACAAAAGTGTGACCTTGGAAAAACACTAACCTTCTCTAAGACTCACATTATCTATCTATAAAACTGGTATGATAATATTTATTTCAAAACTATTGAAATAACACATAATACATATAAAATTATTTGAACAGTGCTTATAAACAGTAGGAGCACAAAGAATAGTGGTTATTTTCATTTCTCTCACTTCCTTTCTCTTGCCCTGTCAAAACCAAACTACAGTGATAGAAGACCAAGAAGAATATGATGTATCCTCTGTTCTGAGGACCACTGCCAACAGGAAGGCATGTAAATCAACAACTGTAATAGTATGGCAAGTGTTGTAACATGGAGTATGAAAAGGACCATAGGAAAGCAGGCTTAATGGCATAGTTTCCAAACCCATAAGACCTGTTTCCAGGGAGTAATTTATGGGATGACTGGATAATATGGTCTTTTGTATAATTTATCTTTTCCAAATCAAATGTGGCAGAGGAAAGCAAGGTAAGTGAAGCAGACAAGGTCACTCTATTTATAAGAATAAAGGACAGACTAACAGTTTGGGGTAAATTATTTTCTTTCAAATATTTCTTTATCAGACAATTTGAATAATTTTCACATTTAATTTACTTGGTTTGCATCTACTTGGGGCATCACAACTGCTTAATGAACATCTACTCTACTCAAATCCCAGTGTTAGACTCATCAACCAAGATGTGAAGCAGCAATAGAATGTAGATGGAGAAAAACATATTTAACAAAATGAGATAAGACTGAAGCATAGGAGGTGAAGTCTAGGCTTCTGGTTCTAGACAGCAAAAGTGAGAATTCTCATTCCTCCTCACGTCACAGAAATGACCATATAGATATTTAAAATGAACATAAAAGACTTAAATTACAGCAATGAATAGAAAAAAGAAAGAGGGCCATCAAATAAGATACTTCACATTTCTAGTACAAAAGATGGCCAGTGGAAGTGTATTAATGAATAAAGCAGAGCAGAGAAAGTGTATATAACCTATATATACCACCATACCACCAGCTACCAGTATCACCAAATGCTACCACAGCTGTGGGAGCTGACCCACAAATAGAGGGGCTGCAGAGGGGCAGGTACAATGGAGGGCAGATAGGAGAAGTGGGACATGACACAGAACTAATACAAGGCCACAGGAACCAGCTCCATGTCCCTCACAGGAAACCACAGTCAGCAAAAAATCAGGGTTCTCTCTTAATAAACTAAATAAACTGGCTATGGTAAGGTAATGCTTCTAGTGTAAGCAATACCTTCCTTAAAGTAAAGTCCTTTACATTCTTGCATTTAGCAAAGGTGGTGAGGGTCTAGTTTGCTCCCCACCAGATTCTTGAGAAACAAAGCTCCCAATCCCATCTTCCTCACCTCTTGTTGAGGTGGTGGGGGGAGGAGACTACTTAATATACTGAGAATAACCAGACTATCATACAATATGTAATTAGATAAATGAAGATCATCAGGTTTGTGACAAAATAAATAGCAGGAAAAAAGAGAAACACCACATTAATGAAACACAAAAATAACCTTGGACATTATGCTTAGTGAAATAAACCAGACACAGGCAAATATTGTACTATTCCTCATATTTTATATGAAGTGCCAAGAATAGGTAAATTTATAGAGACAGAAAGTAGGATAGAGATTACCAGGGACTAGAGGGAGGAGAGAAGGGGGAATCATCATTTAAAGGTCACAGAGTTTTGTTAGGGATGATGAGAAAGTTTTGAATACAGATAGCAGTGATGGTTACACAACACTGAAATGTATTCAATGCCACTAAACTGTATACTTATTAATGGTTAAAATGAGAAATATTAGGTAATGTATATTGCACCACAGTAATAAAAGAGACTTTAAAAGTCAGTTTGGAAATTGAACAAATGGCACTATGACGACTGAATATCCACATGCAAAGAATGAAACTGGATGCCTACCTCACATGGTATACAAAAATTAACTCAAAATGTATCAGAGACCTAAATGTAAGAACTAAACCAATAAAATTCTTAGAAGAAAACAGACATAAATCTTTTTTTTTTAACATTTATTTATTTTTGAGAGAGAGAGTTGAGAGCAGGGGAGGAGCAGCAAGAGAGATGGGAAAAGAGGATCTGCTCAGACAGCAGTGAGCCTGATGGGAGGCTTTTTTTTTTTTTTTTTTTTTTTTTTTTTGTGAACATAGGCATAAATCTTGATGACCCTGGATTAGGTATGGTTTCTTAGATATGATACCAGAAGCAAAAACAAAAACAAAAACAAAAACAAAAACAAAAAACAAAAAAACAAAAAACAGATATATGAAATGAAAAACTTCTGTGCTTCAAATGACACAATCAAGAAATTAGACTGCTAGTCTATAGAATGGGAGAAAATATTTGCAAATCATATAAGGGACTCATATCTAGAATAAAGAACATTTACAACAGAATAATAAAAAGACAAATAACCTAAGTTAAAAATGACCATGGTATCTTAAGAGCCATTTCTCCAAAGAAGATATATATACAAATTGCCAAAAAACACATGAATAGATGCTCAACAACATTAATAACTAGATGAATTCACCATATGAATAGGTAAATAAAATGCGGTACACCCATATAATGGAATATTATTCAACCATAAAAAGGAATGAAGTACAGACACATGCTACAACATTGAAGAACTTTGGAAACATAATGTGAAGTGAAAAAAGCCAGGCACAAATTATATGAAGCCACATATTATATGAAGCCACTTATATATCTCCAGAATAGGAAAATCCATACAGACAGAAAGTAGATTAGTAGTTGCCTAAGGTTGGTGTAGAGACAGAGAGAGAGAGAGAGAGAGAGAGAGAGGAAAGTTGAGGAAAGTGGAGAGTGACTATTAAAGGCTACAGAGTTTCCTTTGGGGATAATGAAAATGTGTAAAATTAATCATGGTGAATATACTAAGGTCCACTGAATTATGCACTTTAAATTGGTGAATTGGATAGTATTAATTATATATCAATAAAGCTTTAACTAAAAAAATAAATGCTCAATAAATTATAGTCATTATTGTTTTAAAAAATTACTCTGGAGGAAAAAAAGATGATTCAAGGAATAGAAGAAATCTTAACTCTGATTCCTACTCCTAGATAGACTTATGAAGACAGATTATCTACTAAAAGAAAGGGAGGTGGGAATATGATGGCTTAGACTCAATTTTCCCTCCTGCTCTTAATACAACTATTTACCCTACAAATAATTCAATAGATAATGATTAAAGGACTCTGGGAGCTGGGAAGAAGATAGACTGAACTGGCTAAGAACTTCAGAACTTGAGGCAATGCGGTCAGACTCCTGAGATCCCACATATGCTGGGCTAAGCACCACAGAGGCCTGAGGCCTAAAACAACCAACAGGTATAAACAAAAATAAATAAATAAATAAATAAATAAATAAATAAATAAATAAATAAATAAACACAAGAACAATAAAAGTCTAATTGTTCTGGCTACAGGACTCAGAAATAGGAAGCACAACAGAGACTGAGTTGGGAGATCCAACCCTAGCTCCTCAACTGAGCTCCCAACCAGTTAGTTGGCCAATTCACCTTTTTCAGCAGGAGATTCAAAGCTGTAGTGGACCCACCCAACCTCTGCTTCACACTGGGTCACTGGTGGGCCGGTATGACTGTAGCATCAACAAAGAAGCCCCAGTGAACTGTCCTGATGTCTGCTCTGTAAATTGGGCTTCCATGGGCAGTCCAATTCACCTGCAGTAGCAGTAGCAAAGCTCTGAGAGCCATCTCAAAACCCACTGCACAACCAGCGCACCAGCAGACAGTCTGATCTGCCTGCAGCAGCAGCTTCATAGCAGTGACAAGCCTACTCAATCCCTGTTCCACATCTGGGGAACCAGTAAGTAGGCTGATCCACCCACATCAGCTGAGCTTGGTGTCTCCTAGTCTTCAACTCAGTGGCCAGGGAGAAATGGCATATTACCTATAAAACACAAATCTAAAGGATGTATCAACTGTAAGTAGGAGTCCAAAGAAAGCACAATAATTCTCAGTGCTAAAAGAAAACAACTATCAAACAAAAATTCTGGGTCTATCCTTTAGGAATGAGGGGGAAATAAAGACATTGTCAGACAAAAGAAAACTAAGAATTATGTTTCTAGCAGACCTACTCATAAATAATGTCTAACAAACAGCTATTAGGGGCACCTGTGTGGCTTAGTTGGTTGAGCATCTGACTTCGGTTCAGGTCATGATCTCACAGTTTTTGAGTTCAAGCCCCACATTGGACTCATTGCTATGAGCGCAGAGCCCACTTCAGATCCTCTTTCCCCCTCTCTCTGCCCCTCCCCTGCTTGCGCTCTCTCACAAAGAAATAAAACATTAAAAAAAAAAAAATAAAAAATTAAAATAAAAAATTTAAAAAAGCTATTAAACAGAAAGAAAATAATAACAGAAAAAGGCTAAGACATTCAGAAAGGAAACAACAGTTGAATGGTAAAAGTTGAGATAAGCACAATAGACTTTTACCTCAGGAATATCTTCAATCAAATTTTATGGTTGAAGCAAAACTTTTGACACAATCTGATATGCTGCTCAATAAACACAGAGGAAATACTTTAAAAAATAAAAAAAGGAAAGAAAACTAAATGGAAGTAAGGTTTCTACACTCAAACAAAAATATTGATATTAGTAGGACTTTCGATAACTATGTATATGGTAATTCCTGGAAGAACCACTAAGAAAATTTAAGAAATCAATATACTAAAAGTAATTATAAATAAATCAAAATGGAATTCTAAAAAAAGTTCAACTACCCACAAGATGTCCTTCAATGAATGAATGGTTGAACAGTGGTATGGTCACACTGTGACATACTACTCAGCAATACACAGGACCAACTTGATATATTGCAACAGCTTGGACTTATCTCTTTGGAGTGAAGAAAGCCAATCTAAAAGGTTATATACCATACAGTTCCATTTATATAACATTATGAAATGACAAAACTATAAAATGGAGAACGGATTAGTGATTGCCTAGGGTTAAGGAGGGCAGTGAGGGAGTGGGTGTGGTTATAAAAGGGTAACACAAGGAAGTCTTAGGATGATAAGGTAATGGTACATTTTAGTACCATTGATTCTGGTGGTGGTTACACAAAGTTACATATGTAATGAAAATGGATATAGCTATATACACACAGATACGAATGAGTGTACATATATAACAAAATGTGAATAAGCTCTATGAATTGTATTAATTTTAATTTCTAGTTTTCATGTTGCACTACAGTTATATAAGATGTTAACATTGTGGAATGGTAATGAAGGGTTCACAGGCCCTCTCTGGACATTTCTTTGCAATTTCTTGTGGATCTACACTTACTTCAAAATTAAAAGTTAAAAACATTTATTAAATTAACACCTCAAAATTTTTTGATTCTCTAAATTTTGAATAATTGTGGCAATAATTTTAAACAAAAAACAAGGAATCTATGAAATAATAATCAGAGAACAAAGATGAGCTATTAGAAATTTTAAAAAGACTTTGAAAAAAATTCAACAGAACAGCTGGAACAAAAAGTTGAGGAAGAGTCTCTGAAAAAAAAAAAAAATCCAAAAACCAAACCAAACAAAAACCCAAAGAAATAGAAACCATTTGGATAAAAGGGAAGAGATTCAGGGGACCACTCCTATAGGACTAGGATCTAATAAAAGAGCCCTAACAGAAAAAAAATAGAAAAAGTAAAGAAATAATTTAAGAAAATCTCCCACAGCTGAATAAAGTCACAAATTGAAAGGGCCCAAGTGCGAAGCAGAACAAATCCCCATTTAACACACAGAAAAACAGGTTCCCATGAAACACCAAAAATAAAGACAAGTTTCCAAAAGGATATGATGCCAAAAATGTAGTTTTATTACAATGTTTAGGGTAACAAAGGTGATACATAAAATAACTAAAAATAACTAGTAAATATTAGGAGAGTAAGATGGAAAGGAGGTTGAGGTATGCAAATGA
This sequence comes from Leopardus geoffroyi, assembly GCF_018350155.1. Lineage (NCBI taxonomy): Eukaryota > Metazoa > Chordata > Mammalia > Carnivora > Felidae > Leopardus > Leopardus geoffroyi. The sequence continues at coordinate 25,975,001 of NC_059335.1, read as the reverse complement.
CCTTTCAAAACAAAGAAACAACAGACACTGTGCAATGGTAAAATATCAAGCAAAAAGAGTTACAAATACATTATTCAGAAGTTTTGAGACAGAGGTGAAAATAGATATGGTTCTTAAATAAATGTTTTTCTGGAGATAACGAAGTGGCAGAATGCCTGATATTCCCAATACAATGTTATGCAATTGCACTGTAATCTCAACTGCATTATTTCACTTTTCAAAATATGCATTTAAACAATTTTTATACATATTAAAAAAAAAGGCACTGTCTGGGTCTTGGATTTTAAGGATTCTGACTGAAAAGAGGCCATTTTCAGTTGGGATGAAGGTTGCACTGAGTGTAGAGGCCTGGAAGTGGGTGAACCCTGAGTGTTATATTAGATCAACAAGTCTGCTGAGACTGTAGAACAGGAAGGTTGGGAGAAATTTGGAGAAACTTCAAGATACAGGTGAAAAACAAGGTATTGAGTGCTGTGCAGGGCCTCAAATGTCAAGATATGGAGTTTACACTATATCCTGAGGAGAGTAGGGAGTCATGGAAGGTTTTATGCAGGAATCCACTAATAGACACAGGTGTTATAAGATCATGTGTTCTCAAGCACAGAGAATAAACAGAGAGACTGGAGACAGAGAGAGATAAAAACCATGCCACTGAGTAGTAATGAAGTCTAAGCAGTACATGGCAGTGGGGATGAATAAGAAGAGACCAATATGAATGATACTGTGAAGGCAGAGACAATGTAAGAACCATCTGGACAGAAGAGCTATTGGCATGAGAAGGGACTACTGAAGGCAATGTCCTTATCCAAGACAATGACCATGGAGAGAATGGCAGATTTGAAGAGACAAGGTAACACATTTGGCATTAGAAATATTGTGTTTTTGCTCATCATCACTTATCAGGGAAATGCAAATCAAAACTACAATGAGATACAACCTCATACCTGTCAGAATGGCTAAAATCAAAAACACAAGAAACAAGAGGTGTTGGGGAGGATGTGGAGAAAAAGGAACACTCATGTTCTGTTGGTGGGATTGAAACTGGTATAGCCACAGTTTGGAGGTTCCTCAAAAAGTTAATAGTAGAACTACCTTATGATCCGGCAATCACACTACTGGGTAGTTACCCCAAAATACAAAAACACTAATTCAAAGGGATACATACATCCCTATAAAGCAGCATTATTTACAATAGCCAAATTATGGAAGCAGCCCAAGTGTCCATTGACTGATGAATGGATAAAGAAGATGTGTTATATATACACACAATGGAATATTATCTAGCAATAAAAAAGACATGGATGGAGCTAGAGAGTATAATTCTAAGCGAAATAAGTTAGACAAACACAAATACCATATTATTTCACTCATATGTGGAATATAAGAAACAAAAAACAAGCAAAGGAAAAAAAATGAGAGCAAGAGAGAGAGTAAAAGCAAGAAAGAGACTCGTAACTGTAGAGAACAATCTGATGGTTACCAGAGTGGAGGGGGGGGGGCGATGGGTTAAATTGGTAATGGATATTAATGAGGGCACTTGTGATGAATACTGGGTGTTGTATGGAAGTGTTGAATCACTATATTGTACACCTGAAACTAATATAACATTGTATGTTAACTAACTAGAATTAAAACCTTAAAAAAGTTAATTCATAAAAAAAGAAATGTGTTTCATTAAAAAAATTTTTTTTAATGTTTATTTATTTTTGACAGAGAGAGAGACAGAGCATGAGCAGGGGAGGGGCAGAGAGAGAGGGAGGCCCAGAATCTGAAGCAGGCTCCAGGCTCTGAGCTGTCAGCACTGAGTCCGACACGGGGCTCGAACTCACAGACCACGAGACCATGACCTGAGCCAAAGTCAGACGCTCAACTGACTGAGCCACCCAGGCGCCCCTAAATGTGTTTCATTTTTAAACGACCTCATTGATATACGATTGACATCTAAAAAGGTGTATATATTTAATGTATACAACTGGATGAGAAGAAACAAGTATACATCCAGAAATACTGGGTTTTAAATACTACATCTGTGTGGAGAGATGATCATTAAGTAGTTGGAAATTCAAGGTTACATATTAGGAATCTAAATTAGATTCTAATTAGATCTAATTAGAGATCTAAAATTAGAGACATCTGCATGAGAAGTCCACTATTTCCCATGACACACCTTCCTCCCACACATACCTGCAAGCACACTCAATCAAGTTAAACATTGACTACCTTCTATATAACAGGTGTTATGATATTATGACGATACTGAAGCTACAAAAATAAATTAAACGTGGTCTCTGACCTGTGGGAACTTACATACTAAGATCTCCAAAAGGTGGGGTTTTGGGGGAGGGGCTGTCAAAAGCTCACAATACTATCAAGCATATATGCTATTGTTTACAATGCTTTTCTTTCTACTCCTCTAAACTTGCTTATAAAAGGGGATTTGTTTTATTCTCTAAGTAACAGCAAAAGAAAACAGCAATTTCTGACTAGGAAGCAAGTAGTGGGGAGGGTCATCCCAGATGATACCATGTTTTTCCAACCCAAGTTTTTGTTTTTGTTTTTAAGTTTATTTATTTATTTTGAGAGAGAGAGTGAGAGCAGAGAAGGGGCAGAGAGACAGGGAGAGAGAGAGATTCCGAACCAGGGTCTGCACTGACAGTGCAGAGTCCGACACAGGGCTTGAACCCACAGACCATGAAATCATGACCTGAGCCAAAATCAAGACTAAGATGCTTAACCAATGGAGTCATCCAGGTGCCTTTCCAACCCCAGTCTTAAACACAGGTAGAAAAGTATTTCCCTTTTATGAAATTAGTTTGCTATTATGGTATTTCTACAAAAATCAACAGCTCTCAATTTAGTCCTCAATGTTTCAGGTTTGTAATTTGCCAATAGCCCTATGTATACTTGAAGGAGTAGACGATTCTACAGTTCTGGCACACTCCCTGCTTACTGGATTCTGGAAACTTCCTTCTGCCATAAACTTTCTGTGAAGGAATGAGTTGATTCAGTAGTCCTGAGCTGTTCAAACTCTGAACATTCCCAAGAAAGCTATACTTGAAAGCTGGCTTCTTGGAATGTCCTGTCAGAGAAGAGTGTTTTTGCATGCTTAATTATGGCACTGGGCCATCCTGTTCCAGTTTGTCCAGATGGTTTATGCTAACAATGTGATTTATGGTGAACATCTGTTTTTTTTTTTCCTCTGGGGAGCTAGAGCTTGAATAGCCAAGGTCAAACCTGCAGGTTCTACATGCCTACATGACTGACCCTCAATAAAAACTGGACAGTCAAGCTTAAGCAGTTGGTTGGCAACACTTTGCAACTTTTACACATTGTTGCTGGGTAACTGTGTCTCACATAACTCCACTGGGAATGAACACTGGGAAGCTTATGACTGGTTTCCTCAAGACTTGCCCTGTGTGCCTCTGCTGATTTTACCCTGTATCCTTTCACTGTAATAAACCATAAGTGTAAGTATCACAGCTTCTGAGTCCTGTGAGTTCATCTAGTGAATCACTGAGGCAAAGGATAAATGGGGACCCCTGATATATCTTCCTTCAAAGTCAGGGATTTCTCTCATTTTCAGAAATTGTCTGAACTCTACTACTCTCTCTCTAATTTTTTTCATCATTTGGCAGGGTTTGAAGCACCTGGTCAAAGTCTGACCTGGTCAATAATGACCAAGAGGTCTCTAACATCAACCTTCAAAGCAGAGGGCTATGTCTGACCTCTTTATTTCATCAGTCCATGCCATCCAGTCCCAGCAATGGACAAGGTCATGCCTGGTCTTGGCTACTGCTTAAATTGCTGAGAAAGTGGCAACGGCCCCTCACCATTTTATTTTATTAAAAAAAATTATTTTTAATGTTTATATTTGAGAGAGACAGAGAAAGCAGGAGAGGGAAAGGTTCAGAAAGAGGGAGACAAAGGATCGGAAGTAGACTCTGTACAGTGAGCACAGAGTTCGATGCAGAGCTCAAACTCACAAACCATGAGATCATGACCTGAGCTGAAATCAAAAGTTGGTTGGTCACTTAACCAACTGAGCCACCCAGGTGCCCTGACACCTCACCATTTTATATATCACCAAGCTGCAACCAGGGTGGGGCATTATGGTTCCCAGCAATTTTCTGCTGTTAATCCTTGAATCATCTCCTTCTCAGGGACTGTACCCAACTCTGCACAGATGTGATACCCATGAAGCTGAAGGAGAGAAGCCCTTGTCCTTACCCTATAGCAAGTCTTGTATGTAGGAATGTGGTTCCACCTGGGAGGCATGGCACAGATTATTTAGTAGCAACATTAGAAAATGTTTTCAATATAAGAAATAGAGTGAATTCTCCATAAAATCCACTCTCACTCACTTGTACTCTGATAAGCTTCCTTGAGTAAGAAAGAAAGAGTTGGAGGTATACTGTATGTTAAAAATTACACATAACCCACAGCCTTCATTATATGTATCAAGCATGAAATAGCTGTTCAAATTGTTGATTTTGTTAGCTATGTGATTTTATGCTCTCTAGCTCCTGTCCCCACAACTCAAATATGCGACCTATTACTTTATTTTCTAAGAAAAGTCTTTGAGATTTCATTACCCTAGAGAAGTGGGTCACACATGTGAAATGCTATGTAAATGATAAATACTAGTCTTCAAATGGCTCAGTCACAGCACTGTGTAATATGAAGTTATATGTATTCTCTATTTTACCATTTCTTCAAGTGAAATTGTGTATCTCAAATCTGTACAGAATGTATACTTGTAGTGTACTGACATGAGTGGTAATGAGGCCAAATCCTCACCTTACACAGGAGTCAACAGGGCAGTGAAAAATTTCTAACACGTATTAACAGAAGGATTTTATGTTCTTGAGAAAATCTTAACATTTATTTATAAGTCTCCCAAATAGCTTCTCATCTATAAACCATTCAGAGTAATTACATATTTTGTTGAAGAGCAGCAAAAGAATCAGAGAAATAGTGTGATAGAATCTAATGGACCTGGCTGGCTTTCTCATTCTGTCATTAAAATAAGCATTTATGTGTGTGTGTGTGTGTGTGTGTGTGTGTGTGTGTGTGTGTGTGTGTGTGTTATATGCATATGCATTTTTTTTTTTAAATAAAAGGAGCATTTTTGATTTCATAAGCATATATTCCGGAAGTGCTGATGCTATTCTTGTTAAATAAATGTTAACTGCTTGGAATCCCAGGCACACACTCAGGTTCATTCCCTCTCTCCTCAGGCAGTTTCCATAATCTACAACATTTTCATTTTAACAGTCCTCATTACTGGTATCATTTAATACTTGAGGGTTTGCTCAAATCAACATCAATCTTGCTGATCCTGCAAACACTTATTTTGTTGACACAACACAGTCTGAATCCATAGCTACTAAATGTAAAAAAAAATTTAAATTATTCCTTCACCAAACATGTCACCAAGTACTAAGAACAACTCTGTCAGTTACTCAGTGCTGTCATAGAGACACAGCAATGGAGAGACATTAAGCACAGGGCCTTTCATGGGACCTCACTTCCTTCAATAATAATCCCATCGCATCTGTCCCCTTGCCTATCCATACATACTGCATCCTCCCAAAGACATTTATCACCTTAAACTCAACCACTGTGAAGATGAAAGTGTTTGCCTGGAAGACATCTTGTTGGACACATCTGACTCGTATTTCTTCATTAACAAATAATCCTTTGCCACAAGTAAATCTTAAATAACCAGAAAAGGGAAAAGCCTTGCCTTCAAAAAAAGCAATAAAAACCCATTAAGAATAAAATTTCTTTTAAAATTAACTTTTAAATGTCTTTAGATGAGTCTAAATTAAGGAAAAAAAAATATCTTTACTTGATTGGAAAACCTCATGCTCACGTTGCGTTGATTCTGTAGTGGGATATAGCGCTGGACAGGATCAATGTCTTTAGGACTGATTAATTCATCAGCTGAAAAAAAAGAGAAGAGAAATGACATTATCAAAAATGCATCTACACACTTTATAAGTCAACTAGACCTAATGACCTAATAGACACTTCATCCAACAAGACCAGAATATATATATTCCTTGATGCACATAGAACATCTTCCATATATGAGGCCATATAGAACAATCCTCAATAAATTTAAAGAATTAAAATTCTATAAAGTATGATTCTGACCACAAAAGAATGAAATTAGAATTCAATAAACAGGAGAAGTTTTAGAAATTCACAAATATGTGGAAACTAAATAACACACCATAACTAATGTGTCAAAGAAGAAAACAAATGGGAAATAAGAAGATACTTTCTAATACATGTTCTGATAAGATGATTGAAAATGAAGACAAAATATACCAAAATTTATGGATGTAACTAAAGCAATGCTAGGAAGAAAATCTGGAGCTGTAAATGCCCATATTAAACAAGGGAGAAAAATTTCAAATCCACAACCTATCTTTCCATCTTCAGACAGTGGATAAAACTGAGAAAACTAAATCAAAAGCAAGCAGAAGGAAGGAAATAATAAAGATTAGAGTGGAAATTAATGAAATAGAATGTGGAAAAACAAAAGAGAATAATAAATAAAACTAAAAGTAGATTCCTGAGAAACTCAAAAGCTGACAAACCTTTAGCTAGACTGACAAAGAAAAAAAGAAAAAAGACTCAAATTACTAAATCAGGAATGGAAATTAAGAATATCCTTAAGGATTACAAGAGAATTCTATGAACAAATGTATGCCAATAATTTAGATAACCCAGATGGATATGAACAAATTCCTAGAAATATACACATTACAAAAAGACTAACTCAAAAAAGAATAGGAAATATGAACAGATTTACAAAAGGAACTGAAACCTTCTGGGGCGGGGGGCGGGGGGGAAAGGGGGTGGGGGGGGTGGTGAGAAGCAAAAGACCAGGACCTGATGGCTTCATTGGTGAATTCTACCAAACAGTTAAAGAAGAAGTAAAACCAATCTTTCACAAACGTTTCCAAAATAGTAGGGGAAATACTTCCCAACTCATTCTAAGAGGCCAGTATTACCCTAATAAAAAAATTATATTCACCACAAGAAAATTACAAATCCAAATCTCTTCTGAATATAGATAGAAAAATCCTCAACAAAAAAAAAAATAGTAGCAAACTAAATCCATTAACATATAAAAAAGATTACACACAATGACCAAGTGGGATTTATACCACAAGTGCAAGGATAACTTAACTTCCCCAAATCAATTATTGTAGTAATACAATATCAACAGAATAAAGGACAAAAAAAAAAAAAAAAAAAACCCTACAAAATCATCTCAGTAGACACAGAAAATACATTTGACAAAATTCAACATTCTTTCATGATAAAAAGCATTCAACAAACTAGGATAGAATGAAACTTCCTTGACCTGATAAAGGGAATCTATGAAAACCCAAAGCTAACATCATATTCATAGGTAAGACTGAATGCTTTGCGCCAAAGATCAGGAATAAGACAATGATGTCAACTCCTGTCACTTTTATTCAACAGTGTATTGGAGGTTATAGCCAGAAAAGTCAAGCAAGGCAAGAAAAAAATAATAAAAGTCATCCAGATTGAAAGGAAGAATCTAAAGTAACTAAGATAATGTGCTACTAGGGGCACCTGGGTGGCTCAGTTGGCTCAGTGACCTGACTCTTGATTTCAGCTTAGGTCATGATCTTGTGGCTGGTGAGACTGTGTTGGGCTCTGCATTGAGAGCACAGTGCCTACTTGGGACTCTCTCTCTTTCAATATAAATAAATAAACACTTAAATTATTATTATTTTGATTTGAGAGAGAGAGAGCATGAGTGGGGGAGAGGGGCAAAGGGAGGGAGCAAGGGACCGAGGGAGCGAGGGGGAGAGGGGGAGAGAGAGAGAGAGAGAGAGAGAGAGAGAGAGAATCTTAAGCAGGTTCCACACTCAGTACATAGCCCAACATGGGGTTCAATCTCACAACCCTGGGTTCATGACCTGAGCTGAAATCAGGAGTCATACGTTTAACTGACTGAGTCATCTAGATGCTCCATAAACAAATAAACGTTTTTTTTTTTTAATTTTACAAAAAGGATAATGTGGTACTAGTATAAAGATAGATTAATGGAGTAGAAGTGAAAGTGTAGAAATAAATCCTTACATTTATGTTCCACTGAGTTTTGACAGCATGCCAAAACAATTCAATGGGGGAAAGAATAGGTTTTTTTCACAAATAGTGCTGGGACAACTCGATATTTATGGACAAAAGAATAAAGTTGGACTCCTTCATCAAATCATCTATAAAACTCAAAATAGATCAAAAGTTAAATATAAGACCTAAAATTATAAAACTGTTAGAAGAAAATAAAAGAGTAAACTTTTGTGACTTTGGATTAAGCAAAACTAAAAATCAAAACATAAGTGACAAAAGAAAAAATGAGATAAACTGAATTTTGTCAAATTATAACCTTTTGGACCTCAAAAGACACCATCAAAAAAAGTGAAATGACAACTCACAGAATGGGAGAAAATATTTACAAACTGCGTATCTTGTAAGGGATTTCTGTCTTGAATATATATATTAAAAAAACTCTTATGATTCAATAATAAAAAGACAACACAATTTAAAAATGGCCACAGTATCTGAATAGACATTTCTCCAAAGGTATATAAATTACCAGTAAGCACGTAAAAAGATGCTCGACATTAGTCATTTGGGAAATGCTTATCAAAATCACAATGAGATACCACTTCATACCCATTAGGATGGCTATTGTCAAAAAAAGAAACAAGAACAAGGGTTGGAAAGGATGTAGGGAAATTGGAACCCTCACACATTGCTGGATGGAATGCATATTGGTACAGTTACTTTGGAAATCAGTCTGGAATTGCTCAAAATGTTAAACACAGAGTTACCATATGACTCAGCAATTCTACCCCTAGGTATATACCTAAGAGAAAGAAAAACATGTCAAACAATAACTTGTACATGAAAGTTCACAGCAGCATGATTATAAAAGCAAAAAAAAAAAAAAGTGGAAATAATCCAAATGTCCACCACCAGATGAACAGATAAATCAAATGTGGTATATACATACAGTGGAAGATTATTTGGCCAGAAAAAAGAATTAAGCTGTTGATACATGAATGAACCTTGAAAACAACACATTATACGATTCAAGGTATATGAAATGTCCAGAATAGGCAAATACACAAGGATAAAATGTACATTAGTGAGTGTCTGGTGTTGGGGGAAAGGGTGAAATGATTAGGGTTAAGTGGAGAGTGGGTAAGACATTTTTTGAGGGGTGATGTAAATATTCCAAAATTGATTGTGGTTATAGTTGTACAACTCTGAATGTATCAAAAAACCACTGAATTGTAAACCTTGAATAGGTTAAGATATAGTATGTAAGTTATACCTAAATAAAGCTGTTCTAAAAAGAATGTATTCGCATTCTCTCAAGAAAGGAAACCAGTTCACGAAGGGGAGACAAAGTGCTTCCTGATACTAAATTCTAACATTTCTGAGACAGGGCATTTTTCAAAGGGCACTAACCAGCATGAAAACAATGTCTACTACTGCTATTGTTCTATAAACACGGAAGCCCTTTTCATGTGGTAGTTCCTTGTGGCAACTTATTAAGTCCAAGGACATAATAAGGAAGGCAATTTAGAGAGTTTGGAAGGGGAGGGTGTGGAGAAGGTACTCTGAGTCAGTGGTTCTCTGCTATCTTCTGTTGTAATGCACCTCAGAGAGATTCAGCACCAGAGGCTCAGTGTAGCAGGGATTCTCCACGGATGTGAAAAGGACTATGCTGAGAAGGGGTGGTGGGAACAAAACCTTGAAATGAAATTCTGCCTAACCTCATTGGAGTATAAGTTGACAGTATCTATGCAAATTTATAGCAGGCATACTCTGTCCCAGCAACTGCAAATCTGTAAGGTTATCTTAGTTACATTCAGACATGTAAAAGTTAATTGAATAATAACATAAAAAAAAGAATTTAACTTCTCCCAAAGTGAATCAGAACATTTTATTTTTGCTGCACTCAAGTTATGAAAATGTGCTACTTCATATTCGATCTTCAGTTCTATACTGACTACATAAAAATGACACCATGTTGATTTTTGTTTAAATTCACCCATGTTTAATATTTAATTCAAAAATACACCTCATTTTCCATAGCTTTTTAGATACTTCTTTTAGTCAGTGAATAATTCTGAAAAACAGAGCAGAGAGTCAACCACAAAAATGCTTGTAAATTTCTTTGCAGCTGTGGTAATGTTTCTCATTATACAGGTTTTTCTATTCTAGGGTAACTTTAGGGCACATATTCAATGTTATCACCAAAGGTGTTTTTAGTAACTCCTGAAAGATGCTTTTAATAATATTAAAAGTGATGGGGCGCCTGGGTGGCGCAGTCGGTTAAGCGTCAGACTTCAGCCAGGTCACGATCTCGCAGTCCGTGAGTTCGAGCCCTGCGTCAGGCTCTGGGCTGATGGCTCGGAGCCTGGAGCCTGTTTCCGATTCTGTGTCTCCCTCTCTCTCTGCCCCTCCCCCGTTCATGCTCTGTCTCTCTCTGTCCCAAAAATAAATAAACGTTGAAAAAAAAATTAAAAAAAAATAATAATATTAAAAGTGATATTACTAGTAGCATGATAAGAAAAAGAAGGAAGAACAGCAATTGCAGCAGCCACAGAAGCCACCACAGCCACTGCCGCCTCTGCAACAGCAACCACAGCAACGTTTACACAGTGCTTCCTATGTTCCTGGCCTTGTTGGATTAATTAATTAATCAATTAATCATTAACCATCACAACATCCTTATCATTTTACAGATGACAAAATGGAGGCGTTGAGCAGCTAAGCAACTTGCACATGGCAGGTAAGTGACAGAGCTTAGATTCAAACACAGGCTGTCTCTCTCTGGGGTCTACGTTCTTAGCCCATACTAATCCTGCCCTGTAAGAACACTGACACTGTATACAACACAGATGGAGAAGATACCAGGAGGAGAAAACATTAAACAAATAATTTAGATCTTGATATGTTATATTTTTCCTATTCAAATCAGGGAGCATATCACAGAACATTCCTCTCTCTCTGAAAAAAAAATATACTTGTGCAAAATTCAAAACAAACCAATATAGGCTTAATTATGGCAAATATCGACATATAATTTCTATTTATTAATATCAGTGGAGCTCATGATGCAGGGTTGATTAGTACAGTGATATTCTAAATAGCACCAAATTATTTCCCATCTCATTTGTCTGATCATTGAGATGTGAAAAAATCTCCACTACCAACAAGCATTTTACATAATTAATGTTTCACTGTTTCTACAAAAATGAAATTCTATCTTTATTATTTTGTTATTTATAAATGATGACAGAAAAATGAAGAAATCTTATATCCTTGGAAGGCATAAATGCTAATCTATTAAAATTGATATGAATCAAATAGTTAACAACATCTCTTGAAAAAGCTTATTTCTTGGCATTCCTTTCTCATTTCTCTATTTGTACTGTACCCGTGTATCTAGCTTAATGTTCCAATTTACACTGTGTGCTCATCTATAACCCCACAGGTTGTATGCTTCTTATTCATGGATATACCCGACTTTCCAGCACAGCACCTTCCATATAGTAGGCACTTAAGAGACTTATTAAACAAAATAATAAATTGGTGGATTAACAAATTCAGAAACATAATTGCTGTAATCATTGTTTTAATTTCCATAATGGTAAAAGTGACTAACGCCTTACAAAGGTCAGGTTAATAGACGTATTTTTTTTACTGCATTGCTTTTTATCATTCAGGAGGCAAAACAAGAGTTCCTCACTGTGCTGATTCTATGGCACTGGCTTTTTGGTGAAAAAGGACAAGCCTGAAAGCACTTGTGCCTGACCAACTACAGAATATTTAAAATGAAAATAAGAGAACAAGGATAAAAGAGCAATGGCTTTCTACATTTCATTACAGTACGAAACCTCACAGATAACCAAGCATTTCTATAAATAGGGACAGCCATCTTTAAATCTTTATAAGACAGATTAGCTTCATTAATATTTGTATTTTTTATGCACAGAAATTTTATGAAATACACCTTGGGTTTACTTCAAACAATCATTATTAAGGGCAAAAAGAGAATATCAAGAAGAATTTTTGTTTCTTTAATAAAATGACAATTCACAGGAAATTTAACAGAGCAAGTAATTTTTTTTATCATGACACAAAAATTACATAGGACACACTAAAATAGGCTCAGCAGATAATTTAAGGGGTAAAATTATGTGCTTCAAAGACTGATTCTCAGCTGCAGTGACACATATTAGTAACACATGTATTAAGAAATAAGCTAGAGAGAAAAAGAAAATGTAGATCCTCAACCTCATATGTTATACCAAAAAAATTCCAAAATTACCAATGTTTTTAACTCAATTAACTAATAGGGATAGACTTCCTAAAATTAAATGTTAAATTCCATGGTCAGAATTAAATTGAAAAACAATGATAGATCTAATTATATAAAGATTTCAAATTTCGTTCATCAAGAAACAGTGTAAAATTAATTGGCAAACAACCTAGGAAAATACCAGAGAGGATTAGTATACCTAATATGTAAAACATTCATGCAGACTGTGAAGACCATAAAATTAAGGTTAAATGGGCAAAGCAAACTGGAAAATTCACAGAGGACAAGAAATGACTAAGAAATATGTCTTTAACAATAAGCATGTAAATGAAAACAGTATACGAATTAATATCTTATTAAGTTAGCAAGGTTTTTATTTTTAATGATCATATTTAGTGCCATAAAGGTTACAGGTGACACAATCATCCTGCAAGTAAATCAGTAAAGTCCCAGTTGTGGGCTATGTGACCTTGGGTGAGTTGCTAAACTCTTCTAAACCTCAGTTATGACATACAGTATCCATCTCATAGAGAAGCTAGGAATAATACTTGTAATACTAGTCAGGATAATACTTGTAAAGGGCAGAGCACAGAATCAGACACATTTTAAGGCAAGTATTATTAGTATTTCTGGGAAACAGTCTGACAGTATATATGTAGTCTTCTCAGACTCTAGGCATCACTGCTTTTACATTCAATTTTACTAATATATGTTAGTATATATATTTACTAATATATTTTACATTCAATTTACTAATATATTTACATTCAATTTTACTAATATATACTAATTTACTAATATATTTAAGGGTGGGATCATAAATCTTTATACAAGTTTTCTAGCTCTAGTAGCAGTTAAACTAAAAATTTTAGTTTTAAGAAAACTAGAGATTTATACAATAAGCTACAGGAAGAAAACTTCCTTGGGTGAAGCTATTAAAGTAATACTGTATTACATGTACTCTGAAGATGTTTTTAATGCATGCTGCACAGAAATCCCACATTAGGGCACTAGCAATCACACAGATAGCATGAAAAAGATAACAAAAGTGCTCAGAAATCCATGTCTTACTGCTTAAAGTTTACTGAAGTGTAACAGCTGGGAAATCTCTTAGCAACCACAATGTAGAAATATATCTGTATACTCTTATCTGTTCGTTTTATCTTTAACTGATCAGTAACAAAACCATGTGCTATATTGAGTAAGGAGCCAACTGCATTTGAAGTCAAGAGACCAATGAAAATCAAGACCTCCTTTTCTTATGTCCTCATGCACACTAGGGGGCACTTGATCACTAACTTTAACTTTAAAAAAGCATTAGATTTCCAGACTTAATCAGTAGCTTTTACATCTGATGTCAATTGGACAAAAAAAATACCATGAATGAAATCAAATGCAAGTGGACTTACCTTAGTTACAAACACTGTAATTAGGAAATAGTATATCAGAGTAATTAGGCTGCCCTCAGAGAGACAGAAATATTTCCTAGGTTGTCACATTTGATTCTTGCTATAGAGCTACTGGATATCAGTGACTAACATACAGTAGTCCTCTACAAATACCAGCTAAATCATGGAAAAGATCAATGATGAAGTAGCAACTAGCATCACAACATTTTCTTCATATATATATATATATATATATATATGTATATATATATGTATATATATATATTCATTATATACACACACACATATATATTCATTATATATATATTCATTCATTCTTTATATATATATATATATATATATATATATATATTCATTATACACACACACACACACACACAGACACACACACAAAAGCAAAATATTCTTATTAGATTTCACTGGATACAAACTGGCCTGAATTAGTGGAAGGCATATATTATAGAATATTTTCAAAGATTTACTGTTCTATTATTTTCAAGTAACTCCAATTAACTGCCCACAAAATGCTGTCAAGCAGATATCTAACCAAACCTCATTTAATGAATACATAAGACTTTGTAAGTAAATGTGGTGACTGGAATCTTAATAACATCCATAGAAGTTTGATGTTCTTGAGGCAAGGATATAATAGTTAAGAGCAACTACATGACTGAATCTTCTGAGATATTATTCTTCTTAACCAGTGAGTTTGTTAACCAGATGACACACAGCTAGGTCAGAGTGATAATGAACACGGAGCATCTCCTTTTTTCAGTGGGAGAGAAAGTATGTGATCTCAGGGTTTGCAACACACCTTCTGTATGTTCTCTGCTGCCTTTTTAGTAGCTCAGCAGGGAAAAGAGAAATTGACTATTTCTTTGAAGTTTTTCTTCCTTTTGGTCATGAAACAGAGATGAGAAGGCATGGCCTAAACTATTTCTGTTCACACTGGTCTTAACATAAGAAAATGCTATCTACACTCAAAATCTGTCTACATTCAATACATTTATTTCAGAGTAAGGTTGATCTAATGCTTTTTTACTGATTGATACTACTTTCAACCTTTTCCTTTTTAAAAGCCCAATTTGCTTATGTAGAATATAGTCAATTCTGCACTCCCAATTCATCAGCCTTCTCAATTTTATCTACAGGCTTTTCTCAAATAGCATTCTTTCTAGCACTCAATCCTAGACCAGATATAGAGCAAAAATCAGGACGATAAACGTTTAGATCTCAAATCCAATACCCCAAGAATCTGAAAAATTCAACCTCAGAATCTGAAAAATTTCATCATGCTCATCTGTAATTTCCAAGCTGTAGTATATAGAAATTTATGATTCTAATATTAAAATTCTTTATCTTAGATAGGTTAACTACTTCTCTACTATAACATGTTTTATTTAGCTGTGAGTATCACCAGAAGGCTTCTTTGTATTCATGCTAGTGAGATGGAAATAACATTCTAACCAGAGATAATCTTGCCAACTTGGCTTGATTTTAAGAAATCTATTTCATGTATATATTTTTTTTCTTTTGAAAAAATCGAAAAGCAAGACCTGTATAAATAATATCAACTCCTTATCAAAAAGTTGTCCCCTTAAAGAAGTAAATTTTCCTACAGGTTCTTAAATTAGCATTAAGTATATATGGAGACCCAGAATATATAGTTAGGAAACAAGCAAATTGAAAACAGCATTAACTTGATTTTCTCTTCTTTGGTTAGCTTCTATCTGCTCCTTACATATCATTTGTGTAAAGTTTGAATTGGAAATCTGAAATATTCTTCCCTAATGGAATGTAAAAAAAGAAACCAAAGATGATTACTTTTACAACACAAACAAATTTAGCATTTATAGAATAATACTAGGAA
Organism: Leopardus geoffroyi; assembly: GCF_018350155.1. Classification (NCBI taxonomy): domain Eukaryota; kingdom Metazoa; phylum Chordata; class Mammalia; order Carnivora; family Felidae; genus Leopardus; species Leopardus geoffroyi. The sequence continues at coordinate 25,959,331 of NC_059335.1, read as the reverse complement.
CAATAAAGACAATAACACTACTTCACACACTAAGCAGTTCTTTTAGTGCAGGTATATATACTATTTACAATCAGCCTGTTTCATAATTTATTTGCCATAAAGGAATTCTGACTCTAACATGATAGCCTTTTTGATGGGAATGCTAATAATATTCGAAATGTTAGCAAGCAATGATGCAGGAAGATGCATAATAATGCTTTTTTGTGTGTGTTCTTTAAATTAGCCTTCATCTCAATGTGTCCAAAGAGTACTCATATTTAGCAGAAGTTTTAGGATAAGCTGGAAAATAATTCTTAAAAAACTATGAATAATGGTCTAAGCTAACTGAGTAAATTGTCAATGTGTATTTATGAGAAGGAAGAGAACTTTGAGATAACCAATTCCTTTTGGCAAGTGGTTTACTAAAGCTATGACCAAGCATAAAATCAGAATTTTTTTCACATTATATAAAAGTAACTCAAAGTTCCCATAAATGGGAAATAAAACATAAAAAAATTTAAAAAAACATAAAAATAAATGTTTATTTATTTATTTTGAGGGGGGAAGGGCAGAGAGAGAGAGGGAGAAAAAAATCTCAAGCAGGCACTATTATGTAGCCCAACATGGAGGTCGATCTCACAAACTATGAGATCATGACCTGAGCCAAAATCAAGAGTTGGATGCTTAACCAACTGAACCACCCAGGTGCCCTGAAACATACTTATTTCTAATAGCTTGATTACAAGGGAAAAAAATCTTCCCAACCTTCTCCACTTACCCAGAAGTTTTGCAATGATATAAAGGGCTTGTCCCCAAAGAAAGAGTTTTCCGTCACGGCCACAGTTGCTAGGAAATCGCTTTTGACTACCAGGGTTTCTTTTCTCATATTCTACAAAATCTGCTGGCACATAATAGTACTTTGGTATGACAGGATAACCTGTGGAGTTTTAAAATAAATATTTGAAATACAAAAATCAGTGTCCTCCTCAAATTTTCCCTTCAAGAAATTGCAATGTTAGAAAGCAGAGAAATAGGTTGTAAAGAAGGTAACAGATTTGATAAGCTATAGAAAATTGGTTATTTTGGCTTTCAGAAATTGCCAGTGAAAAATGTGGATAAAGCTCCTTGATTTTAAAACACTAATTTGACAGCATATGTTATGCTTTAGCCAATAATGTGTACATAATCTCCTTTAACAACATTTAATTTTAACACCTTTAAATGAATTGATAAAAATACAGTAGGCAAACATTTAGAGCCATAGAAGCTATCTTTAATAGGATTAGTCTGTAGAAGCATTACAAATGAGATATTGTGTAATCCCAAATGAAGAATTATAACCCTGAGCCATTGCTTAAAGCAAAGGAATCCCCATTTTAAACATTAAGTCCATTATCTACCATTCAATATCATTGAAGGGAAAATAAAATCCATTGTCTCCTTGACCGACCCATTTAAAAACATTCCTTGATAGAAACTAAAATTTATTATTCAAAGACTAAAATCTTTGTGGATGACATAAAAGGAAAAAAAAAATAACAATAACATTCTAATACAATGCTACAGAAGACTTTGCACTATCAGCCCACAGTACACTTAATTTTCCTAATAAAATTGCACACATTTCTCTAAAATTTGCTTCCTTCATACATCCATCAATAGTTATATTTGTATCTAAAATCAGTAAAAAGGTCTATGATACACAAAGAATAGTTTGAAAATCACTCTCTGAACATGATAAAGACTGAACTGCTGTACACTGAACTACCACCTCAATGCATCAATAATGTACCACTGAATACTAACAATCTGATTCAAGGGATTTCAAATAGTATATTCATTATAACATGCATTACATTATATCTCACATTGGACAAATTACTATTTGTAGCATAAAGATATAAGTAACTGGTTTTAAAATTTAATATTTATTTGGAATTCAATGTTTATCCACAAATATTTCACTATTTTAACATTACAAGAATTTTCAAGGGTGAGCACATACTGTGAAGTTTTTCTTCTAAGATACTTGTGGAAAACCGTAAAGAATATCACAAACTTCGTGTGAGGTAAGAACGGGCCCAATGCTATAATTGCAAGTTTGTACACCATGTCCATAAGACCACCCACTTTTTACCCACACATAATTTTTTAAATTTTCAGATAAATATGTTTTCAAAGCTGTTCACATATATATTATTTATTTATTTATTTATTTATTTATTTATTTAGTACATATTCTTATTTTATTAATACTTCCAAACCCTGAAGTATTTGGAGCTTCTTCTTTGGAATTCTTTGAGAATTAGTTTTTTAGTCATACTGACTATGCGCCCTACTGGTGTTTAACTAAAACCAACTAAAGACTCCTAAGAGTCTTTAAGCCATTTCTAAAATATTAAATCTATCCTCAAAGGATGAGGCATTAGCACAAGGCAGACATTTAAAATAACATGCTAAAGATCAAAGAAACAACTCCAAAGAGGAGGCTGAATGTTTTTGGAAATGGTAGTACCTTTAGGCTAGGGCAGAGCCTCTTAAGGTAGCCCTCTGGAAGGGGCAGCATTTACCTGAACACAGCATTTCTGATGATCTGGACAAAAATCGGTCACTCTATATTATTGTCACACTACACAGAGTGAAGGAGTTTTCATAGTAGGTAATCAGAATAAGAACCACTGCCCATCTGGCAAACTATTTTGCAACGATTATGGCCATAACCACCTAAATTTACTCCCCATCCTTGTCTTGCCCAATGAACTCCTTTTATAAAGACAAACTTATAATAACCAATGAATAGATTATTCTTTATAATTCATTCAAGGCTCCATTCATTTTTTCACTTTAATATAAATAGCTTTATTTAAAATGGCATCATTTAATGCATTACAAAGGAACATTAAGGAAATATCAGCAGGAAGAATTTCTTAAAAAACAATCCAACTATACCTTCTGTGGTCTGATGAAGTACTGGAGTCAAAAGATCCTGATATTCCTTTACTTGTTTGGGATTGCCTCTAAAAACTCCTAAAATGTAAAATATTAATCCAATAGCATCTGAGGATAAGCACCACAGAAATTTTACCTTAAAAAAAATCCCAGTTATGATTATTTTGGTAATTTTGTATGTAAATGATAAAAATAAAATTGAAAAAAGGTAATGCAAATATGTATCACAGTATTCCAGGAAATTGATTTTAGAAGGTCATGTTAGCATTTAGAAGTGAAAATTGAATTTTAATTGAAATTTGTCTATTTTTAAGTATAAATGTTATAGATATTCACAATGTCACAGATTATAATATTCATTATTACTATTCATAAAAAATTTTTCTTTGCAAATAGGAAAATATATTTGTATCATTTCTTAATAACTCCAAAGTATATTTTTTAATTCTTTAAATGATTTAATATTCACTCAGAAAGCAGAATAGCATATAGCATATAAAAATGCAGAGCAGTTAACATCACTGAGGTATAGTCTATTTTACTAGCTGAAAGGGTCATATTTCATCTGCTTTTCTTTAAACCACTTATATTCTATACCTTAAATTTCAGGAAAAAAGTGTACTTACCATCAATCATCATGTAAAGGAAAAATATGGGAAATTCACATTCAATGCCATCAAAGAGCTAAAACAGAAGACAAAATATTAAAAATTTCACTAAAATTAATTAGAACAATTATAACAATGATGGTAATTAGAACAAATATATTAATTATATATACTGAACAATTGTAGTTAGGGTATACATAGATGATTTATATAGTAATAACAAAACTGGACTGATATAAGTAGCTTCATTGTTCTTTTAAAAAGAATTCTTAGAACTCTTATTATTCAAAACCACATTCATTTAATACATCATATACTAATCATTCATTCAATAAATATTTACTAAGTCCTTTGTAATGCCTGGCACCAACTAGAAAGGGGGCTATGAAGGCCAAAAAAGAGGGGACTTGCCCTCAAGGGCTCACAGCCTAGTGGGGAGTCAGGCATGTCAATAAACAACTGTAGTATCATATGAGATGTCTACACATGTTACATCAGGAACACAGGAAATGAAACAACTGAATCTGCCTAGGGTTGGAAGGGTTTATAAGAAAGGAGATGCTTCAATTAATGCTTGATGGATTTTTCTGGGGAGATGAACTAAGGGAACTCAATGCAGAGAAAACAATACTACAAACTACAGATGTATAAGAAGACAAAGTTTGTTAGACTACCAGCAAGTCAGTATTTCTGGAACAAACAAGAAAGAAATCATGAAAGCTAATACCCAAGAGGTGGGGGGACCAGGCTAGCCAGATTAGAAAGGGCCTGGCAAGTAAAGTAATTAAGGATATCCAGAAGGAGGCAGTTGGATACACAGTAGGGCACTAAGAGGGAGAAGTATAGGTTAGGGATAGAGATCTGGAGTTAAGAGTGATAGCTGAAGCTATGATTGCATGAAAAGAGAATAGGACTAAGTAAGGATGGAACTCAGGAGAAGAGCAATGCTTAGGAGGTGGCAGAAGAAGAATCTGAAAAGGAACTAAGAAAGACAATGACAAAAGAGAATTAGGAAGAGCATAGGATCACAGAAAATGAAGAAAGTTCCAAGAAAGAGGTCTCCATTAAAGCATTCAAATGTCAAGGAGAGGTTCAGTGAAAATCATCCACTACCACCAGTGACCTAAACTAACTGAAACCAACACAGCTACTGGTAAATGCTGAAGAGCTGGAGTGTAACATGAAGGAGTGAGTAGGAAGCAAACAAGGATACACACCAAGAATAGACTATGCATTTCAAAAGTGTGGCTACAAAGAGACAGAGAGGATTGGAGACAGACAGGAGTAAGGTTTTTTGGGTTTTTTTTTCTTCTAATTATGAACATCACTGTGTTTATGCTGAGGAAAAGAAGCTGATTGGAGTTGGGGGGAAAGCAAGACGAAGGAAAGGGAAAGTGAGGAAGATGAGGAGGATAAAAAGAAAAAGATAGAGACAGACATCCTTCTACCAGAGAAGAAAACAAATGATAGAGTAAGAGACCCAAGGAAGTAAAAGAGAACAGGTTAAGGTGTACATGTGGAGGGTTAGCCGTAGGATAAAGAACAGACAGCACCTTCTGTGAGACAAGAGAGATGAAGGTAGGTATGGATGAAGGACAGATGGAATGGAGGATGTCAAACAGAAATGAAAGGCTATGGGGTGCCTGGGTGGTAGTCAGTTGAGCGTCTGACTTTGGCAAAGGTCATGATCTCGCTGCTGGTTGGTTTGAGCCCCATGTAGGGCTCTGTGCTGACCCCGTAGAGCCTGGAGCCTGCTTTGGATTCTGTGTCTCCCACTCTCTCTGCCCCTCCCCCATCGCGGTGTGTGTGTGTGTGTGTGTGTGTGTGTGTGTGTGTGTCTCAAAAATAAATAGGCATTAAAAAAACAGGTGGCTCAGTCGGTTAAGCGCCTGACTTTGGCTCAGGTCATGATCTTGCGGTGGGTGAGTTTGAGTCTTGCGTCAGGCTCTGTGCTGACAGCTCAAAGCCTAGAGTCTGTTTTGGATTCTGTGTCTCCCTCTCTCTGCCCTTCCCCCGCTCGCATTCTGTCTCTCTCTCTCTCTCAAAAATAAACAAATTTAAAAAAAATTTTTTTAAAAATGAAAAAACAGGGGCCCCTGGGTGGCGCAGTCGGTTAAGCGTCCGACTTCAGCCAGGTCACGATCTCGCGGTCCGTGAGTTCGAGCCCCGCGTCAGGCTCTGGGCTGATGGCTCAGAGCCTGGAGCCTGTTTCCGATTCTGTGCTTCCCTCTCTCTCTGACCCTCCCCCGTTCATCCTCTGTCTCTCTCTGTCCCGAAAATAAATAAACGTTGAAAAAAAAATTTTTTAAATGAAAAAACAGAGAAAAAAAGAAATGAAAGGCTATGGAGTAAGAAGTAAAGTCTGAGAACTTGAACACAAATAGAAAAAAAAAAAGCTGGAAAAGCTTGTAAGGGGAGTTCCTAGCAGAGTCACACAGCAGTACTGACAAGGAGTGAAATCAATGATGAGGACTGAACCAAGATGGGTGTTCTGAATGTGGGGTGGCATCTGTCCACGGTGCTGTGGCTTTCCGTGGTGGTGCTCAGCAGCAGTTACAGAAATAAGGAAACTCTGCTCGACTGACCCATATTTGACAATATTCAGGGCAGTAGTTACAGCAAGTCCAATTCAAATGTAAGTGCTGTAAATCAGCTCAGAAATGTTATTAAATAGAGAAGAGATATCTGAAAGTGCTTAAGAGATAAATGGATCTTGTGACCCAACCTAGTAGACTGCTATAAAGTTTCAAATATGTACACAATAAAATGGCTCCTACTGCTTCTAGATGATAATTGTGAAATTAAGTAAAATGACAAATAGCTTGTCTAGTTGTCCAGCAAAACTAGGTATTAAATATTAAAGAGTGGCACTTAATTGCCTAACAAATTACAAGGTACAATGTTGCCAAGACATTTTCTATATACAGATCCATGGGATCTTCCTCACCTATCTTCAAAGTTAGGACCATGCTTACAAAAATAGTTTTCAGTCTACACCACCAAAGGGAAGTGCTCCCTTCGGCAGCACATATACCACTAAAGGGAAGTCTTTAGCAATGTGGATGGATGCTTACCCTTTCTTTGGGGTGTTATAATTTTCTGGACAGCTTAAAAATAGCTACAGTAAACCTAGATAAAGTGGTATGTATGTGCACTTGAAATAACTGCTTTAAAACTAAATATTAGGGGTGCCTGGGTGGCGCAGTCGGTTAAGCGTCTGACTTCAGCCAGGTCACGATCTCGCGGTCCGTGAGTTCGAGCCCTGCGTCGGGCTCTGGGCTGATGGCTCAGAGCCTGGAGCCTGTTTCCGATTCTGTGTCTCCCTCTCTCTCTGCCCCTCCCCCGTTCATGCTCTGTCTCTCTCTGTCCCAAAAATAAATAAACATTGAAAAAAAAAAATAAATGAAAATACTGCTTTCTCTTTAAAAAATAAAAAATAAAAAATAAAACTAAATATTAAGAAGACTATATTTCAAAGGGAAATATCTAAGTGAAACAGAAAAAAAAGAGCATTTGTTTAAAAGACTGAAAGCTGAATCACAAATAGATATTTCCTATTATATAAGGCAAACAATATGGAGCAGGCAGGCAAAGTACTGAAAGTGCAGTTAGAAAAATTATTCATCCAGTGAATCAACATGGCTCAATATTAGCAAATGGGCCTTACTACTAATAAGGCTAACACTTACTGAGTGCTTACTCTGTGTCAAGAACCATTTGAAGCACTTTTAGATATATGTTAACTCATTTAATCCCCATAAGAACTTCAATAATAGTATGATTATTTTACCAATGAAAATTATTAAACACACAGAGGTTGATTAACTTGCCCAAGGCCAGATAGCTAGTAAGTGGCAGAGCCAGAATTCAAACCTAAGAAGCCTGTTTCCTGAATCAGTGCTTTTGACCACTCTGTTATGGTATGAAATCTTTTTTGATACCTTAATTTCAGCTGGTTTGTAGTAGCGTCGGTTGGGATCTTCCAATGATGTTCTATAACCATCTCTCAAGAAACGCTTAAATCCATATTTTCCTTTTAATTTTCTAACTACTTTATCAAGTGTCTGGCTAAACAAAGCTTCATCATCCAGGGCAAATGCAGGATAACTGATGCAAGGTAGTAGGGCAGCATCTGTGTTCTGGGGGCAACAGGAAAAAGAAGGTAATGTAAGTGCCTGCAATGATATGATCAACACAGCCCAGTGAGAATCAGGGAGATGAAAAAGTCAATCAGGTTACATAACTGACAATGAGGACATGAATTAGCAAACCTTACAGAGAAGATAAAAATTTATCCATTAATAAGGAGTATTTTCAATATTTGACTGGACTCAAACTCTAAGGAAGTGTGTAAAAATTTAACACCGATAATTAGTAATTACAACTTAGTCTGTCATAACATTGGTTTATAATGGTGAAAACAGAAAACAATCTGAATGTCCCACAATTAGCTGAGTAAACTAGCAGTCATTAAAATTTATATTGTAGAAATGTTTATAGATGTGGAAATATGCCCATTCATAGAACTAGGTTATCAAGCATTATAAATAATATTCTTCCATTTTATAAAATAAAAATATTACATATGTACATAAAACTATGTGCTAACATACAGACCCAAATGTTGTCACCCTAAAAGTATAACTAAGTGGTAAAATGAGTGGATGTCACATTATTATATTTTTATTTGTGGGTTCTTTTTTTTTATCATAATCTTATATTACTTCTATGAAATAGTTCTTTTTACATAATCACATTATTTTATTTGGGATGTTTTCTAAGAACAGAGCCAAAAAAACCCTAGAAAAATCTATAATCAGGTACTATAGGCATATAAAAGTTTAAAGATGAATCACATGATTGAAAAGAAACAAAGCAGGTAATTTTATTCAAAAGAAATATAAATCATGAAAAACATTTTTCTAATATTCTATGACCAAAAAATTCATTTGGGTATAATGTTGCTACCCTCTCCTCCTCCCCCTCCAAAATAGGTCTAGTTTTCTATAGTTCTACAAAGACTCAAGGACAAAATAGCTTTGTCCACAGCTCTGTTCACTTCCTAAACTAAACTTCCACAGGACAGCAGAGTGAGGGGCAACATTTAATCTCCTCACTTCCTCTCGCAACCTCTAACATTTTAAGCATTTTCTTGGGGGAAGCAATCATAAATGGTAGTTCATGTTAATTTATTATGACAATATCTTACGGTGCTTGGGTGACTCAGTTGGTTAAGCAACCAACTCCTGATATCAGCTCAGGTCATGATCTCACAATCATGAGATCAAGCCATGCATCAAGCTCCTCACTGAGCATGGAGCCTGCTTGGGATTCTCTCTCTTTCCCTCTCTCTCTGCCCCTCCCCCCTCAAAATAAATAAATAAACATTTAGAAAAAATAATAATATCTCACATGAGATCTTGATTCTCTGGGTAACAGTGAACACAAAGTTTGCCTATTGCGATTGTGAGCATCAAGATCCACAAATATAACCGACCAAGAACATCCCTGGAACAAGAGAGAAAAACACATTTCCTAAATCAAGAAAAAAGAACTTTTAGAATGATGCAAGAAATTTCACAAAAATTCTAACATTTGTTGCATTTTAGAGTGACCTTACAGAAGATTTAATTTTGTTTTAATATTTCCAGTATTTCCCAAATTTTTTGCAATAAACATATCAATTTTATATAAAAATAAATATTATTTTTACATTTTCCATATTTCTCCTTAATTTTCTTATAAATCAAAACATAGTGATTACAAGATAACTAATCAATTAAGGATATTTATTTTAATAAAGATAAAAATTGTTTAGCTAGCATTTTTGATAAGGAATAAAGCAAGAACTAATCAGAATTCATGAAATCTGAATTATACAGTCCTAAAAAGAACATTGATTATATGATCTAACTAAACAAAGTTAGATATAATCTATAATTAGAGACATAAAAAACTATTTGATTACAGTATAAAGGATAGGAGCATCTCTAATAATAATAATGCCACATAATGCTAGCTAATATTCATAATGTCAAGCACTGTTCTTCACATGGATTATCTCACTTAATCCCCAATATGTAGATATTATTATGCTCCTTTTAATGAAGAGGATGCTGACTGCTAGTTTAACAGAGGAAGGGTTCAAAAATCAGGTCTTTGACGTAAAAGCTCATGTCTTAACATGAGTTACACAATTTCCCACATTAAAATATATCTTTCAAGTAAGAACCAAAAACTTTAACAGAAAAATAGGTACCCAAAAAATGGCAATTGGTTTAATAACCAAGTTAAAAATAAATTACTGGGGCGCCCGGGGGGCTCAGTCTGTTGAGCATCCGACTTCAGCTCAGGTCATGATCTCACAGTTTGTGAGCTCGAGCCCCACATGGGGCTCTGTGCTGACAGCTCGGAGCCTGGAGCCTGCTTCAGATTCTGTGTCTCCCTCTCTCTCTCTGCCCCATACCCACTCATGCTCTGTCTCTCTCTGTCTTAAAAATAAATAAAACATTGGGGGCGCCTAGGTGGCTCAGTCAGTTGAGCATCTGACTTCAGCTCAGGTCATGATCTCACGGTTTGTGAGCTCGAGCCCCACGTCGGGCTCTGTGCTGACAGCTCGGAGCCTGGAGCCTGCTTCAGATTCTGTGTCTCCCTCTCTCTCTGCCCCTCCCCTGCTCACGCTCTGTTTCTCTCTGTCTCAAAAATAAATAAAAACATCTAAAAAAATAAATTAATTAATTAAAAAATAAATAAAACATTAAAAATTTTTTTTTAATTTACTATTAGCACTTTTCATATTCAAGAGAATCGTCATAAGCAAATATGGCTTTTTTTATTTTATTGGGGAGCTAAATATTTTCATAATGATAATAGGGTCAATTTATCAAGAAGATGAATCAATACTAAATTTTTATGTACCAAAAAAACAGAGCATCCAAATAAATGATGAAAACTGATAGACTTGAAAGGAGAAATAGACAAATCCACAATTGTAAGTTAGAGAATTTAATAACAATCTCTTAGTAATTGATAGAACAAATAGAAAGAAATTCTGTGAAAAAATAGTAGATATTAAAACATTCAACTATCTTGACCTAATAGACAGGACATTCTACCAAACAACAGCAAAATACCCATTTTTTCTCATGTGTGCATGGAACATTTACAAAGACAAATCACATTTTGTGACATAAAATTAAAAGACATAACAAAATACAAGGTGTGGACCTTATTTGTATCCTGATTAGCATGAATCTACTGGAAAAAAAAAACACCAAGAAGCAAAGGGGGAAATTTAAAAAGGTATTAAATCAATAATGAGTGTTAAAAAAAGAAAATGCAGGGAATGAAATTGGTATACAGAGACTGCTTCCATAATAAGACAATACTCAGAAAAATACATGGGGAAAGGAAGAAGAGAACTCTATAACTTTCATGTTACTTTAATATTACCCTCTAAATCTCATCCAAATTTACACCAGCCTCAAAGATGTATTCACCCTGAAACTGAAATATTTCAAATCAATCACCTAGACGGACTCAAAATCTAGTACTACTACACTCTACATCAAAATATCAGATTCACTATATGTATATTTTTCCTGTTAACCTGTTCATACGTGAATATTATCTCTAAAAATAGAATAATTTTTCATTCATGGTATCATTTATTAAATCTCTCTTAACTCTGATAAATTAATAAAAAATGAATGAGTAAAGCTGACTCTCAACAATGAGATTAATGCTAAACTGTCCTTTCTATGATTTTAAAGTCTCAGCTTCTCATCGCCACCCACAAAACTGAGCTCACAAAGTTTGATGCAGTAGCTGCCATTGTCAGAGTAAGTACTCTCTCCTTTGAGGAAAATAAACAAGAAAGAACTTGATCTCTTCTCTCAAGTAACTGACCCAGGTGATATTCCTAAATAAGATAAATATTAAGCAAAACAAAAAGACTGCACATGGCAGTACAAAACTATATACCAAATGATTGGCTTAGATGAAAGAATACTAATGACAATAAACTTAAGTCAACAGGAGAAAAACAATAGGGAACCTGGGACACTTAATGGAGAAGGTAAACTAGGATATGAATTTTGGGGAAAAGGAAGCTAGTAGGGTGGTTAGAACAAAATAGAGAAATAAATAGGCATGTGATGTTGGGAATCTGTGAGTATAGAAAATAGGACTTACAGTTTACCCTTAGGCTGATAATTAATAAAGTTAGTTGTATGCCAAATCAGTCTGCCTTGAACTGAATTTTTAAAAGATGCAGTCTAAGTAGGGCAATCTTTTTAAGTAATAAGGTGAAATGAGAAATCTGGCAATTCCTGTCCCTCTTTGATTAATATAAAGAGGAAACTTCTATTTTATGGGCACAAATAAATGGCTTATTTATCTAATTTCAAAGTATTGGTTGAGGTCTCTTCCTCTGCCAGCCTCTAAGAAATATGCACAAAAGGAAAAATAATCTCATAATGTTACCATATTTAAACACTGAGATCAAGGGTTGGTTAACTATACTGTTTAGCTAACTTCTTAAAAAATATAACATGCTTTAGATATATAACCCAGATTTACAGGAGAATAAAATTCATCCAAGGCCATCGGCTGCTATTCCTATTCAGAAACAACTTTATAAAAAAGCCATCAAGGAGAACATACATATGGAATTAATTATCACCTACTTTAAATTATCAGACATGTTAATTTTAGGACCATAAACTTCAAAGGAAGCTACATATGTCTCCATTACTTTCAACACTTTTCATAATATGAGCAATCTCTCTGGTCATCACCTTTTAGATTCTGGACTCAGTGCATCTGTCAGTATCTTGATTTCTCCAACTAAAGACACAAATCTGAAAGGATGTTTATTATGCATATGTCACTGCAAAATATCTGATTAGCTTTGGATATTTTATTTTCACCTTCCATTTCCTGAAATCATTACATCTCTGCCATAACATCCCAACTTCAGCTGAGGGACATATTTTAAGACAGATAGTTCAAACTTTAATCCCCAAATTGAGTTTCTGCAATTGTGTCCTAGTAAATAATACACTAGAATTTTAGTCAACCTGACTACTGTCATGGGGACTTGAGCTTTAGTGGTGGGTAAGAGCTGTACTGAGACGTGTTCTCAAGGCTCCATGACCACAACAAACATTTCTGGGATGGTACCAAGGGTGATATCTATGACCATAAGACACTGATGATCTCTTTAGTCTCAATTCAAAGTGAAATGATTTGAAGGATTGTCTGAGCCTTTCTTTTCCCCATTAATCACTTCTCTGAACCTGAGTTAATGGGCTTGCTGCCCTCATCTAGCAGCAAAGAATTAAACAGTGAAACTGGTCAATATATCTACTATACATGATATCTTTTCTATTCTTCTGAAAACAAAACCACACCACTCTAATCACACCACATTCTTCCCTAGTTCAGCATCAGACTGTCCTCTAGTTTTGTGGCAGATCCTGGCTAGTGGCATTCTTACAGAAAGGATATTTGCTGGTGGGCATTACCCCTCTGCACCATGGCTGTGGGTGGCATGGGTGTGTAAATAGCCAACGTTTTTAAAATATTTTTTTAATTTAAAGTTTACTTATTTATTTTGAGAGACAGAAAGACAGAGTGAGAACAAGCAGAGGAGGCACAGAGAGAGAGAATCCCAAGCAGGGATTCAATTTCACAAACCAAGAGATCATGACCTGAGCCAAGATTAAGAGTTGGACACTTAACTGACTGAGCCACCCAGAAGCCCCTAACTTTTTTTTAAATGTTTATTTATTTATTTTGAGAGGGAAAGAGAAAGTACTAACAGGGAAGGGGCAGAGAGAGAGGGAGAGAAAGAATCCTAAGCAGGCTCCCCACTGTCAGCCCATAAGATGATGACCTGAGCCAAAATCAAGAGTCTGATGCTTAACCAACTGAATCACCCAGGTGCCAACTTTTATATACTGACCCAACAGGAACCTCCAGTAGCCCCTCCCACAAGCCAGGCTTCTTTTCTCTACCGAAAATCCTACTCACATACTGTTGAAGGAAATTTCAAACTACAGGGAAAGATGAGCCTGAGTGTTAATTTTCAGGGTTTCGGAAGAGCAGAGCTGAGACTTAGACTCAGGAATCACAACACTGTTGCTAACAATGTCTACGACATTTCCTGAGTATAAAGTATGATTGATTTAAATATTGCTAATAATTTTTCTACATATTGTCACTATATTTTTATGGAATATATATTGAAACTATGATGAAATATATAATTCTTATATTTAGGGTTATATGAGTTATGCTTCTAAATGTTACAAATTAGCCTTTATTTTAAACTGATCAGTAAATAAACTGGGCCATTTTATCATATTTTCTTCCTAGATATTCTTTCACAAAGGAAAATAAGTTTTGAAAATAGTTTCAGAGTGAATATTTAAATAATGGGTTTTTTCTTGAATAATAAAGCAAGTCTGATATCAAAAAAAAGAAAAGAAGTAGAAAGATGATAATCATAATGAAAGCTAAAGGCTTATTCCACCTAATAATTTCCCATCAAAATAAAAGTTAACATCCATGTTATCTCTTACACCAAAGTACACTAAGGGTTAAAGGCAGGGCTTTCACATTGTTTGATAAATGGATACTTCCTTCAAAAGTTCAATAATTAAGAAGAAAATGGTGTGGTCAAAAGGTATAAACTCTCAGTTATGAAATAAATATGGGAATGTGATATACAGCATGGTGACTCTAATTAATAACACTGTATTGTATATTTGAGTATTACTAAGGGAATAGATCTTAAAAGTTCCCACCACAAGAAAAAAAAAATTGTAACTATGTGTGTTGATGGATGTTAAACTAGACTTTAATGTGGTGATCATTTTGTAACATGTACAAATATCTAATCCTTATGTCACACACCTGAAATTAATGTTTTATATTAATTCTCTCAATACAAAATTTAATTTAATTTAAAAAATTAAGAACTTTTTGACTCTTAAGTGCCTTAAGAGTTTTCCAAGAAAAAGCACAGCTGTCACTTCTACAGGTGGAAAGCATTCAAGATCCAAGGTTTCCTGTACTAATATCTGATATTCCAGATTCATTACCAAGTGTCTTTGGTTTAATTCCTTGGTTTGCCTCTCCGTTTCATAACCTGTGAAAAGCCATCTCAACTCTGATCACTCAGAGAGAAGGGCCCTTCCAACTCCAAAGATCAATGACTCTCTAAGTTGCCACCAACAGGAAAAGCATTTTTTGAAAGCTCTGAATTAAAGACACATGATCAGGTCTTCCAAAACACTGTATCAATGGTTGTTAGAAATAACTGAGAATATACATGTGACCTGAAATCCCTCAAGTCTTGAAGAGGTTTCTTAGCATTTTCATTTGAATAAAAACATTTTTTTTTGTTATTAGTTATTTTTCTAACCACTGACTTTTAATTAGATCACAGCTCTTTAAAGTACACGAAGCAATATTATAAGATCATTAAACACTAAAAAGATCGCATGCACTTTTAAATGTGTTACTCTTTAGCAGGTACCTCTCTAATTTAATTGGTGTAGTGGTGGGAATTTGTAAAACTAGGATTCTCTCTGATATTATCCAAAAAAATGGAAGATGGAGAGGGATTTTACTTGCAATAGGTAACATCTATGTGGCCACAGGAATAAGATATTATTTGCCCATTTGAAATAATCAAGAAATACTCAAGTCAGTGAACATTTGGTGCATGGCTCTGCTGTAAACATACATGAGCTAAACAAGATCAAGAATGAACTCTGCTTAGAACAGTTATTCTCATCCTTGGCTGCACATCAGAATTCCTGGGCAGTACAGGAAAACCTCAAAACCAATGCTTCCCCCAGACCAATTCAATCAGAATTTCTAGGGGTAGAGCCCAGGCATCACCATTGTTTTTAAGCTCCTCAAATAATTTCAATGTGCAGCCAAGATTGAGAAATTATGGCTGGGTAACAATACCAGCAGTATATTTATAACTCAAAATCAGAATGCATAAAAAAGCAATTCAGTGCTTTTAGAATTATGGCTAAGCAATCTATTAAAGCTTCCTGGGAAAAGCAGCCTGAAGGCAGAGCTCTGAGAGATGGGGTATTAGAGATAGGGGTGTGGGTATCTAAGTAGGTGGAGGAGGTATACATAGTAGATACAGAAGTAACATATGCTACAACTCAGGTACATCAAAGGAGATGGCACAACTGCAAAAAAGAGCTAATCACTACTTCTTAACATCCAACCTAGACACACAACTCAGCCACTATTTGGTAGGCCATAGAGAACAGAAGAGCAAGACCTGCATCTTTCCAGACTTTAACACTACTGGTTTAGTCTATGACTCTTCTCAGTCCCCTTGAGATACTCTCTAGAGGTTTCTCAGTCCTTCTCTTCATTTCCTTTCTTTAGGATTACCAGTATTACCAGTAATTCATTAATAATAACAAGAGATTAACACTTATTGAGGGTTTAATCTTTGCCAAGCATTATGCTAATTAAGTTTTTTAATTGCATAAAAACCTTCTGAGTTAGGTCCTAGTATCATTTTCTCTATCTTTTTAGATGAGGAAGATGAGACATAGATAAATAACTAGCCAAAGTTACAGAGCTCACAGGTGGGAGTACAGAGCACACAGTGATCCTGTTTCCTGACTCCGAAAACAATGTCATCCTTTAGGCCATACTGCTCTCCCCTTCCTTCCTTCCTATCTACCCCTATTTATCTACCTATCTCTCTATATATGTATTCTCTACATATTTATATTTACACACATAAATTCACATGTATATATATATATTTATATACACACACTTTTCAATACACACACACACACACACACACACACACACACACACATATATATATATATATATATATATATATATATATATATATATATATATGGTGGGATTTTCTTGAGTATGTTGACTCTTCCAGAGAGACAGACATGTTGGTACAAGGCAAGGGATCCTACAGTGCCAGGGGAACCAAGAATCTCCAGGAGAGGCATAATATTAATACTCATGATTTTCCGTAGGCTCACACACTGCTAAGTACCCATGTTCTCTGATCCCTCCATTTCTCCAGCCAGAAGTCTTGAGAGAGGAAGAAGAGTATGGGAGTGGGTGATTTAGAGTCACCTCTTGGGAACCCAGAATGGGGTGTTGCTCTCCTTTTCCCAATCCTTTCATGTCTGTGCTCATTCTTCATTCTTCATGGACTGGATATAATCAGAGTCCATCCTCCAGAGGAAATGGGAGTGAGAAGAAAAGAGACTGCATATATAGGAAGGGGCAGAAAGGCAGTTGTGCTACCATACTCTAACTTGAAACTTTCTTAAATTAAAGACTTGAGGTGAACAGTATTATAACTGCTATAACAAAAACCATGTCACATTTTGCAATAACTTCCTAAAATGTATGTTCACTGACTTAGCATTTTAATAGCTTAGGGTTAATTATAGTATCAATTGGAAACTTCCTTTACCCTCCCATCTTAGAAATCTACAAAAATTGCTAACGAAATTTAGTTTACTCCTTGACCCAGAAAAGCAACCTGTATTCCTACATATTATTTCCTTCCATTTGACAACTCAGTCCATGGTCACTTGATTAGGTGCAGAAACTAGTTAAACATCTTATGAAAATTTACGATAACCCTCAGGGTTTCCTTTTAATCCCAAAGAAAATGAGATATTGACATAAAATTACAGCCAGCTGAAGGTTAAGCTAGGATCAAAGTTTCCAATTCTTTGGTTGTACACATTACACAAACTCCCTTATCCATGATATATATTGATACACATTAAGGTGAAATTAACATGGGAACTGACATGGAAAATATATGATTTATAATGTCAAGAATATTTTAAAATGTGAAAACTGGGGGTGTCTGGCTGACTCAGTTGGTACAGTATCAGACTCTTGATCTTGGGGTCTTGAGTTCAAGCCCCATGCTAGACGTAGAACTTACTTAAAAAAAGAAAGAGAAATAAAAATGTAAAAGCTCAACAAGAGATATGAGAGAAAACTTATTGAACAAAGAAAATGACAATTCTTTATGAAAAGATATTTTTAAATTAAGCATGTTTTTTAGTTAGAAAATTAAATTTAAAATTTAACTGGCAAATCAAATTCAAAGGAAAGGTTGTTCAACCATGAGCAACTACATAAATTCCAGACATTCTTTGATCATAAGGAATGACTGGGTAAATGAATGGCCACGTTAATTAATCATACTATTCAACAAAATAATCAAAATTTATTGTTGATATTGCTGTTTTTGTTTTTTGTTTCTTTTTACCTGGTTGCCAAAGAGGTTGAATCCATTAATTGCTTCTAGAGCTGCTTTTGCTAAGCCAACAGAGCTAAAAGGAAAAAGGAAATACTGTATAATTCTGATGTATATGGCTACAAAATAACCATTATCTAATGAATATTCACAAGCAAGTTTCTTTATTATCACTTACAACAACTTCCATGAGAAAAATAATGTCTAAGAGACTTTAACCTGACATTTCACTATTTTAATTTTTCTTTTTTATGGTTAGTGATCTTCTGGGAAAAATATTTCTAAGTTCACCTTGATCTAGACAAATGGTCATACTGTTGGTGGGAGTAGTTTTAATCCCAGTATCATTTATATTCACTAACTCAAGAAAAAAAAAAAAGATGAACTTTAGAGGAAGGTGTATTATGATGACATGTACTCAGTAATAACCAGATTGGGCATCATTAGTTCAGATCAATTTAACAGAACTTTTCTGACATCAACTCTGAGCTTTAAAAAAGATCTTGCACGTCATACACTTACCAGAGTTTAATAGGAGTTTAATACAACCATTCAAATGCTCTTTGCTTAGGGTCCAATAAAATTGGCATTATTTTATGCTCAAAGAACAAATGATCACCACACCTCTCATTTCTTTGCTATACTCTTCTCTTTGTGTAAATTCTGTACCCTTTTGGCCTCTCAAATGTCATATACAATAGTGCTAAAAAGTGGGAAGACCCCAATTTCATTAAAAATGTGACACTGTCATCTTATAAATACCAACCTTTAAGTATTTTAGATCAAATACCTGGCTTATTTTACTTATTATAATTTCTTTTTTTTTTTTTTTTACTTAAAGCAACTGCGTATGCCATTAATATCATTTAAAAGTCATGACCTGTCATCATTTAAATATTTCTTTAAAGCAGTGATTACAGTGCAGTAATCCCCAGAGCAGTGCAGTGTGGTCCCCAGAGCAGCAGCATTCCCTGGGAACTTGTTAGAAATGCCAGTTCTCACTCCTCTCTGGGAGTGGGATCCAACAGTGTTAAAAAGCCCTCTACATTCTTGAATATACTTTAAATTTGAGAAGCACTGTTTTAAGCTAATCATGTCATTGCCATCCATATTTTCTATGAGCTGTTTACACGAAATGTTCTCAAGTAAGACTACTACTTTTATTACCAGATAGGGAAATCTATTTTGAAAGAATAGAAAGAAGTGGGAAACTTATTTTGAAATAAGTATTTTGAAATACTTATTTTGGATGGAAAGGTGGAGCAGACATAACTTTCCCTATTCCTTTCACTAAATATAACTAAAAACCTTGGACATTATATAAGCAAACATAAAAAGGTTCAGAAAATGGGGGAAAAAGGCAGACTGGCTAAGAACCTCGGGATTTTAGGAACAACACTGTGGTAAACACCTTGAGTTTCCTTTTTGCCTCATATATAACAGACTTAACGAAGTCAACAACTAGGAAATGTCAGTAGGTACATTTAAAAAAACCCCAACAAAAGCCTGCTCTCTCTAGCCAAAGGACGAGGAATAGGGAAGCCCAATAAAACAGAAAACTTTAGACAATAACCATTCAGAAAAAGACCGTGGTCCTTATCTCCACCCAGTCCTATAAAGGCTGAATGGGAAACCTAGACATCTACATTCCAGAGTCTATAATGAGGAACCATACCCAATCACCAACCCTCTCAGCTGTGGTGATATCAGAAGCCCAAGAAAGAAGCCAAGACTTTTTATTCCCAATGGGTGGTAAGAAGTTTCCCCTCCTCATACTGTGAGGATCACATGGAGAGCCTAGATTTCCACTCCTACCCATCAGTAATGAAATGAACCTCCCCGTCCTGCTGGAATGTCATCATAGGAGGTCCAATGGAGAGTTAGGTCTTTCACTAATGCCCAGCTCTAAGGCTACACCCTTTCCCTATCATATAAATGGAGGCCTGTTGGGAATAAGTAATGAAGCATTCCTATCCCTTCCAACCAGGAAGGTATCAGTGGAAGCCAACTGGGGAGTGATACTTCCCACCCAGATCCAGAAGGAATGAAGACTCTCTATCTTGGGTGTCAACAAAAAACCTGGCAATACATTCTAAACTGGCAATAATAGAGTGATGCTCCTGTCCCCTTCCCCTACCAGAATGGTGTCAATAAAATACAGCTAAAGTAAAAGGTTAAAAAAAGATTCAGAGTTTTATAATATAATACCCAGATGTCCATGCCTTAATAAAAAAAAATCACTCATCATATCTAAAAACAGAAAGATCTCAAACTGAATGAAAAAGATAATCAATAAATGCTAATGGAAGAGATGTTAGAATTATGGGACAAAATTTTAAAACAGCCATGATAAAAATGCTTCATTGAGCAATTATGAATATGAGTGAAACAAATGACAAGATAGAAAGCCTCAGCTAAGAAACAGGCAGTCTCAGCAAACCTCTTAGAACTGAAAAATACAATAATCAGAGCAAAAGGCTTAATGGACAGGATTGATGGCAGAATGGAGAAGACAGAAGAAAAAACAACTAGATTAAAAGATAAAACAATAGAAATTATCCAGTCTTAACAAAAGACTCTAAAAAACAATGAAAAGAGAGCCTCAGGGATCTATGGGACTGTAACAAAAAATCTAACATTCAAGTCACTGGACTCCCTGAAGGAGAGGAGAAAAAGGGCAGGGCTAAAAAAAGTACTTGAAATTATGGCAGAAAACTTCCTAATTAGCAAATGACAAAAGCTACAGATTCAAGCAGCTAACTCAAACAGAATAAAATAAAAATATCTATGCTAGGGCACACCATAGTTTTGAAAACTAATACAAATTAAAAATCTTGAAAGGGGGCACGTGGCTGGCTCAGTCAGTGGAGCTTGCCATTCTTGATCTCAGGTTAGTGAGTCTGAGCTACATGTTGGGTGTGGAGATTACTTAAAAACAAAAAAATCTTAAAAAAAAAAAAAAGTCTTGAAAGAGGCCTGAGAAAAGACCTTACCTATAGGAGGAAAACTAACTGAATAGCAGTGACTTGTTTATCAGAAACCATGAAGGCTAAAAGGATGCGGCACAAAAGTTTTTAAGCATGGAAAGAAAAGGACTGTCAACCCAGAATCTTATACCAGTAAATATATTATTTTGTCTGTCTATCTATCTATCTATCTATCTATCTATCTATCTATCTAGGCAAGACATTCTCAGATAAAAGAAAAAGAAGAGTTCTGTCACCAGCAGATCTACTCTAAAACTGTGATTAAAATAAGTTCTCAAAACAGAAAGGAAATGACAGAAAGAGAGAGGGAAAGAAATCAACCATCTTGGAACAATTAAAAAGAAAAAGGGAAGATGGTAAGCAAAAATACGTGTAAATACAATAGGCTTTTGTTCTGTGTGATGGTTACAGCAAAAGTTGTAAAATTGTGGTTCTAAATGTATGGGGAGGAAATGCTTAGGATATTTATATTATAAATGGGAGAGGGTAATATCACATAAAGGGAGGTAAGATTTCTGTATTTCCCTCCAACTGGTAAAACGGTGATATCAATAAGTTGCATTGTTGTAAATGTAAATGTATCTGTATCTGTATATGTGTAATACCTACAACAAGCACTTAAAAGCTATACAAAAAGATCCATTCAAATCTAATATATATAAGTCAAAATGGAATTCTAAAAAATGTTCAAGAACTCACACGAAGGTAAGAAAAGAGAAATGAAAACAAGAGAAACACAAAACAAATAAAATAGAATGCCAGAATTAACTCCAAACATATCAGTAATTACATTAAATGTAAAAGGTCTAAATATGTCAATTAAAAGAAAGATTGGCAGTGTTTATTTAAAAACATGACCCAATTATATATTGTCTATTGGACACTCACTTCAAATATAACAATATAGGCAGATTGAAAGTAAAAGGATAAAAAAGAAATCTCATGCAAACATTACAACAAGAAAGAGTGACTATATTAATATCAGACAAAGTAGATATCAGAGCAAAGAAAATTACTACAAAGAGGGATATAATATAATGATGAAAATAATCAATTCACCAAGAAAATATAGCAATATTCAATGTACATGCAGCAAATAAAAGAGCTGCACAACATGTGAAGCAAAACTGATAGAACTAAAAGGATAAATAGACAAAATCATAATTATAGGTGGCGACTTTAACACTTCTTTTTCAACAATGAGTAAAACAACTATATATAAAATCAGTGAGGATACAGAAGGACCATTATACAGCAGAATCCAGTCAATATTTTTATAACATTCTTGCTATGGGCTGAATTATGTTCCCCTCAAATATACATACATTAAAGCCTTAACCTCCAATGTTATATATTTGAATATGGAGCCTTTAGAAGGTAATCACATTTAGATTAGATCATGAAGTGTCGCCCTAATGATGGCCTTGGTATCCCTACGAGATATCAGAGATAACCATCAGCAAACCAGAAAGAGAGTCTTCAACACAGAATCAAATTAGCTGGCACTTTGGTCTTGCCTTTGGACTTTCTAGTCTCTAGAACTATACAAAATAAATTTATATTATTTAAGCTATCCAGTCTATGGTATTTTATGATAGCCCAAGCTGACTAATAAAAATCTACATAACGAAAGTTGAGTATACCTTGTTTTTTTCAAGTGCCCACTAACATATACCAAGATAGACAATATCTTGGCCATAAATAAAACCTCAAAAATATAAAGCTACTAAAATCACAATGTGTTTTCTGACTACAATGGCATCAAATTAGAATCAATAACACAAGGCAATAGGAAAATCTCCCAACACTTGTAAACAAAACAATACCTGTCCATCAACACAATCCACATGGGTGAAAGAAAGTCTCAAGTGAAATTAAAAAAAAAAAAAATACTGAACATGACCAGCAAAGAAATTGAATCAGTTATCAAAAATCTCCCAACAAATAAGAGTCCTGGGCCAGATGGCTTCCCAGGGGAATTCTACCAGACATTTAAAGAAGAGTTACTACCTATTCCTCTCAAACTGTTCCAAAAGTAGAAACGGAAGGAAAGCTTCCCAACTCATTCTAAGAAGCCAGCATTACCTTGATTCCAAAATCTGACAAAGACCCCACTAAAAAGGGGAATTACATACCAATATCTCTGATGAACCTGGATGCAAAAATTCTCAACAAGATACTAGTAAATTGAATTTGAGAGTACATTAAGAGATGACTCACCATTATCAAGTGGGATTTATTCCTGGGCTGCAGAACTGTTTCAATATTCACAAATCAATCAACATGATACACCACATTAGCAAAAGAAAGGATAAGAACTATAAGGTCCTTTCATTGGATGCAGAAGAAGCATTTGACAAAATACAGCATCCTTTTTTGATTACAACCCTCAAGAAAGTAGGGGGAAAAAGAACATAACATTATAAAGGCCAGATATGAAAGGCCCACAGTTAATATCATCCTCAATGGGGGAAAACTGAGAGCTCTCTCCCTAGTCAGTAACATGAAGTGATGACCACTCTCACCACTGTTGTCCAACATAGTATTGGAAGTCCTACTCTCAGTAATCAGACAACAAAAAGAAATAAAAGGCATCCAAACTGGCAAAGAAGAAGTCAAACTTTCACTCTTTGCAGATGACATGATACTTTACTTGGAATAACTGAAAGACACCACTAAAAATCTGCTAGCACTGATATGTGATTTCATCAAAGTCACAGGATATAAATCAATGAACAGAAATCAGTTGCATTTCTATACACCAATAATGAAGCACAAAAACAGAAATCAAGGAATTGATCCAATTTATAATTGCAACAAAAAACATAAGATACCTAGGAACAAATGTAACCAGAGCAGTATAAGATCTATATGCTGAAAACTACAAAAAGCTTATGATATAAATTGAGGAAGACACAAAAAAATGGGAAAACATTCTGTGCTCATGTATTGGTAGAAAAATATTGTTAAGATGTCTATACTAGCCAAAGCAATCTACATATTCAATGCATTCCTTGTCAAAACTCCACCAGCATTCTTCACAAAACTAGAAGAAACAAACCTAAAATTTGTGTGGAACCAGAGAAGACCCCAGACAGCCAAAGTAACGTTGAAAAAGAAAACCAAAGCTGGAGGCATCACAATTCTGGATATTAAGCTGTATTACAAAGCTGTAATCATCAAGACAGTATGGCACTGGCAAAAAAAAACAAAACAAAAAACAAAACAAAACAAAACAAAAAAACAACCCAACAAACAAACAAACAAACAAAAAAACAAACCAGACATAGATCAATGAAACGGAATATAAAACCAATAAACGGACCCACAAATGGATGGCCAAATAATGTTCAACAAAGCAGGAAAGAGTATCCAGTGGAAAAAAGATTGTCTCCTTAGTAAATGGTGTTGGGAAAACTGGACAGTGATGTGCAGAAAAATGAATGTGCACCACTTTCTTACACCATGCACAAAAATAAATTCAAAATGGATGAAAGACCGAAATGTAACACTGGAAATCAAAAAATCATGGAAGAGAAAACAGACAAAAGCCTCTCCGACCTCAGCCACAGCAACATTATACTGAGACGTGTCTCAGGAAGCAAGGGTAATTAAAGCAAAAATGAGGAGAGGGGCCAAAATGGCGGGACAGAATGAAAAATTTTTCTTGGCGTCTCTCATTGCTGAAATGCAGCCAGATCAACACTAAACCATTTTGGATACCTTGAAGACTGCTTTCAGGATTAGCACAACAATCTGGACAACTTGAACCACAGAATTCGGCAGGTGCACAGCATGGAGAGGTAAACTGGGGGAGAGAAAAGCCACAGAGGGCAAGGAACATTCTTATTTCAGAGACAAGATGGAGATGGGGAGTAGAGTACAGGAAAAGTACTCCCACCCAAAAAGCAGCTGGAGAGAAAAAGAAAAAGTCATAGGGGAAACATTGCAAGGGACTGAACAAAAAAAAGGAGAAAGGAAAAGGAGAGGGTTTAAATTACATTAAGACTGTGTAAACAGGGGGAGTTCAGAGTCTAAAACTCCACAGCTCAACCTTGTGGTGCTCTGGTGGGAAGGGTGAATCCTCGGGAGCAGACTGCGAGGTCCTCGGGGTCCTCAGGCCACACAGGGAGAGGCGGCTCCCCTGCTAGGAGACATTTGGTAGAGGCAGTGCAGCACCCCCCCATAGGCAAAGGTACTAGTGGAACCCAGAAAAAGGCCACATTTGCTGGTATTGGAACAAGGACGTTAAGGGTGAAGCCTCTTGCCAGATGTGTGTTGTGATTTGTGATAATCCCTGAAACACTGCTGCTACATGATGGCACGAACATTTTATGGAGCGGGCTGGTGCCCAGCTGCAGTCACTGGGCCTTTGCAAGGACACGGTCTTGCAAATGTTTCTGGGGACAGGCCTGTACCCAGGCATTGATCAGCAAAACCCTCTCCCAGGGAGCCAAAATGGGTCAAAGCCCCAGTCACACAGAAGTGAGGGGTTGGGAAACACAGCCCCATCTGAAATAAAACACAGGAGGAAGGTGCAGCCTGGCAACCTGACGACTTGGTCATAGACAGTGTAGAAGCAGGGAGTGGACAGAAGCCGGAGACAAAGTACGGGTGCTTAAATGTCAGTGCAGGAGAGCACAGAGTTCTGAGACTAGAGACTGGGTAGTTGGGTGATGCCATTTTCACCCCTCCAGCACATGTGCATACACGCCTAGACATAGGACAGTAATCCACCCCAGTAAACTAAGGAGTGCCATCTAGTGGTGAATGGAGCCATTACACTAAACCCCACCCAAGTGGACCAACCACACTCTTGAAGAACAACACCACAAGTCTCACTGCATGCTTAGTTTATGGACTATAAAGTGTTTCACAATTTGACTTCTATGGGAAACCAGATATAATTACAATCATATTTGATTCAGTTCAATGGCACATCTATTCAATTTGTTTTCCTTTCTTTTCTTATTCTTGAATACAGAAAGAAAAAAAACTATTTTTAATTTCTATTTTTGTTAAAAATGTTTTTCTTTAGATTTTTCCTACTATATTTTTCACTTTTTTTGGAAATTTAAATTCTATTTTACTGACATCATTTCATTTTATTCTAATTTATTGTATCCATTTTTTCAAATTTTCATACGTTTTCCTTTTTTGTCTTTTTTCCTTTTCCTTTTATTTTCTTTCCTTTTCTTTTCTATCTTCCCCTTTTTTCTCTAATCTTTCAGGTCTTTTTCAACAACCTGACCAAAACACACCTAGGATCTAGCATTCTTTTTTTTTTTTTAATTTTTTTTTAACGTTTATTTTTAAGACATAGAGCATGAATTGGGGAGGGTCAGAGAGAGAGGGAGACACAGAATCTGAAGGAGGCTCCAGGCTCCGAGCTGTCAGCACAGAGCCTAATGTGGGGTTTGAACTCATGGACCATGAGATCATGACCTGAGCTGAAGTCAGACGCTTAACCGACTGAGCCACCAAGGCGCCCCTCTAGCATTCTTTATCTGATATTTTTGTGCTGTTTTTAATTTTTTAATTTGTATATATTTTTTTAGTTTTTTAATATCTTTTCTTCCTTCAGAATGATGAAACAAAGGAATTCACCCTAAAAGAAAGACCAGGAAGAAATGACAGTCATGGTCTTAATCAACATAGATACAACCAAAATGTCTGAACCAGAATTTACAATCACGATAATAAGAACACTGGCTGGGTTGAAAATAGATTAGAATCCCTTTCTGTAGAGATAAAAGAAGTAAACAGATGAAATTAAAAATGCTATACCTAAACTGCAATCAAGAATAGTTGTCACAGCGGCAACTATGGATTAAGCAGAGCAGCGAATCAGCAATATAGAGGACAAACTTACGACAATAATGAAGGAGAAAAAAAGAGAAAGCCTAAGACAAATGAGCACGATATAAGAATTAGAGAACTCGGAGCACCTGAGTGGCTCAGTCACTTCAGCGACCGACTTCAGCTCAGGTCATGATCTCACCATTTGTGAGTTTGAGCCCCACGTCAAGCTCTGTGCTGACAGTTCACAGCCTGGAGCTGCTTTGGATTCTGCATCTCCCTCTCTCTCTGCCCCTCCCCTGCTCACATTCTGTCTATCTCTGTCTCTCAATAACAAATAAATGTTAAAAAAAAAATTTTTTTTAATTAGCGAACTCAGTGACTCATTAAAAACGAATAACATTAGAATCATAGAGTTCCCAGAAGATGAAGAGAGAGGAAAAAGGGGTAGAAGGGTTATGTGAGAAAATCATAGTGGAAAACTTTCCTAACCTGGGGAAAGACACAGATCACAATTCAGAAAGCACTGAGGGCTCCCATTAGATTAAAAAAAAACTGACCATCCAATAGACATCTATAGTCAAATTCACAAACTACTCAGGCAAAGAAAGAATCATGAAAGCAGCAAAGGAAAAAAGTCCTTAACCTACAAGGGAAGACAGATCAGGTTCGTAGCAGACCTATCCACAGATACTTGGCAAGCCAGAAAGGAGTGGCAGGATATATTCAATGTGATGAATAAGAAAAATATGTAGCCAAGAAATCTTTATCCAGCAAGGCTGTCATTCAAATAGAAGGAGAGAGGGGCGCCTGGGTGGCGCAGTCGGTTAAGCGCCCGACTTCAGCCAGGTCACGATCTCGCGGTCCGTGAGTTTGAGCCCCGCGTCGGGCTCTGGGCTGATGGCTCAGAGCCTGGAGCCTGTTTCTGATTCTGTGTCTCCCTCTCTCTCTGCCCCTCCCCCGTTCATGCTCTGTCTCTCTCTGTCCCAAAAATAAATAAACGTTGAAAAAAAAATTAAAAAAAAAAAAAAACAACAAATAGAAGGAGAGAAAAAAGTTTCCCAGACAAAAAAAAAAAAAAAAAAAAATTAAAGGAGTTCATGACCACTAAACCAGCCCTGCAAGAAACTTTAAGGGAGCTCTCCGAGGGGGCACAATACCAAACAACAACAACAACAACAACAACAACAAAACAAACAAAAAAAAAACCCCAAAAAGACCAAAAGCAGCAAAGACTACACAGGACCAGAGAACATCAACAGAAACTTCAATTCTACAGGAAACATAATGGCAATAAATTCATATGTTTCAATACTCACTCTAAATGTCAATGCTCACTCTAAACATTCCAATCAAAACTTTAGGGTAACAGATGGATAAGAAAACAAGATCCATCTATAGGCTGTTTACAAGAGACCCATTTAAGACCTAAAGACACTTTCAGATTGAAAGAAGGAAATGGAGAACCATCTATCATGCAAATGGTCACCAAAAGAAATCTGGAGAAGCCACAGTTATATCAGACAATCAAGATTTTAAAATAAAGACTGGAACAAGAGATGAAGAAGGGCATCATATCATAATTAAGGGGTATGTACACCAAGAAGATGTAACTATTGTAAACACTTATGCTCCAAACGTAGAAGGTAAACATTTATGCTCCAAACATGGTGCCACCCAAATATATAAATCAATGAATCACCAACATAAAGAAACTCATTGATAATAATACCACAATTGTAGGAGATTTCAACACCCCACTTACAGCAATGGATATATCATATAAACAGAAAATCACCAAGAAGACAACGGCTTTGAATGACACACTGGGCCGGATGCACTTAACAGATATACACAGAACATTTCATCCTAAAGCAGCAGAACACACATTCTTCTTCTGTGCACATGGAACGTTCTCCAGAATAGATCACATTTTGGGACACAAATCAGCCCTCAACTAGTACAAAAAGATCAAGATCGTACCGTGCATATTTTCAGACCACAATACTATGAAATTTGAAATCAACCACAAGAAAAAATTTGGAAAGATAACAAATATTTGGAGACTACAGAACATCCTACTGAAGAATGAATGGGCTAACCAAGAAGTTAAAGAGGAAATTAAAAAGTACATGGAAGCCAATGAAGATGATAACATACAGCCGAAAACCTCTGGGATGTAGCAAAGGTAGTCATAAGAGGGAAGAATGTAGCAATCCAGGCATTCCTAAAGAAGAAAAAAGGTCTCAGATATACAACCTAACCTTATACCTTAAAGAGCTGGAAAAAGAACAGCAAATAAAACCCCAAACCAGTAAAAGGCAGGAAATATTAAGATTAGAGCAGAAATCAATGCTATCGAAACCAAAAAAAAACAAAAACAAAAACAAAAACCAAAACAAAAACAAAAACCAAAACAAAACCCAAAAAAACAGTAGAACAGATCCATGAAACCAGAAGCTGGTTCTTTGAAAGAATTAACAAAATTGATAAACCCCTAGCTAGTTTGATTAAAAAAAAAAAAAAAAGGAAAGGAAAGCAACCAAATAAAATCAAGAATGAAAGAAGAGAGACCACAATCAACATAACAGAAATACAAACAATAATAAGAGAATATTATGAGCAATTACATGCCAATAAAATGGGCAATATAAAAGAAATGGACAAATTCCTAGAAACATATAAATTATCAAAATTGAAACAGGAAGAAACAGAAAATTTGAAGAGGCCCATAACCAGTAAAGAAATAGAATTAGTAATCAAAAATCTCCCCAAAAAACAAGAGTCCAGGGCCAGATGGCTTTCCAGGGGAATTCTACCAAACATTTGAAGAAGAGTTAACACTTGTTCTTTTGAAAAGTAGAAATGGAAGGAAAAGTTCCAAACTCTTTCGATGAAGCCAGCGTTACCTTGATTCCAAAACCAGACACAGACCCCACTAAAAAGGGGAACTACACACCAATTTTCCTGATGAACGCAGATGCAAAAATCCTAAACAAGATATTAGCCAACCGGATCCAACAATTCATTAAAAGAATTATTCACCACAACCATGTGGGATTTACACCTGGGATACAGGCTTGGTTCAATATCTGCAAAACAATCAATGTGATACATCACATCAATAAAAGAAAGGACAAGAAGCACATGATCCTCTCAATAGATACAGAGAATACATTTGACAAAATACAGCATCCTTCCTTGATAAAAACCCTCAAGAAAGTAGGGATAGAAGGATCATGCCTCGAGACCATAAAAGCCATATATGAAAGACCCATTGCTAATATCATCCTCAATGAGGAAAACCCGAGAGCTCAGAAACACAACAGGGATGTCCACTCTCAGCACTATTATTCAACATAGTATTGGAAGTCTTAGCCTCAGCAATCTGACAACAGAATGGAATAAAGGCATTCAAATTGGTGAAGAGGAAGTCAAAATTTCGCTTCACAGATGACATGGTACTCTATATGGAAAACCCAAAAGATTCCACCAAAAAACTGATAGAACTGATCCATGAATTTAGCAAAGGCACAGGTATAAAATCAATGCACAGAAACGGGTTTCATTCCTAGACACCAATAATGAAACAGCAGAAAGAGAAATCAAGGAATTAATCCTATTTAAAATTGCACCGAAAACTATAAAATACCTAGGAATAAATCTAACCAAAGAGGTGAAAAATCTGTACACTGAAAACTATACAAAGCTTAGGAAACAAACTGAAGAGATGCACAAAAAACAAAAACAAGAAAAAAAGAAGAAGAAAAAGAAAAAGAAAAAGAAAAATATTCAATGCTCCTGGATACGAAGAACAAATATTGTCAAAATGTCGATACTACCCAAAGCAATCAATATATTGAATGCAATCCCTATCAAAATAACACCAGCATTCTTCACAGAGCTAAAATAGACAATCCTAAAATTTGTATGTAACCACAGAAGACCCAAATAGCCAAAGCAAACTTGAAAAAACACCAAAGCTGGAAGCATCACACTCCCAGACTTCAAGACATATTACAAAGGTGTAACCATCAAGATAGTACACTACAGGCACAAAAACAGACACTGATCAATGAAATTGTTCTAATGATCAATGGAACAGAATAGAGAACCCAGAAATGGACCCACAAACGTATCGCTAATTGATCTGTGACAAAGGAGGAAAGAATAGCCAGTGGAATAAAGACAGTCTCTTCAGCAAGTGGTGCTGGGAAAACTGGACAGCGACATGCAGAAGAACGAACCTGGACCACTTTCTTACACTATACACAAAAATAAACTCAAAATGGATGAAAGACCTAAACAGAAGACAGGAAGCCATCAAACTCCTAGATGAGAAAACAGACAAAAATCTCTATGACCTTGGCTGTAGCAACTTCTTACTCATCATGTCTCCAGAAGCAAAGTAAACAAAAGCAAAAATAACTATTGGGACCTCATCAAAATAAAAGCCTTCTGCACGGTGAAGGAAACAGTCAACTGATGGAAAGGGAGAAAATATTTGCAAATGATATCAGATAAGGTTTAGTATCCAAAATCTATAAAAAACTTACCACACTCAACACCCCAGAAAACAAATAATCCAATAAAAAAAATGGGAAAAAGACATGAATAGAAACTTTTCCAAAGAAGACATTCTGATGGCCAACTGACACATGAAAAAATGCTCAACATCACTCATCAGGAAAATACAAATCAAAACCACAATAAGATACTACCTCACACCTGTCAGAATGGCTAACATTAACAACTCAGGCAACAACAGATGTTGGTGAAGATAAGGAGAAAGAGGATCTCTTTTGCACTGCTAGTGGGAATGCAAGCTGGTGCAGCCATGCTGGAA
The DNA here is from genome assembly GCF_018350155.1 of Leopardus geoffroyi. Classification (NCBI taxonomy): domain Eukaryota; kingdom Metazoa; phylum Chordata; class Mammalia; order Carnivora; family Felidae; genus Leopardus; species Leopardus geoffroyi. The sequence goes on along the minus strand of NC_059335.1, from coordinate 25,927,855 downwards.
AACAGTATGGAGGTTCCTCAAAAATTAAAAACAGAACTACCCTACGACTCAGCAATTGCACTACTAGGGATTTATCCAAAGATAGAAAAATGCTGATGAAGGGCCACATTCACTCCAATTTTTTATAGGAGTGCTATAAACAATAGCCAAATTATAGAAAAGCCCCAAATGTCCATCAACTGATGAATGGATAAAGAGTATGTGGCAAACAGGGGGCCAACAGGGCAGAGAAGTAGGGGCATCTGAAGTTTCCTTGTCTCCCAAACACAGCAGTGTTGAAGCCAAAGGACTTTGAACTCCAAGAGTCTGGGCAGCAAAGTGACAGAAACGCATCCAAGGACCCACCAGAATAACCTGACAGGCCATAGGTGCACGATTGCAAACTGGGAGAGATAAAACTGGCAGCAGAGGAACAGAGGGGAGGGATCCCCTTCTATGGAGAGATAAAGGGAAGAGAAAGAGAGGCTGGGGAAGCATAGGACTGTATCTGGACAAGAGAAAAACCACGGACTGGGACAGAGAAAGATCAAATCTTTAACTGTGGAACTTTCTGTGGACTGGGGTGGGCTGCCCTGTCAACGCACCTGGGGAGGAGGGGAGGCTGACTCAGGCTTGGTAACTAGTTCAGAGGCGCAGTTCACAGTTGGAGAAAGCAACCCCTTCCCTGGAGTGCTGTGGGAAGAAGGTATATATCCATTCAAAGGACAAAGACTGCCTGTGCTTGCCAGTCAGAGACCATATATCGGGCAGCACGGAACAGCACTTTCCCAAAACCAGAGCACACAGAGTGTGAACCTTAAAGATATCAGGATTTTAATCCCAGCTGAGCACCAGGGAGGTATGGGAGGCAGCAGAGCAAGACAACCGCCTCCTTTGTGCCTGAAGAACAGTGAGCATGTTCTACAACTCCTTCTTTATTTTCCTTTCTTTTTGTAAAATTTTTATTGTTTCACATTTATTTACTTCTTTGAGAGAGACAGAGAGAAGAAGAGAGAGAGCCAGAGCACAAGCAGGGGAGGGGCAGAGAGAGAGAGAGACACAGAATCCAAAACGGACTCCAGGCTCTGAGCTGTGAGCACAGAGCCCGACACAGGGCTTGAACCCATGAGCCATGACATCGTGACCCAAGCCAAAGTTGAACGCTAAACCAATTGAGCCACCCTGGTGCCCCTATTTTCCTATCTCAGGATTAGGCCGTACACTTTCTCTGTCTGGTCAGTTTTCTTTTCTTTATCCCCATCTCCTTCTTTATTTTACTTTCTCACTCTCTCTCTGGATTAAGCTGTATAGTTTCTCTCTCTGGTCAATTTTTCTTTTATTTTCCTTTCTTTTTCCATTCACCTGTCATTTCATTCCTTGTATGGGATAAGGGTTGTTCCATCAACACCACTTCTACCCTGTTGTTTACTTACACCTGGTGTTTCTGGTTTCTTGCGGTTTTTTTGTTTGCGTGTTTTTCTTTTCTGTTTGTTTTTTGATTGCCTGTTTTCCTTTCCAGGGCAACTTCAATGAACAAACCAAAGCACATCTCATGGGGGGTCCAAAACATCATTACGATTAAAGAGATAAAGTAACCAAAGTCACAAAAACAGACAGCAAGCAACACTCTCCAAAAAACAACTCCTGAAGGGCCAAAAAACACTCCTGGATAGTGTGTGACCCCTCTTTAATATAGTAGTGCTCACAGGTGCAGCACATGAACAAGCTTTCATGAACAAACACATGAACAAACACATAAGGGATGGAAAACTAGCCAAAATGACAAAACAGAAGAATTCTCCCCAAAAGAAATTCCAGGAAGAATGACAGCTGAAGAAATGATCAAACCAGATATAAACAATATAGCTGAACAAGAATTTAGAAAAATAGTCATAAAATTAATTGCTGGACTTGAACAAAAGCATAGAAGACAGCAGAAAATATACTGCTGCAGAAATCAAGGAACTAAAAAATAGTCATGATGAATTTTAAAATGCTGTAAATGAGGTGCAAAATAAACTAGAGGCAGTGAGAGTGAGGATTGAAGAGGCAGAGGGGAGATTAAGTGAAATAGAAGATAAAATTATGGAAAAAGAGGAAGCTGAGAAAAAGAGAGGTAAAAAAATTCTGGACCAGGAGGGGAGAATTAGAGAACTAAGTGATTCAATGAAACAGAACAATATCCATATAATAGGAGTTCCAGAAGAAGAAGAAGAAGAAGAAGAAGAGAGAAAGGGGCCAAACATGTACTTAAAAAGCATAGCTGAGAACTTCCCCAATCTGGGGAAGAAAACAGACATTGAAACTCAGGAGGCATAGAACACTCCCTTCAGACATAACTTGAATCGATCTGTACAACATATCATAGTGAAACTAGCAAAATACAAAGATAAAGAGAGAATTCTGAAAGCAGCTATGGACAAATGGGCCTTAACCTATAAGGGTAGACACATAAGGGTAGTAGCAGACCTATCCACTGAAACTTGTCAGGCCAGAAAGGAGTGGCAGGAAATTTTCAATGTGCTGAATAGGAAAAATATGCAGTCAAGAATCCTTTATCCAGCAAGCCTGTCATTCAGAATAGAAGGAGGGATCAAGGTTTTCCCAGACAAGCAAAAACTGAAGGAATTCATCACCACTAAACCAGCCCTACAATAGATCCTATACTCTGTGAGTATAACGTTGCAAAGACCAAAAAGGACCAGAGACAGAACTACAAGCATGAAACCTACAGACATCAAAATGACTCTAAAACCATACCTTTCTATAATAACACTGAATGTAAATGGACTAAATGCTCCAACCAAAAGACATAGGGTATCAGAATGGATAAAAAATACAAGACCCATCTATTTGCTGTCTACAAAGGATAAATTTTAGACCCGAGGACACCTTCAGATTGAAAGTGAGGGGATGGAGAACAATCTATCATGCTACTGGAAGTCAAAAGAAAGCTGGGATAGCCATCCTTATATCAGACAAACTATATTTTAATCTAAAGGCTATAACAAGAGATGAAGAAGGAAATTATATCATAATTACAGGGTCTATCCATCAAGAAGAGCTAACGATTGTAAATGTTTATGCACCCAATTTGGTATCACCAAAATATATAAAACAATTATTCACAATCATAAGCAATCTTATTGGTAAGAATGTGGCAATTGCAGGGGACTTTAATACTCCACTTACAACAGTGGACAGATCATCTAGACAGAAGATCAATAAAGAAACAACAGCCCTGAATGACGCACTGGACCAGATGGATTTGACAGATATATTTGGAACTTTTCATCCTGAAGCAGCAGAATACTCATTCTTCTCGAGTGCACATGGAACACTCTTCAAGATAGATAACATACTGGGTCACAAAACAGCTCTCAATAAATATCAAAGAAGTGAGATCATACCATGCACACTTTCATATCAAAATGCTTTGAATTTTGAAATCAACCACAGGAAACAGTCTGGAAAACCTCCAAATGCATGGAGGTTACAGAACATCCTACTAAAGATTGAATGGTTCAACCAGACAATTAAACAAGAAATTTAAAAATATATGGAAAGAAATGAAAACACAAAATTTAACACAAGAAAAATTAAAACACACAATCCAAATGGTTTGGGATGCAGCAAAGGCAGTCCTAGGAGGAAAATACATTGCAATCCAGGTCTATCTCAAAAAACAAAAAAAAAAATCCCAAATACAAAATCTAACAGCCCACCTAAAGGAAGCAGAACAACAAAGAAACCCCAAACCCAGTAGAAGAAGAGAAATAATTAAGATCAGAGAAGAAATAAACAATACAGAATCCAAAAAAAAAAAAAAAAAAAAACGAACAAATGAATGAAAGTAAGAGCTGTTTTTTTTTAAATAAACCAAATTGATAAATCCCTAGCTAGACTGCTCATAAAGAAAAGAAAGAGGACCTGAATAGAAAAAAATTACGAATTAAAATGGACTTATCACAACCAATCCCTCAGAAATACAAGCAATTATTAGAGAATACTATGAAAAATTATATGCTAACAAACTAGACACTCTGGAAGAAAGGGACAAATTCCTAGACACCCACACACTAACAAAACTCAAATGAGAAGAAATAGAAAATTTGAACAGACCCATAACGGTGAAGAAATTGAATCAGTTATCAAAAATCTCCCAACAAATAAGAGTCCTGGCCAGATGGCTTCCCAGAGGATTCCTACCAGACATTTAAAGCAGAGATAATACCTATCCTTCGCAAGCTGTTCCAAAAAATGGAAAAGGAAGGAAAACTTCCAGACTCATTCTATGAAGCCAGCATTACCTTGATTCCCAAACCAGACAGAGACCCACAAAAAAGAATTAAAGGCCAATATCACTGATGAACATGGAGACAAAAATTCTCAACAAGATACTAGCAAATCGAATTCAACAGCATATTAAAAAAATTATTCACCATGATCAAGTGGGATTCATTCCTGGGCTGCAGGGTTGGTTCAATATTTGCAAATCAACCAATGTGATACATCACACTACTAAAAGAAAGGATAAGAACCGTATGATCCTGTCAATAGATACAGAAAGATCATTTGACAAAATACAGCATCCTTTCTTAACAAAAACCCTCAAGAAAGTTGGGATAGAAAGAACATACTTAAACATCATAAAAGCCATATATGAAAAGCCCACAGCTAATACCATCCTCAATGGAGAAAAACTGAGAGTTTTCTCACTGACATCAGGAACATGACAGCGATGTCCATTATCACCACTGTTGGTTAACATAGTGTTGGAAATCCTAGCATCAGCAATTAGACAAAAAAAGGAATCCAAACTGTCAAAGAAGTCAAACTCTCACTTTTTGCAGGTGGCATGGAAAACCCGAAAGACTCCACCAAAAAGCTGCTAGATCTGATACATAAATTCAGCAAAGTTGCAGGATATAAAATCAATGTACAGAAACCGGTTGCATTTTTATACACCAATAATGAAGCAACAGAAAGACAAATAAAGAAACTGATCCCATTCACAATTGCACCAAGAACCATAAAATACCTAGGGAATAAACCTAACCAAAGTTATAAAAGATCTATGTGCTGAAAACTATAGAAAACTTATGAGTAAAATTGACGAAGACACATAGAAATGGAAAAACATTCCATGCTCATGGATTGTTCAAATGTCAATACTACGCAAAGCAATCTACACATTCAATGCAATCCTAATCAAAATTGCACCAGGATTCTTCTCAAAGCTAGAACGAATAATCCTAAAATTTGTATGGAACCACAAAAGATCCCAAATAATTAAAGTAATATTGAGGAAGAAAACAAAAGTGGGAGGCCTCACAATCCCAGACTTTAGCCTCTACTACAAAGCACAATCATTCAAGACAGTGTAGTATTGGCACAAAAACAGACACAAAGATCAATGGAATAAAGAACCCAGAAATAGACCCACAAATGTATGGTCACCTAATCTTTGACAAAGCAGGAAAGAGTATCCAGTGGGGGGGGGGGCAGTCTCTTTAGCAAAAGTTGCTGGGAGAACTGGACAGCAATATGCAGAAGAATGAAACTAGACCACTTTCTTATACCATACAGAAAAATAAACTCAAAATGGATGAAAGACCTAAATGTGTGACAGGAAACCATCAAAACCCAAGAGTAGAAAGAAGGCAACACCCTGTTTGACCTCAGCTGCAGCAATTTCTTGCTCAACATATCCAAAGGCAAGGGACTTAAAAGCAAAAATGAACTGTTAGGACCTATCAAGATAAAAAGCTTCTGCACAGCAAAGGAAACAATCAACAAAACTAAGAGTCAAGCAAGATGGAATGCGAAAAGATATTTGCAAATGACATATTTGATAAAGGGTTAGTATCCAAAATCTATAAAGAATTTAACCAAACTTAACACCCCAAAACAAATAATCTAGTGAAGAAATGGGAAGAAGACATTAATAGACACTTTTCAAAACATCCAGATGGCGAACAGACACATGAAAAGATGCTCAACATCACTCACCATCAGGGAAATACAAATCAACACCACACCTAGATACCACCTCACACTGGTCAGAGTGGCTAAAATTAACAACTTAGGAAACAACAGATGCTGGTGAGGAAGAGGAGAAATGGGAACCCTCTTTCACTGTTGGTGGGAATGCAAATTGTTGCAGCTGCTCTGGAAAACAGTGTAGAGATTCCTCAAAAAATTAAAAATACAACTACCCTATGGCCCAGCAATAGCACTGCTAGCAATTTATCTAAGGGATACAGGGATACAGTTCAAGTGTCCTCAGTAAGCCTTGTTCAGTGACGGTAGCCAATGAGACAAGCAAGAAGAAAGTGGATATTGGGGCACCTGGGTGGCTCAGTCGGTTGAGCGTCCGACTTTGGCTCAGGTCATGATCTCGCGGTCTGTGAGTTCGAGCCCCGCGTCAGGCTCTGGGCTGATGGCTCAGAGCCTGGAGCCTGCTTCCGATTCTGTGTCTCCCTCTCTCTCTGCCCCTCCCCCGTTCATGCTCTGTCTCTCTCTGTCTCAAAAATAAATAAATGTTAAAAAAAAAAAATTTAAAAAAAAAAAAGAAGAAAGTGGATATTATTGACTTGACTATAGAAAGCTCTTCTGATATACAGGAAGACCCTCCTGCCAAAAGGAAATACATCTTTATGTCAGAAACACAAAGCAGCCCAATCAAAGGGGTTCTCATGTATCAGCCATCTTCTGTAAGGGTGCCCAGTGTGACTTCGGTTGATCCGGCTGCTATTCCACCTTCATTAGCAGACTACTCAGTACCATTCCACCACACGCCTATATCAAGCATGTCATCAGAATTGCCAGGAGAACAAAGAAGAAATGATATTAATAATGAACCGCAGCTTGGATCATCTTCTGATACTGTGCAACAATGAATTACAAAATAAAACAAAAAATTTGTATTTAAAAAAAAATCAGGAGTGCTGATTCATAGGGGCACATGTACCCCAATGTATATAGCAGCTCTATCGACAATAGCCAAATTATGGAAAGAGCCTAAATGTCTATCAACTGATGAATGGATAAAGAAGATGTGGTTTTTATATACAATGGAATACTACCTGGCAATGACAAAGGATGAAATCATGCTACTTGCAGCGTCATGGATGGAACTGGAAGGTGTTATGCTGAGTGAAATAAGTCAGTCAGAGAAGGACAGATATCATATGTTTTTACTCATATGTGGATCTTGAGAAACTGAACAGAAGACCATGGGGGTAGGGAAGGGAAAAAAATAGTTACAAACAGAGAGGAAGGGAGGCAAAGCATAAGAGACACTTAAATAAAGAGAATAAACTGAGAGTGGATGGGAGGGTGGGGGAGAGGGGGAAATGGGTGATGGGCACTGAGGAGGGCACTTGCTGGGATGAGCACTGGGTGTGGTATGTAAGTGATGAACCACGGGAATCGAATTCAAAAACCAAGAGCACACTTTACACACTGTATGTTAACCAATCTGACAATAAATTATATTAAAATAAATAAATAAATAAATAAATAAATAATAAATAAATGTGTTATTTCCCTTAAAAGGAAAAAAGAATATGGTAAATGGGATATGACTCGGCAGTCAAAAACAATGAAATCTTACCAGTTCCAACAACGTGGATTGAACTAGAGGGTATTATGCTAAGTAAAATAAGTCAGGCAGAGAAAGACAAATGTATGATTTCATGCATACACTGAATTCAAGAAGCACAACAGATGAACATAGGGGAAGTGAAGGAAAAATAAGATAAAAACAGAGATGGAGGTAAAATCATAAGAAACTCTTAAATACAGAAAAGAAACTGAGGGTGGCTGGAGGGGAGGTGTGTAGGGGGATGGGCTAAATGGGTGATGGGCATTTAAGGAGGGCGCTTGGGATGAGCACTGTGTGTTATATGTAAGTGATTAATTGCAGGGTTCTAATCATGAAAGCAACACTGTACTGTATGCTAACTAACCTGAGTTTAAACAAATACATTTTTTAAAAACTGGAAAAAAAGAAAATGAATATATAACATCAAAATTTGAGTAGAACAGCTAAAGGAGTGCTGAGAGGGAAATTTATAACACTAAATGCATATCCTAGAAAGAGAAAAAGCCTCAAATCAATTACCTATCTCCATCATAAAGAACTTAGAAAAAGAACAAAATAAACCCAAATCAAAAAGAAAAAATATATAGATAAGAACAGAAATCAATGAAATTCAAAACAGGAAAATAGTAGAAAAAATCAGTGAAATAACTCATTCTTTGAAAAGCTAGTGAAAATTGACAAACCTCTAGCAGATCTGACAAAGAAATAAGATAAAAGATAGAAATGACCAATGTGAGGAATAAAAGGAAATATCATAAAAGACACAGTATACAGCAAAAATATAATAAAACACTGTAAATAATTCTATATACATGAATTTGACAACTTAGAAAAAAATAATGAATTCTTAGAAAAAAATTACCACTACTCACCCATATGAAATAAATCATTTGAATAGTCCTATAACTTTTAAGGATATTTAATCCATAATTTCAAAATGGCCAAAAAAAAAGTTAATACCAAAATTCTATACACTCTCTTCCAGAAAACAGGAGAGAACTTTGGGGTTTATTTTATGAAGCTGGCATTACACCGATACCAAAACCAGACAAAGACAGTACCCAAAAAGACAACTATACACCAATATCCCTCACCTATATAGATATTAATATCCTTTTCAACAAATGACTAAACAATTTAGCAACATATGAAATGAATTATCACCATAACTGACCACGTAGACTTGATTCCAGAGACACAAGCCTGCTTCAGTAATCAAAATGCAATCAATATAAGCAATCATAATATTAACAGCCTAAAGAAGAAAAATCTCATGATTATATCAAATCTGTATAGTATTGGTGAAGGTACAGACATATAGAACCCCAAAATATACTGATACAAATGTGCACACTTCATTTTTAATAGCTCAAAGGCATTTCAATGGAGGAATGATAGTCTTTTTAACAAACACAAATGATTCTGGAACAACTGGACATTCTTAGGTAAAAAAAGAAAAAAGAACTTCAACCTTAGTCTCATCGAACCTTATAGATTATTAACTTAAAATGGACCGTGAACTTAAATATAAGACATAAAATTATACAACTCTTGGAAAACAAGTTGTTGGAGAAAATCTTAAGGATCAAGGGTCAGGCAAGTAGTTATCAGACTATACCAATGTACAACCCATAAAAGGAAAACTTGATAAGTTGAATTTTGTTAAAATTAAAAATTTTTGCTCTGTGAAAGACTCTGTTAAGAGGATGCAAAGGCACGATATACATTGGGAGAGTATATTTGCAAAACACTTATCTGACAAAGGACTAGTATCTGGAATTACATTAAAAACTATCAAGAAATCTGGGTGCCTGGGTGGCTCAGTCAGTTGTGTCAGACTTCAACTCAGGTCATGATCTCACAATTCGTCAGTTCGAGCCCTGCGTTGGGCTCTGTGCTGACAACTCAGATCCTGGACCCTGCTTTGGATTCTGTGTCTCCCTCTCTCTTTGCCCCTCCCCAGCTCTATCTCTCTCAAAAATAAAGAAACATGAAAAAAATTTAAAAAGCAAAACTATCAAGAAATCAATATTAAAAAAACAACCCAAGCAGAAAGTGAACAAAAAACCTGAATGAAGAGACATGTCACTGAAGAGAATCTACAGATGGCAAATAAGCACATGAAAAGATCCAACATCATTATCCACTAGGAAATGCAAATTAAAGCCACAAGGAGATAGCACTATAAACCAATCTGAGTAACTAAAATAATAAATAGTGATAACACCAAATGCTGGCAAAGATGCAAACAAATTGTATCATTTATACATTGCTGGTAGGAAAGTAAAATAGGACTCTGAAAAAAGTCTTACAGTTTCTTTGAAATCTAAATGCGCAACTACCTACTGTCTGTATTATTGGGCATTCATCCCAGAAAACCGAAATCTTTTGTTCACACAAAAACCTGTAGAGAATCTTTCTGTTGTAGCTGCCTGCTTGTACCTTAGGTGTTATATCTAAAGTGTGACCTTGTCTAACCCAAGGTCACAATGATTTACAACTATGTTTTCTTCTAACAGTTTTACAGTTTTATCTGTTACATATAGGTCTTTGATCCATTTCCAATTAATTTTTGTATATGGTGTGAAGTAGGGATCCAAATTCACTCTTTTGCATGCAGATACCCAGTTGCCCCATCATCATTTGTTGAAAAGACTAGTGAATTGTCTGCACCTTCATCAAAATCAACTGACCACAAACATATGGATTTATTTCTAAACGGTCAATTCTATTCTATTGATCTCTATATCCGTTCTCAAGCCATCATCACATTATTTAATTATTATAGCATATTATTGTATATATAATAAGCCATAGTACAGTAGTAAACTTTGAAAATGAAAAGTGTGAGCCAACTTTGTTATTTCTCAAGATGGCTTTAGCTATTCTGGGTTCCTTGCATTTCCACATGAATTTTAGGATCAGTTTGTCAATTTCTGCAAAAAGACAGTTGGATTTTGGTATAGATTACACAGAACACAGCATATCTTTCCATTTTTGTATGTTGTCTTTAATTTCTCTCAACATTTTTTTTTGTAGTTTTCAATGTACAAGTCATCTTTCTTTCATTAACTCCTACTTCTAAAATGAGGACACATACTAAAGTCCCAAGAGATTAAATGTAAGTAGCTTTCAAATGCATCCTCACTCTGTCTTTGGTGAAATCTCTGTTCCCTACTAGAATCTATGCTGACCACTTTACCCCGGTTTTCAAGAACAAATGAGCCAATAATCTGGGTTTAAGATACTGTCCTACTGACTCAAATCTGCAGTCTAGCATTTCACACAGGTTAAACAAATTACATAACATTTCACATGGTACTGCTAGTATACTCAAGACAAGGAGAGTGGTCTCTTTTCATATCCAAAGACATTTTAGAGCAATGACAAGACCTGGAACCTAAAGGGATTAAGTCCAAGTAAAGTATATGTGGTGGTTTATGTACAAACACATGCATCTAACCTAGTAAAACCAGAAAACTTCCCCCTACACTGTGAGGTATGTGTTATTAAGATTGTTTGCAGTATTTTGAGAAGTGAGAAAAAAAGTAACTTATTCAAAAGGCAAATACATAAGAAAGTCTGTGCTAAAAGAAATACATAATGTAGCCAGCCCAAGGTTCTGTCTTTAATAATGGTATAAAAAGATGGCTAAGAGATGAATTTAGAAATAGTCTTCCAAATAAACCATTACAAAAGAAATAAACGTTGTACTGGAATATAGTAAATGTTGAAATCTTCCCATTTTAACTTTCTTTCCCAATGTAACTGGTTAAATAATTGGACTTAATTGAAATTCACAAATATGTTAAATTACTATTCAATGCTTATTTAAATCAAGTTATTCAGATATTCAAACATACTCCTAATGTGATTTACATTTTACTGGCAAATATAATACATTATGTTGTAAGAATTAAAAATACTTTACTGGCATAAGACACTCAGAAAATTAAGTTATTCTATGATTAGCAATTGAATATATTAATATTAGGGGACTATTATCAATAGAACGTACACCAATTTGATTCTTGCAAGGTGTTACCTCAACATTCATTTAAAAGAACTAAAAGCGACATTTCTTGGGATATAGCTTGTAATAATATGATTTGTTACATAAATCAAGTTTTACTAGACAAAGGATGGGTTTGGACAAAGTGATTTATAACTCACTATGGAATCCAAAAAATGAACTGGCAAGCATGGGAACTAAATTCAGTCTCTTGCTTATTAACACTATGTTTTAACTCCCTGAGTTACCCAATCATACTGAAAGAACAAGGACTTTACAGTACTATGGTTTTAATGGATGTTCATGAATTGTTCAGTGTGGTAAAAATTCATAAAATGAAGCAAAACAGATCGATAGTTGCTTGTATCATAACTCAATGACTAGAAAATGATGTAAAAAAATAACTTAAAAAGACTAAGTAGTTACTTTAAATAACAGTGTATGGGAAAAAAATGGTCACTAAAGGCATCTTAAATGGAGTAAAGTATCGTTATGATGGTTACTTATTTGATATTTTAATGATAACTTTCTTTATTGGAAAAGCCAAGAGAATAGAACATAAAACCATTAAAAAATAAAAAGCTTGAAAAATCACATTTAAATTCCTTGCTTCTAAGGTCTTCTTCATACTGCAAATACAAGATTTCACAAAGTGAAAAAAGGTAATTATGCTGTTAAATGTAAAGTTCTATTTAGGAGTCAACCTTTCAAAAACTTATCTTTCCATTTGGGTATATATCTGCATTACTAAGTTATTAAATACAGGTTTCCTTTTTGCTTCCCAATAACCAAAACAGTTCAAAGTTAGGTTTGAGATTAAATTCTTATTTTATAGAAGACTCCGTTCTTCTCCAAAACAAAGAGTTTTGGTTTAAAGACAGCCATGAGGAACAGGAATATCCTTACATAAATGAAGAGGGGGAAATATTAAGATTAAAATACCTAAATTGAACTTGGAGCGGTTGAGAAGACTACTTGGATACTTAACTCCAGGGGCTAAGAAGACTTATGCTACATTAAATATGTACCAAGATTATATTTGGAGGAAAATGCAATTAAATAAAAAAATAGGATTCTTAAGTGTATAGGAACTTACTAGAAGACTTAGAGATTGAACAGAAGAAGAGAGAATTATCTGATATAGTTCTAACCCCACTAGTAGCAACTGAAAGGAGCATGTTGCTTGAGGAAAGTGAGGTCAACAGTAAAACCAGAAGAAATGGGAACAGTTCCTTAGGAAACATTTTAAGAGAATCACAATAAGCTTAGGTCAATAGGTTCTTTTACTAAAGCCCTGAAAAGGGTAGTTTCTGCTAGAATGACATTCAGATAAATGTAATGAAATCACTTTTTACAAAAGAAACTTCCGGGATTTATCTAAGAAATACAAAATAATTAAGGAACTTGAACTAAAAGAGATAGATACCAGCAAACCTGGGACTGAAAAGAGCAGATTGGGAAGGGACTGACCAAAGCATTGAGCTAAATCAAACTTTAATGATTAAAGATATCTTTAAAACTTACGAAAATTTCACCAAGATTGCACACCTATGCTATTTCAAACTTTAGAAAACTTTTTAAGACTTTAAATAACAACATGATCCAGTAGAAACAACTTTCATTTGAAGGCCAACCACTGGAATCCAGTTCTAGCTGTACCACACAGTGATTTGCACTATTTAAGGTATGTGGGAGGAGAATCACAAAACCTTCTAAACTTCAGCTTCCTCCCATAAAAGACAGTAATATGTTCCCTGTGTGGACTAAATAAAAAACATACTATAACTGTACAGAGACACAGATGGCAATGATTAAAGAACACCTGAGTATGGATGCTGAAGAGGGAGCCTCTGACCTCAGAATACTATGTGAATGTGTAGTGGGGGCCCAGAGGTGGTAATCTTTTTTGCACAAGGTGCAGCTTAGAAGGGATGTGTGCAGTGTGGCAAGGAAAGAAAGAAACATTTCTCAAGCCAGTCACTTTGGCCAAGGCCTTGGTGAGCACCGGAACTAGTCAGATTGTGCTCTTTCTCTGACTCCTGCCAAGGAGACTAAATGGCCTAGAGATGAAGAGAGGCAAAGAAAGTCAGAACACAGAGAAGTATGAGTTCTTATAGCAAGAATTATCATATACTATTTCAGGATGTCTGAAATTATGGAACAGCTTAATGATATAAAAAGGATATTGTATTAAGTAGTAAAAAACACATACAACTAGGAAGAGATATTTCTGGGATGTCTCAGCAACAAGAGACAGAGTCCCTGGTTAGTAGCAGCTCTACATTCCACTACCCACGTGTAAGCAGAGGCTACCAGCCTCCTACCACCACTGCCATCACTGAGTCCATGAGTGCCATGAGGCTCAATTCTGCGATTTTACAACAGACTCTTTTGGCACCAGACATGACACACCCAAAACACACATGTGGAGACCTGAGTTCAGTAATGTTTGGGGGAAAATAAAAATGCTTAAAGTTCTTTTTTGGGGAATTGCAAAGTGATACACCATAGAAAAGTAGGAGAGAAATGTTAAATGTGTAAAACCCATCATCCAAATCCAAATAGCAAACTTCATTTCCCATCCATTTGAATAAAACTAACATGCCACAAATTAAGATTGATTTTGCAAGCAAAAGATAGCAAAGAATATTACATAATGATCTTCGGAGTCTTGAAATAAAATCCTTAATGATTCAATTTAAAGGTTGGCACTTCAGTTACACATGTTGGAGTTTCTGTTTTTTTTCACTGGGGACATTCCAATACCCTCACTTTCTAGGGGTAATGTTAACTTTAACTCAAGGTACTTTCTGAGTTTACATTTTTTTTTTTTTTTGTAAACAGAAAATCCCAAACTCTAAATATTTTATACTGAAAATGTCACTGGGTTCACATTGGAATATACAAAATAGTTAACAAAAAAAAAAAAAAGCAGAGAAGGGGGCTGATAAATCATAAATACTGTAAAGGTACATTTTAAAATATCATCTTTTCTAATTAGATCCACTTTTTCTTACAATTTGAATGATAATCTGGAGTGTTAAGAACTTAATTTGAATGACAGCTGAAATATAACTTCCTATTTATTTTCCTATTTTTAGTATTTTCCAGAATTTGTTTAATGTTTGAACTGAACTTTCCCACAAATCATTTCTCTACTTCACTGACTTCTTTTCTGATTGCTAGTATTCTGCTCTATACTTCAAAATGCTTCATATAAATCATAAAACTTATAGAAAAATGTGTGCATATTACTTTCCCAGAGTTAATAGGAAAAACCTCTTTGTTTCAATATTTGTTATTAACATATTCTGAAATGTGTGAGTACACCTGCATTCTAGTGCTTACTTCTGCTAGGTATTCAAATTATTTGTATAAATTAACTTAATCATTATAGCAACTTCATAAAGTAGAAACTATTATCGTCTTCATTTTGTAGAGAAGGAAACTGAGGCATAGGGATAGTATACAGCTAATGACCTGGACCCAATTTTTAGTTTACTAAGTATCTTATATCAGCTTAATTTTTGTGTGTGTGATTAGTCCTTGTATTCAAAAAAGTATATCCTCTCGGGGCGCCTGGGTGGCGCAGTCGGTTAAGCGTCCGACTTCAGCCAGGTCACGATCTCGCGGTCCGTGAGTTCGAGCCCCGCGTCAGGCTCTGGGCTGATGGCTCGGAGCCTGGAGCCTGTTTCCGATTCTGTGTCTCCCTCTCTCTCTGCCCCTCCCCCGTTCATGCTCTGTCTCTCTCTGTCCCAAAAATAAAAAATAAACGTTGAAAAAAAAAAAAGTATATCCTCTTAACCAGTGTTTCCCACACTGTTTCTCTAGTTCATTTAAGTCTCACTGACCTAAACTGACCTATAGCTGAGAACCATTAAGCTCTTAATAAGTTTTTTAGTGTGAATTGGATTGAGCTAATTAATTGAACTATACTTTTCTTTTTTTAATTCCAGTATAATTAACACAGTGTTATATTAGTTTAAGGTGCACAATATAATGACTCAATTCTATACATTAGTCAGTGCTCATTAAGATATGTATACTCTTGGGGCATCTGACTGGTTCAGTCAGTAAAGGATGTGACTCTTAATGTCAGAGTCATAAATTCAAGGCCCACATTGGGCATGAGGCCTACTTAAAAAATAATTTTTAAAGGTATGTGTATTCTTAATTCTCTTTATTTGACCCATCCCCCCAGCCACCTCTCCTCTAGCAACCACAAGTTTGTTCTCTGCATTTAAGAGTTGGTTTTTTGTTTTTCTCTTTTTATCTTTGTTTTGTTTTGTAAATTCCATATATGAGTGATATCATATGGAATTTGTCTTTCTCTGACTTATTTCACTTAGCATGATACCTTCTGGGTCCATCCATGTTGTTGTGGATGGGAATATCTCATTCTTTTTTATGGCTGAATAACATCCCTATGTGTGTGTGTGTGTGTGTGTGTGTGCGCGCGCCACATCATCTTTATTTATTCCTCTATCAATGGGCATTTGGGGTTTACATATCTTTACAAATTAGTGTTTTCATTTTCTTTGGGTAAATACTCAATAGTGGAGCTACTGGATCATATGGTAATTCTATTTTTAATTTTTTGAGGAACTCTATACTATTCTCCACAGAGGCTATACCAATTTGCATTCCCACCAACAGTACACAAGGATTCCTTTTCTCCACATCTTTGTCAACGCTGGTGGTTTATGTTTTTTATTTTAGCTATTCTGACAGGTGTAGAATGGTATCTTATTGTGCTTTCAATTACCATTTCCCTGATAATTAGTGATGTTGACCATCTTATCATGTGACTGTTGGCCACATGTATGTCTTCTTTGAAAAACGTCTATTCTGGTCCTCTGCCCATTTTTAAATCAAATTCTTTGTTTCTTTGGTGTTAAACTGTATAAGTTATTTATATATTTTGGATATTAACCCCTCATCAGACATGCCATTTGCAAATATCTTCTCCCAGTGAGTACACTGCCTTTTTGTTGGTGGTTTCCTTCACTGGGCAAAAGCTTTTTATTTTGGTGTAGTCCCAACAGTTTAACTTTGTTTTTGTTTCCCTTACCTCTAGAGACATATCTAGAAAAATGTTTCTATGGCTAATGTCAAAAAAAAACACTGTCCAGTTTTCCTTCTAGGACTCTTAGAGTTTCAGGCCTCACCATTTAGGTCTTTAATCCATTTTGAGATTATTTTTGTGTATTATGTAAGAAACTGATCCAGTTTCATTCTTTTCCAATGTGGCTTTCCATTTTTTCCAGTACCATTCGTATAACATTGTATATCCTTTCCCCCTCTGATGCAGGTTAATTGACCATATAAGTATGGATTTATTTCTGGGCTCTGTGTTCTGTTCCATTGATCTTTGTGTCTATTTCTGTGTCACTAGTATGCTGTTTTGGTTTTACAGCGTTGTAGTATATCTTTAAATATGAAATTGTGATACCACCAGCTTTGTTCTTCTTTCTCAATGTTTGGGGTATTTTGTAATTCCATAAAATTTTAGGATTATTTTAGTTCTGTGAAAAATGTCACTGGAATTTTGATAGGAATTACATCTGTAATTGTATCTGTAGATTTCTATGAGTAATATGGACACTATAACAATATTGGTTCTTCTAATCCATGAACATAGAATATCTTTTCTTTTTTGTATCATTTTCAATTTTTTTCATCAGTGTTTTATACTTTTTGGAGTACAGGTCTTTCACTTCCTTGGTTAAGTTTATTCCTAGTTGAGCTATACTCAACTAGGTGTGCAATTGAGCTATACTTTTCAGTTAAAAGATAACCTACCAGGCAAAAAATTTGGATATCTGAAAGGTACAGTCAGTTACTAAAGCTATTTCTCTCACCATAAGGAGTAAAGGAAATTAATACACCACTAACATCAGTCATCAGTTATCATTGTTTATCAAGCCCACTAAACCAGAACTCAAGATGTTGATCACACCACCTACAGAAAAAAAAATGTTCAGTTTTATATGAAAGGTGTGAGTATCTGATTAGGATAAAAAAAAATCAGCTCTACAATATGGAAGGGAATTTTACATGAAATGTGTATACATTTGGTGTTTGACAATCCTAATATATTTGATCTTTCAAATGGCGTCATTTCAAAAAGGAAAAAGAAAGATTTGGTTTAGCAGAAAGGCCAAGACTTGGACTGGAGGCTGATATGCATATACTGACATCATGACAGGTTGGGAAAGATACCGTACTTTTTCTTGGACCTGTTTATAGGTACTGAGAGTAATTTCTTGCTTTAATTTTAAGTGAATTTCATCTGTTATCATATATAGAAAAATAAGAGATAAAAAGACAAATAATACAGCTGCAATCTAGTACTTTGATTTTTATTCAAATTCTACACATTTAAATAACAAAAAAAACACTCAAATCAGCAAATTACCTTGAATGTAGTTCTGTGCTGCCATTATTATATTTGCTGCCTCTTTCCCAGACACCAAAGTCAGGTACACGGTAAACTCTTTCTACACAAAATACCAGGTTTTGAATAAAAGATACCTAAAAGAAAAGAAAAGAAACATAAGGTCACATGGAGTAACAGGCTCTTTAGATACTGATAAGAATATTAGATACCATTTGAAATCCAATTAGACACTTGCCTACCAACACTCTTTTAACAGTTCAGGGGAGTTCTGGGAAGATGGTGGCATAGGAGGACACTGGGCTCATCTCACATAGATTCCACCCACATATGCCTAAATAACCCAGAAAACTGCCAGAAGACTAACAGAGCAGACTCTCCAGAGCCAAGCATAGACAAGAGGCCCATGGAAGACGTTATGCGGACAGAGAGGTGATGCAGACTACAAGGATTGGCAGGAGGGAGCCGGAGTGGGAGATGGGCAGCCCGCCTAGCAAGGTAGAGCCCCTGAAGTCTGGACTGCAAAAGCTGAGGGGCCAGACTCCATGAGTTCTGACAGCCAGCAGGACTTAATACCTGGAATGTTAAAAGTCAACAGCTTTGCTCTCAGAGAGCAGGGAAGGAGAGAGGACGCCAGGAGGGAGAGTTGTTGAGCCTTGGAAGGACAGAGCCCAGCGGGGGAACAAAGGCACTGGCAAGCACCATTTCCCTCTCCCATCCCCCAGCCAAAATTCCAAAGGGAACCAGTTCCCATCACTGAATCTCCTTGCACCGCACAAATACCCAACGCTGCGCTTCTGTGATTCCATCCCTCCCACGGGTCTGCCTCCCTCCTGGTGCAGCAGGGCCCCTCCCGCAGCGGACCAGCTAAGGCAAAGCAAGCTGAGCCTGCCCCTCCTGCCCCTGTGCACCTTGCGGATCCACCCTGCTAATACGTCCTTGGTCAGATCCCATTGAAGGAGCACCACAAGCCTGGCAGTGTGCAAGCAGCCCAGACAGGGGCTACACCACTCCAAAGTGAGCCCTAGCCCTGGGAGAGGGGAAGATAAGGTACACACCAGTCTGACTGTGGCCCAGTGGTGGGCAAGGGGCAGACATCTAGTCTGAGTGTGGCCCCGCCCGCCAACACAAGTTTTTCCAGACACCACAAGGGAAGTGCCCTGCAGTTTGGAGCTAACGCAGGGCCTAGCCAAAATAACGAACGGAAGAATTCTCCTCAAAGGAACTCCAGAAGTAGCGACAGCTAACAAAGTGATCAAACTGATTTAAGCAATATAACGGAAAAAGAATTTAGAATAATAGTCATAAAATTAATCGCTGGGGTTGAAAAAAGCATAGAGGACAGCAGAGAATCTACTGCTACAGAGATCAAGGGACTAAAAAATAGTCATGAGAAATTAAAAAATGCTATAAATGAGGTGCAAAACAAAATGGAGGCGGCCATAGAACGGATTGAAGAGGCAGAGAGAATAGGTGAATTAGAAGATAAAATTACGGAAAAAGAGGAAGCTGAGAAAAAGAGATTAAAAAAATCCAGAGGTATGAGGGGAGAATTAGAGAACTAAGTGATGCAATCAAAAGGAACAATATCTGTATCATAGGAATTCCACAAGAAGAAGACAGAGAGAAATGGGCTGAAGGTGTACTTGAACAAATCATAGCTGAGACCTTCCCTGATCTGGGGAAAGAAACAGGCATTGAAATCCAAGAGGCACAGAGAACGCCCTTCAGTATAACTTCAATCGATCTTCTGCCGGACATATCACAGTGAAACTGACAAAAAAACAAGGATAGAGAGAATTCTGAAAGCAGCTAGGGATACACAGGACCTAACATACTAAGGTAGATACAAAAGGGCAGTAGCAGACCTATCTACTGAAACTTGGCAGGCCAGAAAGGAATGGCAGGATATCTTCAATATGATGAACAGAAAAAAATATGCACCTGAGAATCCTTTATCCAGCAAGTCTGTCATTCAGAATAGGAGGAGAGATAAAGGTCTTCCCAAACAAACAAAAAATGAAGGAATTCATCACCACTAAACCAGCCTTACAAGAGATCCTAAGGGGGATTCTGAGAGTGAAATGTTACAAGGACCACAAAGGACCAGAGACATCACTACAAGCATGAAACCTACAGACATCACAATGACTCTAAACCCATATCTTTCCATAACACTGAATGTAAAAGACTAAATGCTCCAACGAAAAGACATAGGGTATCACAATGGATAAAAAAACAAGACCCATCTATTTGCTGTCTACAAGAGACTCCTTTTAGACCTGAGGACACCTTTAGATTGAAAGTGAAGGGATGGAGAACCATCTATCATGCTACTGGAAGTAAAAAGAAAGCTGGAGTAGCCATACTTATATCAGACAAACTAGACTTTACATTAAAAGCTGTAACAAGAGAGGAAGAAGGGCATTATATAATAATCACAGGGTCTATCCATCAGGAAGAGCTAACAATTATACATGTCTATGTGCCGAATACAGGAGCCCCTAAATATATAAGACAATTAATCACAAACATAAGCAACCTTATTGATAAGAATGTGGTAATTGCAGGGGACTTTAATACTCCACTTACAACAATGGATAGACCATCTAGACAGAGGATCAATAAAGAAACAAGGGCCCTGAATGATACATTGAATCAGATGGACTTGACAGATATATTTAGAACTCTGTATGCCAAAGCAACAGAATGTACTTTCTTCTTGAGTGCACATGAAACACTCCAAGATAGACCACATACTTGTTCACAAAACAGCCCTTCATAAGTATACAAGAATTGAGATCCTACCATGCACACTTTCAGACCACAATGCTAGGAAGCTTGAAATCAACCACAGGAAAAAGTCTGGAAAACCTCCAAAGCATGGAGGTTAAAGAACACCCTACTAAAGAACGAATGGGTCAACCAGGCAATTAGAGAAGAAATTAAAAAATATATGGAAACAAATGAAAATGAAAATACAACAGTCCAAAACCTTTGGGATGTAACAAAGGCAGCCCTGAGAGGAAAATACATTGCAGTCCAGGCCTATCTCAAGAAACAAGAAAAATCCCAAACACAAAATCTAACAGCACACCTAAAGGAAATAGAAGCAGAACAACAAAGACACCCCAAACCCAGGCGAAGAAGAGAAGTAATAAAGATCAGAGCAGAAATAAACAATATAGAATCTAAAAGAACTGTAGAGCAGATCAATGAAACCAAGAGTTGGCTTTTTGAAAAAATAAACAAAATTGATAAACCTCTAGGCAGGCTTCTCAAAAAGAAAAGGGAGATGACCCAAATAGATAAAATCATGAATGAAAATGGAATTATTACCACCAATCCCTCAGAAATACAAGCAATTATCAGGGAATACTATAAAAAATTATATGCCAAATAAACTGGACAACCTGAAAGAAATGGACAAATTCCTAAGCACCCACGCACTTCCAAAACTCAAACAGGAAGAAATAGAAAACTTGAACACACCCATAACCAGCGAAGAAACTAAATCAGTTATCAAAAATTTCCCAACAAATAAGAGTCAAGGACCAGATGGCTTCCCAGGGGAGTTCTACCAGACATTTAAAGCAGAGATAATACCTATCCTTCTCAAGCTGTTCCAAAAAATAGGAAGGGAAGGAAAACTTCCAGACTCATTCTATGAAGCCAGCATTACTTTGATTCCTAAACCAGACAGAGACCCAGCCAAAAAAGAGAATTACAGGCCAATATCCCTGATGAATATAGATGCAAAAATCCTCAATAAGATACTAGCAAATCGAATTCAACAGCATATAAAAAGAATTATTCACCATGATCAAGTGGGATTCATTCCTGGGATGCAGGGCTGGTTCAACATTCGCAAATCAATGTGATACATCACATTAACAGAAGAAAAGATAAGAACCATATGACCCTGTCAATCGATGCAGAAAAAGCATTTCACAAAATTCAGCACCCTTTCTTAATAAAAACCCTCAAGAAAGTCGGGATAGAAGGAACATACTTAAACATCATAAAACCATTTACGAAAAAGCCCACAGCTAATATCATCCTCAATAGGGAAAAACTGAGAGCTTTTTCCCTGAGATCAGGAACACGACAGGGATGTCTACTTTCACCGCCGTGGTTCAACATAGTTGGAAGTCCTAGCTAGCATCAGCAGAAAACAGAAGGAAATCAAAGGCATCAAAATTGGCAAAGATGAAGTCAAGCTTTCACTTTTTGCAGATGACATGATATTACACATGGAAAACCCGACAGACTGCACCAAAAGTCTACTAGAACTGATACATGAATTCAGCAAAGTCGCAGGATACAAAATCAATGTAGAGAAATCAATTGCATTCTTATACACTAATAATGAAGCAACAGAAAGACAAATAAAGAAACTGATCCCATTCACAATTGCACCAAGAAGCATCAAATACCTAGAAATAAACCTAACCAAAGATGCATAAGATCTCTATGCTGAAAACTATAGAAAGTTTATGAAGGAAATTGAAGAAGGTATAAAGAAATGGAAAAACATTCCGTGCTCATGGATTGGAAGAATACATACTGTTAAAATGTCTATACTACCCAAAGCTATCTACACATTCAATGCAATTCCAATAAAAATTGCACCAGCATTCTTCTCGAAACTAGAACAAGCAATCCTAAAATCTGTATGGAACCACAAAAGGCCCTGAATAGCCAAAGGAATTTTGAAGAAGATCAAAGCAGGAGGCATCACAATCCCAGACTTTAACCTCTACTACAAAGCTGTCATCATCACGACAGCATGGTATTGGCACAAAAACAGACACGTAGACCAATGGAATAGAATAGAAACCCCAGAACTAGACCCACAAAAGTACGGCCAACTAATCTTTGACAAAGCAGGAAAGAATATCCAATGGAAAAAAGACAGTCTCTTTAACAAATGGTGCTGGGAGAACTGGACAGCAACATGCAGAAGATTGAAACTAGACCACTTTCTCACACCATTCACACAAATAAACTCAAAATGGATAAAGGTCCTGAACGTGAGACAGGAAACCATCGAAACCCTAGAGGAGAAAGCAGGAAAAAACCTCTCTGACCTCAGCCGCAGCAATTTCTTACTTGACACATCCCCAAAGGCAAGGGAATTAAAAGCAAAAATGAACTACTGGGACCTCATGAACATAAAAATCTTCTGCACTCCAAAGGAAACAATCAACAAAACTACAAACCAAGCAACAGAATGGGAAAAGATATTTGCAAATGACATATCGGACAAAGGGCTAGTATCCAAAATCTATAAAGAGCTCACCAAACTCCACACCCGAAAAACAATAACCCAGTGAAGAAATGGGCAGAAGACACGAATAGACACTTCTTTAAAGAAGTAACCCAGATGGCCAACAGGCACATGAAAAGATGCTCAACGTTGCTCCTTATCAGGGAAATACAAATCAAAACGACACTCAGATACCACCTCATGCCAGTCAGAATGGCTAAAATGAACAAATCAGGAGACTATAGATGCTGGGGAGGATGTGGAGAAACGGGAACCCTCTTGTACTGTTGGTGGGAATGCAAACAGGTGCAGCCACTCTGGAAAACAGTGTGGAGGTTCCTCAAAAAATCAAAAATAGATCTACCCTATGACCCAGCAATAGCACTGCTAGGAATTTACCCAAGGGATACAGGAGTGCTGATGCATAGGGGCACTTGTACCCCAATGTTTATAGCAGACTTTCTCTCTCTTTTTTTTTAAATGCTCATTTATTTTTTTTCAATATATGAAGTTTATTGTCAAATTGGTTTTCATACAACACCCAGTGCTCATCCCAAAAGGTGCCGTCCTCAATACCCATCACCCACCACCCCATCCCTCCCACTCCCCATCAACCCTCAGTTTGTTCTCAGTTTTTAAGAGTCTCTTATGCTTTGGTTCTCTTCCACTCTAACCTCTTTTTTTTTTTTTCCTTCCCCTCCCCCATGGGTTTCTGTTAAGTTTCTCGGGATCCACGTAAGAGTGAAACCATATGGTATCTGTCTTTCTCTGTATGGCTTATTTCACTTAGCATCACACTCTCCAGTTCCTTCCACGTTGCTACAAAAGGCCATATTTCATTCTTTCTCATTGCCACGTAGTACTCCATTGTGTATACAAAACACAATTTCTTTATCCATTCATCATTAGATGGACATTTAGGCTCTTTCCCTAATTTGGCTATTGTTGAGAGTGCTGCTATAAACATTGGGGTACAAGTGCCCCTATGCATCAGCACTCCTGTATCCCTTGGGTAAATTCCTAGCAGTGCTATTGCTGGGTCATAGGGTAGGTCTATTTTTGATTTTTTGAGGAACCTCCACACTGTTTTCCAGAGTGGCTGCACCAGTTTGCATTCCCACCAACAGTGCAAGAGGGTTCCCGTTTCTCCACATCCTCTCCAGCATCTATAGTCTCCTGATTTGTTCATTTTGGCCACTCTGACTGGCGTGAGGTGATATCTGAGTGAGGTTTTGATTTGTATTTCCCTGCTGAGGAGCGACGTTGAGCATCTTTTCATGTGCCTGTTGGCCATCCAGATGTCTTCTTTAGAGAAGTGTCTATTCATGTTTTCTGCCCATTTCTTCACTGGGTTATTTGTTTTTTGGGTGTGGAGTTTGGTGAGCTCTTTATAGATTTTGGATTCTAGCCCTTTGTCCGATATGTCATTTGCAAATATCTTTTCCCATTCCGTTGGTTGCCTTTTAGTTTTGTTGGTGGTTTCCTTTGCTGTGCAGAAGCTTTTTATCTTCATGAGGTCCCAGTAGTTCATTTTTGCTTTTAATTCCCTTGCCTTTGGGGATGTGTCGAGTAAGAGATTGCTATGGCTGAGGTCAGAGAGGTCTTTTTCTGCTTTCTCCTCTAGGGTTTTGATGGTTTCCTGTCTCACGTTCAGGACCTTTATCCATTTTGAGTTTATTTTTGTGAATGGTGTGAGAAAGTGGTCTAGTTTCAATCTTCTGCATGTTGCTATCCAGTTCTCCCAGCACCATTTGTTAAAGAGACTGTCTTTTTTCCATTGGATGTTCTTTCCTGCTTTGTCAAAGATTAGTTGGCCATACGTTTGTGGGTCTAGTTCTGGGGTTTCTATTCTATTCCATTGGTCTATGTGTCTGTTTTTGTGCCAATACCATGCTGTCTTGACGACGACAGCTTTGTAGTAGAGGTTAAAGTCTGGGATTGTGATGCCTCCTGCCTGGTCTTTTTCAAAACTACTTTGGCTATTCGGGGCCTTTTGTAGTTCCATATGAATTTTAGGATTGCTTGTTCTAGCTTCGAGAAGAATGCTGGTGCAATTTTTATTGGAATTGCATTGAATGTGTAGATAGCTTTGGGTAGTATTGACATTTTGACAATATTTATTCTTCCAATCCATGGGCACGGAATGTTTTTCCATTTCTTTATACCTTCTTCAATTTCCTTCATAAGCTTTCTATAGTTTTCAGCATACAGATCTTTTACATCTTTGGTTAGATTTATCCCTAGGTATTTTATGCTTCTTGGTGCAATTGTGAATGGGATCAGTTTCTTTGTCTTTCTGTTGCTTCATTATTAGTGTATAAGAATGCAACTGATTTCTGTACATTGATTTTGTATCCTATAGCAGCACTTTCAACAATAGCCAAATTATGCAAAGAGGTTAAATATCCATCAACTGATGAATGGATAAAGAAATTGTGGTTTATATACACAAAAGAATACTACATGGCAATGAGAAAGAATGAAATATGGCCTTTTGTAGCAATGTGGATGGAACTGGAAAGTGGTATGCTAAGTGAAATACGTCATACAGAGAAAGACAGATACCATATGTTTTCACTCTTATGTGGATCCTAAGAAACTTACCAGAAGACCATGGGGGAGGGGATGGAAAAAGAAAAAAAGTTTAGAGAGGGAGGGAACCAAAATGTAAGAGACTCTTAAAAACTGAGAACTGAGGGTTGATGGGGGGTTGAGGGAGGGAAGGGTGGGTGATCGGTATTGAGGAGGGCACCTGTTGGGATGAGCACTGGGTGTTGTATGGAAACCAATTTGACAATAAATTTCATATTAAAAAAATTAAAAAAAGAAATTGAATCAATAATAAATGAGTTTATAAGACAGAAAGCATCAGATCTAAACAGTTTACTAGTGAAGTCTATCAAACATTTAAAGAATACATTATATCCATTCTCCACAATCTCTTTCAGAGGATAGGAACAGAAGGAATACTTCCTACTTCATTATATGAGCAATACCCTAATACCAAAAACAAGACAAATACATTATTAAAAAACTAAAGACCAGTCTCTTATGAAGAGAGATGGAAAAATCCTCAACAAAATGTTAGCAAATTGATTCCAAGAAAGTATAAAAAGTATTACACAACACAACCAATTGGGCTTTATCTTAGGAATGAAAGCTGGTTCCCTATTAGAAAAGCAATTAACATAGAAATTACATAAACACTGTAAAAGTGAAAAATCATTTGATCATCAGATGCAGAAAAGCATTTGAGAAAATCCAACATCATTCATCATAAAAAATCTCAATAAAATAGGAATAGAGGGGAACTTTCACAGCTTGACAAAGATTATCTATGAAAAACCTAAAATCATACTTAATGGTGAGAAACTTAATCCTTCTCACTAAAATCAGATGCAAGGCAAATATGTCCCTTCTTACCACTTGTTTCAACATTGTACCTCAAGTCCTTGTTAATGCAATAAGGCAAGAAAAGGAAATAAAAGGTACATGGATTGGGAAAGAAGGCACGTAACTGTTTTTCACCACAGGAGACATAATTGTCTATTTAGAAAAACCAAAGGAATCAACAAAGAAACTGGAACTAATAAGTGAATATAACAAGTTTTAGGATGTAAGTGTAATATACAAAAGTCAATTGCTCTCCTATATACCAACAACAAACAAATAGAATTTGAAATTAAAAACAGCACATCCAAAAATGAAATACTTAGGCATACAGCTAACAAAATTTATAAGAACAAGATTTATATGAAGAAAACTACAAACTGATGAATGAAATCAAAGATGACTAAATAAATAGAGATGTTCCATGTTGGGTCAGGAAGACTCAATATTGTGAAGATATCACTTCTTCCTAAATCTATAGACTCTATAAATCCCAATCCCAATCCCAGCAAGTTATTTTATGGACATCAACAGATTCTTAAGTTGTATAATGAAGCAAAGGCCCAAATAGCCAACTCTATGTTGAAAAACAACAACAAAATTGGAGAATTCATACTACCCAACTTCAAAAGCTATGGTAAAAAAAAGCTGTATAAAGCTGTGGTGATCAAGATTGTGTGGTATAGGCAAAAGAATAAACAAATAAATCAATAAAACAAAATAGATATCCCCAAAACAGACCCCCATAAATACAGTCAATTGATCTGTAAGAAAGGAACAAAGGCAACACAATGGAACAAAGATAGGCTCTTCCAATAATGGTGCTGGAATAAGTAGACATCCACAAAAAAAAAAAAAATAATAATAATAATCTAGAGCTAGACCTTACACCCTTTAAAAAAATTAACTTAAAAATGGATTATAAATCTAAATATAAAAGCTAAACCACAAAATTCCTAGAAAACAACATGGGAGAAAGTCTAGATGACCATAGGTATAGTGCTGCCTTTTTATTTTTTATTTTTAATGTTTATTTATTTTGAGAGAGAGACAACAGGGGAGGAGCAGAGAGAGGGAGACAGAGGATCCCAAGCAGGCTCCACATTGTCAGCGTGGAGCCTGATGCAGGGCTCAAATTCATGAACAGTGAGATCATGATCTGAGTGGAAACCGAGTCGGTCGCTTAACTGACTGAGCCACCCAGGCACCCCATTGACGCCTTTTTAGATACAACACCAAAGAAATCATTCATGAAATAAATAATTGATAATCTGGACTTGAATACAATTTACAACTTCTGCTCTGTTAAAGACACTACCAAGAGAATGAGAACACAAGCCACAGATTGGGAGAAAATATTTGCAAAAGACACATCTGATAGAGCACTGCTAATCTGAATTCTCTAAAGAACACTTAAAACTCAGTAATAAGAAAACAACCAATCCAGGGGCGCCTGGGTGACTCAGTCAGTTGAGGGTCCCACTCTTGATTTTGGCTCAGGTATTGATCCCAGGATCATGGGACTGAGCCCTGCATTGGGCTCTGCATGGAGTGTGGGGTCTACTTAAGATTCTCATTCTCTCTCCCCCTCTGCCCCTTGGTCACTCTCTCTCTCTCCTAAATTAAACTTAATTAATTAAAAAAGTAGAATTAAAAAAAATAAAAACAACCAACTCAATTTTTTAAATGGGCCAAAACCTTAACAAACATTGTATGTTTACAATGCATGCTTACAATTCTGTAATTTTTGGGATTCTAGACCAGAATACTTATAACCCATACCTTCCTTTCTATATCCAAATACAAGTATTTCCATTTGGATTTCCCATTAAACACTATGTTCCACAGTTTGTAAGCCCTTCTCAATTGTTTTTCTCTATGACACAACTGATTTTTCCTACTCTTGGTCTAGAAACATATTTTTGCTACTATGTCTTCTTAATCACCCATATCATTCTGACACCAAGTCGTGATATTTTTCACATCAGTTCTTTGGTCATAAAGATTTTGTGAATCTTGTGAATCTTGTGAATCATGTCTGACATTCAAACCTTCCACAATCTTCCCACCCTATCCTCATGTGCCTCTGTATATATACTCTATTGTCTGACAGGAACATTAGATTCCAGTTGAGCTTGGTTTTGCTCATTTCCAAGTGAAACAGTTTTCTATGAATCTTTCTTCAGTCCCATTTCAAACCTTTTCTCCCCGGTGAAGCCTTTGACTTCTTTCTCTTAAATCAAATTGCACTTAGAGTCAAGACCAGAGTTATTAATTTTCCTTTGTTTTATGTGATCTTCCCCCAACCTCTACTTACTATCCAGGTCTACCACCCTTTATTTGCAACACAAAAATCCCACAAACTCTGAAACCAGTTGTTTTTGTTTAACTCATTTGTCAAAATTCAGAAATGATATGAGGTTATCTGCCTTATTCATCTCACTTTATGTGAATATGTGTATGTCTTATGCAAAAATATTAATGTGTGATGATGAGATTTTGCCCTAAACTGTGCTGGGGCCATTACATAAATAAGGTATCTTTTTTTTTTTAAGTTTTCATTTAAATTCCAGTTAATATAAAATGTAGTATTAGTTTCAGGTGTACAATATAGTGATTCAACACCTCCATACAACACTCATTGCTCATCACAACAAATGCCCTCCTTAATCTCCATCACCTATGTAAACCATCCCCCTATGCACCTCCCCTCTGGTAACCATCAGTTTGTTCTCTATAATTAAGACTCAGAAAAAGACATATGCCATATATTTTTATTCATTTGTGGAATTTAAGAAACAAATGAGCAAAGGGAAAAATACACAGAGAGAGGCAAACCAAGATTTAGGTACCTGATTTAAACAGTATTTCTTTTTTTAAAACCCAAATTCTGATATCTAAAACATATTTGGTCCCAAATGTTTCTTCATATAAGGAATTAAGGACCTGTATAACTTTTTTTTTTAATGTTTATTTATTTTTGAGAGAGACAGAGACAGAATGTGAGTGGGGGGCAGAGAGAGAGGGAGACACGGAATCCGAAGCAGGCTCCAGGCACCAAGTGGTCAGCACAAAGCCTGACCCAGGGCTCAAACTCATGAACCGTGAGATCATGACCTGAGCCGAAGTCAGAAGCTCAACCGACTGAGCCACCCAGGTGCCCCGAACCTGTATAACTTCTTTAAACTCAGAAACTGAGAACAAACTGAGGGTTGATTGGTGGTGGGAGATGGGTACTGAGGAAGGCACCGTTTGGGATGAGCACTGGGTATTGTATGGAAACCAATTTGACAATAAATTTCATATTTAAACAAACAAACAAACAAACTCAGAAACACACGTATGTTGTCTTCCACACAAAATGCTGTGCTTTCATAAGAAGGACTGGGCATTTGGAGAGATTGCTAGGATATGAAAATCAAGATCATAACCATTTATAAGGTCAGGGTATTTTGTGTACAAACTCCAATTCTGAACCCAGTTTATGTACCCAATGTTGTTAGCCCTTTGCTTCATCTTCATACCAATTTCTAGTTTGTGTTGCCTTACTTTGAAGATGTATCTTTGAAAGCCACTTTTGGAAAAAAGACTATAGAGAAAGATTTCTAATCTGAAAGAGCTGTAACAGTCATAATCAAATGTTTCCAGTGACTTTTTCTGGATATGTTTAGCTTACCTATAAATAACTCAAATATCAGATATCATTTCAAAACAGTTAAATGTCAATGAAATGATCACAATTTTGGAGATGGTGAATTGGTATAACACTGTGCTTAAAAACAAAATCTTAATGGACTTAATAAAATTAAGGTATGTGTAATAAAAAAACAATGACAATTAGAGATTAAGAAGGCCTCACATTTAATAAGGAAATACAATTTTAATTAGTTTACCATAAATTCCAAAGGCAAAGAACAATTTAACTCTCTATGTCTATATATTATCAAACATAATATATATGTGTATATAAATATATAAACATTTATAAGAGGATAATTTGTGAATAAAAAAGTTAAGACACTATAGAGAAATCAGATAAGGAGGACTAATATTGCAAATAACTTAATTAAAAATCCTTAAAAATGAGGCTTTTGACAAATATTCACTAAAATAAAACAATTCAGATCATATGCCAAATGTAAGTTTAAATGATTTATTATACATGCTAAGTTAGCAATGAGTACTATGAAACTGATTTCGATTTACTGTTCCTTTCCTACTAGAAATATGTTAGAAGCCCCCTTTCCATAGTTTCAAAAGATATTTATTTGTAAATTAAGTTTGCCTAAATACAAGTGCATATTGAAAGGGTTTTTCCATCCTGTATCTTGTAGTCATCTAAAGGTTTAAGGCTTTCATGATTTTACATACTCTTTGGAATGATTGAGCCCCTACCTTCAGGCAGTGGTTGCTAGGGAAGGAAAATGATGTAGGTGGCCTTAATTTATTTCACATATACCATCCTTGAAACCCAAGGTAAAGTGGTTTTAGTTCTGGCACCATACCTACCTACCAAAGCATATGCTACCAAAGTGCCTGCACAGCAACCTCCTCAGCAATTGGTGTGTGAAAGTGAGTTCCACCTGGTTTTCTTTTCCTCTTATGGTACTTTCAAAGCAAAAGCCTCCATTCTTGCTTTGCCCTGTTTTCTCTTCCCATTTTTTCTAATACTTAATTCTTTCTGTTGCTAAGTATCCTCAACAAAAATGATTCACAGTTCATGTAAATAGAACTCAATATTCTCACAGCAGGGGGACAAAAGGTTTTGAGACTAAATTCAAGTGTATTAGAATTTTCCATTAGAGTAACTTTCTACTAGGTAGGAGAAGCTTGAAAACTGAAGTCAATTTTCTTTTTTCAAGAGACTCCTAAATATGTTAATATACAAATAACACTGTTTTCTTTAATTTGCCTAGGCTCTACATACTGTGTGCAAACTTAACCAAAAAGTTAAGGTTCAGAAGATGAAAAAAATTTTACTTTAGGGCATAGATTTTTCTATTCAAATTCTCATTTCTCAAAATGTTCACTCTTTAAAGTACTGCATAGGGATAATTTACCTCTCAGAAATGTCTTGATCCTCCAAAGAACTCAGTTAAAGGACTATATTTTTTAAGTTACACAACATTACACACATGCATAAAAAGCACAAAAAATAAATAACAGACACCCATGGAATCATTAAATAAATTTAACAAATGTTAACATGCTGCCTTCTCTGCTTTAGATCTTACTTTTAAGCACATGAAACAGAAACAGTTGAAGCTCTTATTCTATAGCCAAGTCCCTCCCACTTCTCCCAGAAGTAACTAGTAACCTGAAATTGGTGTAAATAATTCTTCATAATGTTTTCAAGCTTTTATCACATACATATGAAGAACAGTTGTTTTTACATCTTGAAATTTTGTATAAATGGCATCATGCTATATATATGTATCCTTTTACAGCTTGACTTTTTTTTAACTAACATTATTTTTTAAATTCATCCATGTTGATATATGTGAATCTAATTGGTTTTAACACCTATATAATATTCCAATCATTTGACAATGCCACAATTCACTCATTTGTCTGCCTAAATATGGATATTTAGGTTAACAAATTTTTAAATTTTGGACTAATTTTAGACTTACACAGAAGTTAAAAAGAGTTCAGTTTCCATATATCCCTCATCTAGCTTTCTCTAATGTTAACATCTTATTATCTGTGATTAAATGATCAGAATCAAGAAATTAACATTAGTACAATACTATTAACTAAAGAATGTATTAGAATTTCATCTGTTTTTACTCATGTCATTCTGTTCCAGTATCCTAACCAGCATACTTCCTCGTTGTATTTAGTTTGTAATTAGGGGAGTCTTAGTTTATTTTACCCTCACTCCTGGTTTTTTATGACCTTGACAGTTTTAAAGAGTATTAACCAGTTATTTTATCACAATTTTAGTTTACCTAATATTTTCTTAAAACTGGACTGAGGTTATGTACATTTGGCAACAGGTTATGCATTTTTGGCAAAAATGTGATAGAAATAATGTCGTGACTTTCTTAGTTCATCATAGCAGGGGGATGGTGACAATGTCTTCTTACAGGTGGTGATAACCCTGGTCACTTATAGTGGTTCCTACTGGGGTTCTCCTCTATAATGTTACTATCTTTCCCTCTGTAGTTAATAAATATATTAAGGGAAATGCTTTAAGACTATATAGATTGTTTCTCTTCATGTTTTCACCCGATAATTTTAGCATTTATCAGTAAATCTTCCATATAATAATTATTACTGTAGCTCTTGCCTAAAGATGATTTTCTATTTCCCTGTTCACTTTTATTATTTAGAATTCTACTGTAATAAATGTTTTATGTAACATTATTGCAATGAACATCTTAGTATGCTTCTAGGAAAGAGTTTCCTAACCATTGTGACAACATAGAAATGTTATTTGTACAACACACTGAAGTAACTGGACAAGACTCTTGGCAGCCAGAAGTTACTATCCTGGGAGCTGACACAAAGAGCTTTAGGATGAAGGACTCAGTTCTTTGGCCTATCTTAACCTGTTTGTGGTATCCTAGTAGGAAAGTTCTGACCTAAGGTACATATCTGAAAGTTGAATCGCTGAAAGTTGAAGTGCTAAGTGCACTTTCAACTTTACTAGATGTTGCCAAAATGCCCTCCATAGTTTAAAAAAACCTATGACCAGGGCACCAGGGTGGTTAATTGGTTAAGCATCCAGCTCTTGACTCTGGTTCAGGTAATGATCTCATGGTTCCAGGGTTCAAGCCCAGCACTGGGGTCTCCAATGGCAGTACAGGGCCTGCTTGGGATTCTCTTTCTGCCCCTCCCCCACTCACATGCTCTGTCTCCCTCTCTCAAAATAAATCAACTTAATAAACACATAAATAATACCCCTTAAAAAGGGGGGAGAGGTGCCTGGGTGGCTCAGTTGGTTAAGCATCTGACTGCAGCTCAGGTCATGATCTCATGGCTTGTGGGTTTGAGACCCCATCAGGCTTTGTGCTGACAGCTCACAGCCTGGAGCCTGCTTAGGATTCTGTCTCCCTATCTTTCTGCCACTCCCCTGCTTGCACTGTCTCTCGCTCTCTCTTTTTCTCTCTCAAAAAAAAAAAAAAAAAAAAAAGTTAAAAAATTTAAGAACAGGGGCGACTGGGTGGCTCAGTCCGTTAAGCGTCCGACTTCGGCTCAGGTCATGATCTCACGGTCTGTGAGTTCGAGCCCCGCGCGGGGCTCTGTGCTGACCGCTCAGAGCCTGGAGCCTGTTTCAGATTCTGTGTCTCCCTCTCTCTCTGCCCCTCCCCTGTTCATGCTCTGTCTCTCTCTGTCTCAAAAATAAATAAACGTTAAACAAAAATTTTTAAAAAAAAATTTAAGAACAGGGGCGCCTGGGTGGCGCAGTCGGTTAAGCGTCCGACTTCAGCCAGGTCACGATCTCGCGGTCCGCGAGTTCGAGCCCCGAGTCAGGCTCTGGGCTGATGGCTCAGAGCCTGGAGCCTGTTTCCGATTCTGTGTCTCCCTCTCTCTCTGCCCCTCCCCCGTTCATGCTCTGTCTCTCTCTGTCCCAAAAATAAATAAACGTTGAAAAAAAAATTTTTTTTTAAATTTAAGAACAAAACAAACAAAAAAACTTGTGACCAAGTTCTGACCAATAAGATTAAGCTAAAGTCACTGGGTCAGGCGTCTAGATACTTTTTTTAAAGCCCATTCTTCTTTCCCAATTCTTATCTACTAGTGTATACATGATACCTGGAAGAATAGCACCTTTTGTACAATTATTTGGATAAATGTCCAAATGCTAAAGATGGCAGAATAGGAGAAAAAGTAGGTCTATATCCTTATTGACATTGATCAGCTACTGTTAAAGCCCAGGACTTCCAACCTCCAAAACTGTTGGTTGGTGCATGAAATAAAATTTGTACCTGTTGAAACCATCTTTGTTGGGTTTTCTATTACTTATTGCCAAATGTAACTTAAATTATACATTATCCATGACTCATTTCACATTCTCATTTCTCCACCTTTCCTCTTTCTCCTCTCTCCCCCTGACAGCTGGAGTTGGTTTGCAACTTAGAATCTTAAAACTTCCCTGCCCACTCAATCAAAAGTAGTATATTTGTCATTCTTTATCAGATCATGCCATTTGAATTTGCTACATTGAATCTTATCTTTTATCTATTTTAGTAAGCTTTTGCCAACTTTCCCATCTAAAATTCAATTTCTGCAAGGCAGGGACCTTGTCTATCTTCATCGTTCTGTATCCCTAGTGTCTAAAACAGTAATTTCTACATGATAGCAACTCAATCAATTTGTTGAATGGTTAAATGACCTAAAAACATTTTTTTAACGGGAAAAAAGTAAGATTGGCCTAGAATTTTATTTTTCATACTACCTCTGTCAAATTTTATAAAATTATATCAACTTCATGCATTCCTCAGAGGGTGAAAACTGGTTCTCAGAAGCAAAAAAAATCTTAGATATTACAATAGGGTGTGGCCATGGAATGCTCAACTCTACCTTGACAAAACTCATTCCCTAATTTTTACATTAGAGAAAACTTAGTTTTCCCCCTCTTGGGGGCAATAACAACAAAAAGGTTAAGAAACACCATAATAGGTCTATTCTATTTTTCCCTTTCTTAAGTTAGTTTTAGTAACTGTATTAGTTTTCTAGGGCTTCGACAGCAACATGTCAGAGACTGGCAGGCTTACACAATTTAGTTTCTCATAGTTATGGAGGCCATAAACCAAGAGCAGGGTATCAGCTGGTTTGGATTCTTCTAAGGCCTCTCTCCTTGAGTTATAGGTGGGCCACCCTCTTGCTGCTTTGTCTCACATGGTTGTCCCTCTGATCACACATGTCCCTGTGTATGGTGTCTCTTTGTATGTTCCAACTTCCTCCTTTTTTTTTTTTTTTAATTTTTCTAACGTTTATTCATTTTTGTGAGACACAGAGAGACAGAGCATGAGCGGGGAAGGGGCAGAGAGATGGAGACACAGAATCCGAAGCAGGTTCCAGGCTCTGAGCTGTCAGCACAAAGCCCAACACAGGGCTTGAACTCACGAACTGCGAAATCATGATCTGAGCCGAAGTTGGACGCTCAACAGACTGAGCCACCTAGGTGCCCCTCCAATTTCCTCTTCTTATAAAGACACCAGTCAGATTGTATTAGGGCTCATTCTGTGGGCCAGATTTAAACTTTCTTCTTTTGAGGCCTTATCTCCAAATACATCTGCAATAATCCTATTTCCATATAAGACCACATTTTGAGATACTGGGGGTTAGGATTTTAACATACGAATTTGGGGAGGGGTCGCAAATCAGCTTATAAAAGTAATCTATGGTTTTCCTAGAACACATTCCATTTGGGTTAATTTGGATATTTATTGGCAAATAATTTCTTATGGTATATTCTCTCTCTTTAAATGTCTACTTATTTATTGGGGCACCTGGGTGGCTCAGTTGGTTAAGTGTCTGACTCTTGCTTTTGGCTCAAGTCATGATCTCACCATCCTGGGATCAAGCCCCATTACTGGTTCTGCACTGAGTATGGAGCCAGCTTGGGATTCTGTCTACTCCCCTCTCTCTTCCCCTCACCCCCCCATTGCATGCATGCACTGTCTTTCTCTCAAACATTTAAAAAAAAAAATTCTACTTATTTGTAGTTATACTCTCC
Organism: Leopardus geoffroyi; assembly: GCF_018350155.1. Classification (NCBI taxonomy): domain Eukaryota; kingdom Metazoa; phylum Chordata; class Mammalia; order Carnivora; family Felidae; genus Leopardus; species Leopardus geoffroyi. The sequence goes on along the minus strand of NC_059335.1, from coordinate 25,891,511 downwards.
TTTTCATTCCTAATATTACTCATCTGCTTGAGTATTCCTTTTCTGCTTGGCAAATTTTTAAGAGGTTGGTTTAAGTTATTAACCTTAAAAAAATACAGTTTGTGGTTTTGCTGAAAATCTCTATTCCAACTTCATATTTTATACCATTACTTCTATCTTTCTCACTTGCTTCCTTCTACTTTGTGTTTACTACAGTATTCTTTTTCTGAATTTAAAAGCAGTATTCTTTTTCTGAATTTAACTTGCTAGCTTTTCATCATAACTCTTTACTAATATGTGTGTTCAAAGCTAAAAATTACTTTGAATATTTAGTGGGCATCTTTACCTATTGACTTCTAAATGTAATGTGGTCAGAAAATATATCTACTTATTCTTTGGTATTCATTGGTCTTTGTAGAGTTTTGTTGAGAATAACTGTGCTCTTCAAATAATCTATATCATAACTTTTATTTTTTATCTCCTTTATCACTTTCTAAGTAAATGTGTTAAAAATCTCCTTCCTACCTGTTCTCTTAAATTTTTGCTTTATATATTTTGAGGATATACTATTAGGTTTGTACAGTACTATTTTATCCTTTAATCATTAAGTAATGCCAATCTTTATACCTTTACCTTAGATACACAGGGTAAAATAGACTGCTGTAAAAAGAAAAACCCCAAATACAATGGCATTTTAAGATATAATTGATTTCTTGTACAGTATCGTATGTCCATGTGTGATATAGTTTTGGTTACTTCTTTGTTTTAATGTTATCTTATCTCAATTTTGACGTGCTGGTTGGAGACTGGTCACTTCCAGTTCCTGTATAAGATAGAGGATTAAGTACTGATTAATAAGTTCATATCCTAACCACTTCTCTTATTGGGTTCTTACACTTTGTGCATTATACAGCCACCCTAATTACGTCAGGACTAGACACCATAAAAATAGAGACAGACCCTACAGCTCCAGAAGTATTCAAATTAGCCAGTACACAGAGAGACTACAAAACCTACTAAATTCCACCCTGCTTGCTATACATATGCTGTCCCCTATAGTTGCAGCTTGTTACCCTGTCCTCAGCTATAACCCCCAGTGTGGCACCACATAGGGGCTTTCTCTCATTTAGAGCTGTAAACAAGAGTTGTGCCTTTCATCTGAGCATCACTATGTTGTTTCCAGCCATCAAAAACATTTTTCCCCATCAAAAAAAACCTTTAAATTTTATAAAACACAGGTTAATGGGGCAGCTTAGTTCCACAATGTCATTTAGAGATCCAGATTTCCTCTATCACTTGTTTTATAATTCCCTAGGAGTTTTCTGGGTGGGGGAAGAGGGGCGGCAGGAGGGGAGAATTTATTTTTATCTACTTTGTGCAAGACAAAGTTTTGCACATGTTTTCCTCAATTCACATGATCAGTCTCCACTTCTTCAAATATTGCCTTTCCCCAATTCTCTCTACTCTTTATTCTTATGAAGCATAATTTGGACATTCTCATTCAATCCTCAATTACTCTTAAACCTTCTTTCATATTTTCTATCTTTTCACTCCTCTCTTCTCCCAGTACATACCTTCTAGTTCATAGATTCTATCTTCAGCAATATCTAATCTACTCTTTAACATATCCACTAACCTTTTAGTTATTCATAATTTTTATTTCTAATAATCACTTTTGGTTCTTTTTCATACATTCTTTTAGACTCTTTATTTTGTCTCTAGAATATTAATATTTAACAATTTAAATATTTTTATTTTAGAGTTTCTTTCAAATATTTCTATTATCTAAAATTCACAGAGTGCAAGCTTTCCTATTTGCTGTACCTGGTTGTTTTGAATCATTTCTTCATGTAATTTGTAATCATTTGTAATTATTATTTGTATTATTTAACTCATTTCAGTGGATATGTACCTAAAAAGCAATTTTATCTTGTTTCAGACCCCATATCAGCACATGGCACAATCTACAGTCTTAGACAACAGTACCTTCCTATTCTCTGGGCCAGTGAGCAGAGATTTTTTTGTTCTCCTTCCAGAGAAGACAGTTCTTTTCATGCATAGAATTCATATGTGACATCTCATCTTGAATTTGCCCAAGCCAGCATCTCTTGTTCCAGTGTAACTTTTTAAAAACTCAAGCCCCGGGCCCATAGGATCTATGATACAGTGGGAAACCTGGGTGGTTCAGTCAGTTAAGGGTCCAGCTCTTGATTTCAGTTCAGGTCGTGATCTCATGATTTGTGAGCTTGAGCCCTGTGTCAGGCTCTGCAATGACAGCATGGAGCCTGCTTGGGGTTTCTGTCTCCCTCTCTCTCTGTCCCTTCCTTGCTTGTGTGCACATGTACTTTTTTTCTCTCTTTCAATATAAATAAACATTAAAAAAAAATCTATGTACAATGATCACAAAAATGGACTCAATCCTCCACCCTTCTTATCTAGACCCTTTGAAATATGATCTTATAGTTCCTTCCAACAAGAGGTCAGACACATGATTTACTTTGGCCACCAGAATGTGGCAGAAGTGAGGGTGTACCAATTCTGAGCCTAGGTCAAGAAGCCTAACATGCATCTATCTACTCTTTCAGATCTCTTACTTTGCCTTGAGAATAATCCTAACTCCTTTCTGGGGGATGAAAGACCATGTGGAGCACAGATCACTTACATCAGTCAATGCCATCTTAAATCAGCTATCTACCTGTCAACTAGCCACAACCTACATGAGTGACCTCAGCCAAGACCAGCTGAGCCTGGTCACAACCAGCAGAATTGGCCAGCCAGTTGTGGGAAAAAGTTGTAGATAAGACACTAAATTTGGGAGTGCTTTGTTAAGAAATTATAATAGTTAAGTGACACAATATATCTGGATCTATTAGGTTTCTGAGCTTACCCCTATCATCAGATCAAATGCTAATTTCCTAATTTTGCCTGCATTTCTGGCATCTAGAGATTTTCTTTATTTCATTTGTGCTTGGTAACTTAGTTTTTGAAAATACATTTTGTTATAGTTTAATCATATGTATTTTTGGAGTGAAAGAGGCTAAAAAATCAGCTTAGTCAGTTGTATTGTGACATTTACAGAAACATGACCAAATATCTCTTCTCATAGGTACCCTATCTTTCTGGTTGCCCCCAGAATTTACAAGTGAAACTTCTAGTTTTTCCTAGAGTAATCTATGTTCTTTCCCAAGTTTGGTGATTTCTAAATATTATTGCCTCTCCTTACTATATTCTTATTCCACTGCTTCACCCACCTATAATTCCTACACTGCCTTCAGATATCAACCTGGATGAGAAACTTCCTAGAAGAGGAAAACCTCCCTGATTTCCCAAGTTTGGATGAGCTGTGTATCTTATTCACCATTTTATCCCAATACCTACCATAGGTAATACATGCAAGGTCCACAAGAAATATTTGTTGAAAAAATTGGCATATATTTAACATATCTATAAACACCAACAGAAAAGCCAATTACCTTTTCAATGCTTTGGCATTACTGAAGAAAAAGCCCTCCTTACCCTTAAACAGTGATCATTTGTGTGCATAAACATCAGGAATATTAAAATTAATAAATTAGTCTTTTCTCAGCTGAAATACACCCTTCTTTCTTTCCAAAATATTAAAATAATTTGTCTTTGATGAGGACTTAATCCTCTGTTATGCTGTTATAGGTGACAAGTGCAGGTGCATTCACCTGTACAGAACTTTCATCCAGGAATTTCAGAAAACAAAATTTTTGTCATCCTAACAAAAATTCTACTGGAAAGAAATCAGAACCCTTTTCCAGATTCAGGATACTGTACCCAAATAATATACCATTAAATATCAAATAATATAACTTGATCTAAAATTCCCATAAAAGGCCTTTACAAATTTTTAAGTGAGCCAAATAGAATTTTGAAATAGTAAAAAGAAAAATACTAAAGTCTCAAGATTTCCCAGTAAGGCATCCCAGGACATTAAATAACAATAAAGTAATTTCAGAACTGAAAGACATTACCCTCAAAGAGTATAATTCACAAATCAAGTATTTACATCCTAACTTTAGTACCTCATCTTATCATCAGCATTTCATTACCATAGTAGTTGAGAACATGCAACTAATAGTAAGGAAATCAAAATGCACTGATGCTGCAAAGAAATGGCTAAGAAACAATTAAAAAGAGGTAAGTCATTGAAAAGGTTTTTCTGTCACACTATAGGTTACTAAGGACTCTTTTCTTTTAATTCTTAATAAAAAATATAGGAAGAATATATATCCTAAATGCTGCTTAATTACGTGGAAAGAGAATGGTTCAAAATTTCAATAACTTGCCTTCCTCTTACAGTAATTTGGAATAATTCTGAAAATTCAATTTTATGCTATGATTCAAGAATGATTATTCAGAATTTGCTTTGTAGCTAACCATGATATATTTTAGTTTGGCCAATGCAAGTGAATTCTAGTTCACAAGAAGTCATTTTATTGTACAAATAGAAATAATTGTCACAAATGATATTTTCCCAGGAAACAAGAAATTCCTTATATCTGATTCTAAAGTAAACGTCATACCACATAACAGATTAAAAACTTTTAGACAAGTAATTCAGCCATTCACTAAACTATCAGTGTTTCCTGATGAAAGAGAAGACTCTGACTATATGTATATTTAACTTGTCTATAATGGTAAAGGTTACAACTCTTTACTTATTAAGTGTAAACATATTTGAAAAAATGATTATGAACAATTACTAATACTATATTTTTTTCCTATCACATGTCATATATAAAGTAAATCCATATTAACCAATGACCATTTTATATGGTTAATTTGTATAAATTTCTGCAATGAGAGAAGTGGCTATTCCAGCTTACTATGTCTCATGAAATTACCAATATTTTTTCATCTATCTGTTTTATTTCAGTAATAACATTTGGGAATACATCTTTTGGCAACACTATTCTTTAATTAAGAAATCTATACCAACATACTGTAGTCCTAATTTTTTTAAGTTCCCCAAATTATAACATTATCTTGAAATGAGAAGCTATTGTAATAACAATTAAAAATCCATTTTAATCCTATTGAACATTGTTTAAATTTCCCCATCTCTCTTATCTCATACGAACAGCACACACACACTGAAATAAAATTCAATTTCTAAATTTCAAAGCATGTATAGGAAACTAGGAACAAATTTTTATGTTTGGGAAATATTTTTATTTGGCTGACAAAAACAGAATATAATTGTTATTTTTAAATATTTGGAGACTGGATTGGGAAAGAGCTCAAGAGATCAGCTATACCAACCATATCTTTTTAGGTGTGTCCACTTCTAGCATCTATTCTACATAATTTAAAATGATGTAAGCACTACAAGGTGCTATTTTTCTAACAGTAACAAACCTGAATCCTCTCCCATGTCTGATAATTCCACTTAGATTAGAGCACTCCAACCTAGATGTAATATTGTAAAAAATACCTGTACTATGGATGATGACACTTTGTGTTTAATTCTTTCTATAATACGTCATAACCAAAATATCTCTTAAATAACACTATAATACAGTCTGAATTATGTGTACAAGTATCACCACAAGAAAAGGACAAATTTCCATTTGAGATATGAGGAGAGGTTTCAGGAATGTGAACATTTCAAGAGACAGAATATGCGGCTGGAAGGCCATGGGGACACAGAACGGTAGCAATGGTTAGACAATGAATCTGATGACTGGAATAGTGCTTTAAAGAACAAACTTTTTGTAACAAGTTAACATTTTATCTATTAAAAAACAGGTTAAGATTATATCCATATATAGTGGGATGTACAGTTGGCTTATGAGACACTAAATCTTTTATGAGTCACTACCAGAACAATTAAAAAATGAGGTAGAATAACCTTTCTTTCATCAAGAAAAGCTGGGTTTTGGAGTAGAGGACAGGGGATGGGAAAATATCTCAAGGAAAATAATTTTCTGATTCTTGTACAAAATCATTTTATTACATTACAAAAATTCAATATACTTTAAACAAGCAAAGATAGGAAACAACCATGTGCAGTAACTAGGGTAGCCATTAGCCACATGTGTCTACTTGCCATGTAGTTAGTCTAAAGTAAAATGAAACTTCAGTGTAAAATACGTACCACTTTTGGAGACTTAACAAAAATTTAAGAATAGCTCCTTAATAATTGTTTATATTTATTACACGTTGAAATAAAGATATTTAAGTATATTGTGTTAAGTAAAATACATTATAAAAACTAATTTTGTCTGCTGTTTTTAATGTAGCTACTGGAAATTTTAAATTACACACACAAGTGACTCACATTATATTTCTATTAAACAGACCAACTGTAGAGGCTGGAAAACAAACAAACAAATATAATTTTCCAGCCTGCCTCCTTAGCTAGAAGTAGCCTTATATAAGGCATAAGCAGGAGTGTGCTAGAGATTTTTGGGAAAGCTTTTGAGGTTTCTGATACAAAAGGCTATTTCAGATGAAAAATACCTAACATACCACTTTTATCAACTTTCTCCCTTCTTTTTTGTCATGATGCCAGTAATTATAGCAGCCATTCTGAGATAATAAAGAGAAACTAACAGACTAAGCAGCTAACTATCTCCAGGCATCATATTATAGAAGAAAAACTAACCACCTTTTCATTTAAGCCACCGTAGTAAATTCCCAAAAGATACAGGATGAATTAGTCTAACATTTCATGTTGAGCTATAATTTTACAAAGGCCAAAATGAAAGATAAATTTCAATTATTCATAAGACAAACTTTATTAAGTATGACAACCCTAAATTTATTCAATAACAGCCACATACCCAGCAAAAATTACAAAAGAATTTCTACATAATTACTTGAGAGTTCCATTTTAGTTTTCTAAAAATTCAAAGATACTAGTTTGGGCAGAAGTAAAAATTGACTGCCTAATAATGAAATCAGTGAAGTGATAAAAAAAATCTCAAGGTAATAGTTAAATTTTAACAACTCCTCAAATATACTGCACCAAATAGGTACATATATTCAGCAAAAAAATAATTTATAACAGTACTACTGTTATAAAAGAAACATAATGTCCAGCAAACAATAGGTGCCACTACCACTGTCAAAACACACAACAGGTGGGGCGCCTGGGTGGCGCAGTCGGTTAAGCGTCCGACTTCAGCCAGGTCACGATCTCGCGGTCCGTGAGTTCGAGCCCCGCGTCAGGCTCTGGGCTGATGGCTCGGAGCCTGGAGCCTGTTTCCGATTCTGTGTCTCCCTCTCTCTCTGCCCCTCCCCCGTTCATGCTCTGTCTCTCTCTGTCCCAAAAATAAATAAACGTTGAAAAAAAAAATTAAAAAAAAAAAAAAACACACACACACAACAGGTGTTCACTATACATTTGAGAATGAAAGGACAGCAGGCACTTGTAGTTGCATATTTCTGACAGAGGGTATAGAATCTCAGATAGCTATTAAATGTGTTGTTATTCAGAAGTTTAAATGAGACAAAATGGTTGCAGAATATTAAAATTTTTTCTTAAATACAGTTAAAAATACATTAGGACTCCTGGGTTAACTGATCTTATGGAATGGCTAAACTGCAGGATAAAAAGCTGTTGGGAAAAAATGTATAAATAGAAAGTTACATTAAAAATAATTACAATGGGAATTCAACTCATGGAATTGCAATGGTAAAGAACTCAGAAAATCTAGTCTTCCATAAAAGCAATAAGAGTATGACAAAAATGAAAATCAACTTTTTCAGAACTCTAGAAATTAAACAAGACCTTACAACAATGTAAAGAACATTTAATCAAGAAAAATGAGTGAAATCTCAGTTGAGTGAGCTTTGGAACATATTAAATTGTCCTATTCCTCTGTCTATCCCAGCTCTTTTGCCGCCTGTGCCACACAATCATAGTAGTCATGAAAATCAGCAAACTAACAGCCACCAGAAAGGATATAACAAGTTTGAAACTCTTCCAAATCACCATCTCAGTGAACTGTCATTATTGAATCGTCTGGCAGCTTCTTAAAAATTGGCATCACAGAGCTTATCTTTAAATGACCTGAATCAGAGATTGCACAATGTGCACAGCTTTTGCCCTAGGCATATAACAAAAACAATCAGAGGCAATGATTACGCACTGCAGCTTCCTGAAACAAACAAACAGAAAAAACCTTTCTTAAGATGGAAAATGAGCTGTACATAGAGGTTTTGAAAATCTCCAACATATTCCTAGAAAGCCAGGAGGCAGTGCACATTTTTAGGGTTACGCCTATAACCAGAAAAGATCTGAGATATAATTAATATCATTACTCTGGCTGAACTTGAGGCTCTGCAAAAGGATAAAATGTAGGCCAAAGGAGATATACTCTCTGTGAAAGCTCTAATGCTGTGCAGCAAACACACACAGAAGACCTTGGGAAAGGCTAGGAGACTTATTTGTTCAAAGCCTTTAAGGATATTCTTGTCTTCAACTGACCCTTAGCTAACTGAGCAAAAACATCAATATCCACCTATGACAAAGAATACAAAGTTCACAGAAATTTTTCGGGAAAGACACTAAACAATCAAATAACAGAAACACAACACCATCAACACACCTTAGAGGAGGAGGATAAGATTACCAGAATTGATACATTGTCCATATCTTAAATGTCCAGTTTAAAAATATATATATATATATATGAGGCATACAAAGAAACAAAACATTATGGCCCATATACCTGAATAGGAGAAATTTTAAGTGTCCCTGATAGGGGTGTCTGGGTGACTCAGTCACTTAAGTGTCTAACTCTTGATTTCAGCTCAGGTCATGATCTCACAGTTTTAACATCAAGCCCCACAATGGGCTCCATGCTGGGCACGTAACCTTCTTAAGATTCTCTCTCTTCCTCTCTCCCTCTGCCCCTCTCCTGCTTGTGTGGACACTCACTCTCTCTCTCAAAAAAAAAAAATAAATAAATAAATAAAAAAAAGTATCCCTGATAAAACCCAGACATTGGACATACTAGACAAAGATTTTAAATCAATTATTTTTAATTATTAAAAAAAAAAAAGAAAAAAAATTGAATTAAAAAAAAAAGTATCCCAAATAAAACCCAGACATTGGAATTACTAGACAAAGACTTTAAATCAATTTATTTTAATTAATTATTTTAAATCAATTATAATCAATTTATTTTAAGACTTTAAATCAATTATGCTCAAAGGGCTAAAGGAAAGTATGCACAAAGAACCAAAGATAATTTGGTAAGAATTTGGTAGAGTCAATAAAGAGAGTCAATAAAGAGAAAGAAATTACTAACAGGAACCAAAATTAAAATTTGGGTTGAAAGGATAAAAATGAAAAAAAAAGACAAAAATGAGAATAATGGTATTCAATAATTTTAATACAATCACTCCAAGTAGTTCTCCAGTCACCAGGGAATGGAATTATAGATCAATAACAGAGAAAATTGGTACATTCACAAATACATGAAAATGAAAAAATACACTACTAAATAACCAATGAATCAAAGAAGAAATCACAAGGGAAATTAGATGAATGAACAGAATATAATAACATATCAAAAATAATGACATGCAGCAGAGGAGGCTATAGAAAGAAATTTATAACTGAAAATGCCTATATTTGAAAAGCAGAACAAATCTCAACTCAATAATCTAACCTTCTATCTTAAGAAACTAGAATAAGAGCAAATAATTCCATACAAAGCAAATGGAAGTAAACAATTCCAACTAGAGGAGAAACAAATAAAATAGAGAATAGAAAAATAGGAGACAAAATCAATGAAACCAAAAAATTGGTCCTTTGAAAATATTAATAAAACCCGATAAACCTTTAGCTAGACTGATGAAAAAAAGAGGAAATATGATATACAATACTACAATAAAGAATGAAAGAGAGAATATACCAAAGCCAACTCAAGAATAAATAGAAAATCCAAATAGACATATAATAAGTAGACTGACTAAAAGCATAATAAAAAATTTTCCCATAAAGAATAGCCCAGCCCCATCTAGCTTCAGTGGTGAATTAGACCACATGTTTAAAGAATTAAAACCAACCCTTCATAAACTCTTCAAGAAAAGAGGAGGACACACTTCCTAACCCATTCTGTGAGGGCATTATTACACTAATACCAAATCCAGACAGAGATGTCACAATAAAAAACAAATACAAAACAACAACAACAAAGTACACATGAATATTCATTAACAGTATCGATGTAGAAAATACACAAACAATACTAGAAAATGGAATACAACAATACATAAAAAAGGATCATATACCATGACCGAATACTTTTTATCCCAATTTTAGGTTGGTTTGAAATAAAAAAATCAATTGCTACAATACACCACATCAATAGAATAAAATACAAACCACATGATCATCTCAACAGATGCCAAAACAGCATATGAAAAATGAATGCTTTTTCATGATAGAAGCACCCAAGAAATTAGGAAGAGAAGAAAACTTGCTCAGCCTAATAAAGGGTATCTACAAAAAAGTCCTCAGGTAACAGCATATGTCCCCCTAAAATCAGAAATAAAACAAGGATGTACACTCTTGTCACTTACATTTAACATTGTATTCGAGGATGTACCCAGAGAAATTAGGTAAGTTAAAGGTTGAAAAAACATTTGTTACTAGAAATTAATAAGTAAACAATCACTATTTGCAAATGACATGGTATTCTATACAAAAAATCCTCAGGAATCAATATACATTCCTTTCAGGTACACATGGAACATTCTTCAGAATAGGTCACATATTAGGTGACCAAACAGGCCTCAACAAATATAAGAAGATTGAAATCATACCATCCACCTTTTCTCACCACAATGCTATGAAACTAGAAATCAACCACAAGAAAAACTCTGGAAAGACCACAAATACATGGAAGTTAGACAACATGCTTACTAAACAATGAATGGATCAAACAGGAAATCAAAGAAGAAATTTTAAAAAAATACATGGGGAAAAAATGAAAATATGCAATGGTCCAAAATCTTCAGGATGCAGCAAAAACAATCCTAAGAGGTGAGTAGATAGCAATACAGGCCTACCTCAAGAAGCAAGAAAAATCTCAAATAAACAACCTAACCTTATACCTAAAGGATATAGAAAAAGAACAACAAATGAAGCCTAAAGCCAGCAGGAGGAAGGAAATAATAAAGATCAGAGTAGAAATAAATGATCTACAAACCAAAAGAATAGGTCAGTGAAACAAGGAGCTAGTTCTTTAAAAAAAAAATGATACAATTGATAAACCACTAGCCAGACTTATTATAAAAACTATTAAAATGTACACAAGTTCAGCAAGGTTGCAGGATATAAGGTCAATTTAAAAAAATAAAGTATATGCTGAGAAACTTAACAGAAGACCATGGGGGAGGGGAAGGAAAAAAAAAGTTAGAGAGGGAGGGAACCAAACCATAAGAGACTCTTAGAAACTGAGAATAAACTGAGGGTTGATGGGGGATGGGAGGGAGGGGAAAGCGGGCGATGGGCATTGAGGAGGGCACCTGTTGGGATGAACACTGGGTATTGTATGGAAACCAATTTGACAATAAATTTCATATTAAAAAAATAATAAAATAAAATGAAAAAATCAATTATATTTCTATACACTTGGAATAAACAGTTTGAAAAGGAAATTAAGAAATTCCATTTACAATAGCATACAAAAAAATTCAGGAATAAATTTTAAAAAGAAAGGAAAACATATACTGAAAAATACAAAACCTCATTGGAAAAATTAAGGAAGATTTATGACACCTAAAGTACAGATGGTGAGGAAAATTAGATAAACTGGATTTCACAAAAAGTTTTTTTAAATTTTATGCTTCAGAGGACACTATAAATGAAAAGAAATAAAATGAAAAGAAAACCCACAGAATAGAAGAAATGTTTGCAAATTATATATTTGATAAGGGTCTAGTATCCAGGATATATTTAAAAAATCCTTATAAGTCAACAATTAAAAGACAAGCAACTCAATTAAAAAGGGGTAAATGATATGAGTAGATAATTCCCACAGATAAGCAAATGACCAAAAACAATATAAAGGATGCTGAACATCAGTAGTAAGAAAAGAAATGCAAATCAAAACTACGAGATATCACTTCACACCCAACAGAATAGCTATAAAACAAAACAAAACACAAGAAGAACAAACATTAGGAAGGACACAGAGAAAATAGATGCTCATACATTCCTGATGGGAATATAAAATGATGCATTGACTTTGGCAAACAGTGGCAATTCCTCATAAACATTAACTTCACTTATATGATCTAGCAATTCTACTTCTAGATATATACACGTAGGAGTACTGAAAACATACCTACACACAAACACTGCAACACAAATATCCATAGCAGCATTTATTTGTAATAGTCAAAAAGTAGAAATCACCCAAATTTCTAGCAACTGATGGATGGTTAAACAAAATGTGGAATATACATAAAATCTAACATATTTAGTCATGAAAATAAAGAATTGATACATGCTATAACAAGGATATATCTTGAAAATAGGCTAGATGAAAAAGCGACACACACAAAGTCAGGTGTTATATGAGTCCCTAAATGTCAAATGTCCAAATGAACAAATCCATAGAGAGAAAAAGTAGATCAGTGGTTGACAGGGGGACAGGAGTAAAGGGAAATGGGGAATGACTGGTAACAAGTACCAGTTTTTCTTTTAGTTTCACAATTCAGTGAATACAGTAAAACAAAAAAAAAAAAAAAATGTTAAAACAATCAGTTATGAAGCACAATAGCCATGGAAGAAAACAAAAAGAAATTACAAAACTGATGAAACATAATAGATCATAAAAATAAAACCATAGGTAATCCATACATTGCAGCTATATCAGTTATATCAAACATGGAAGTTAATACAACAATAAAGGACAAAAAAGAAATTTTAAAAATGAGAATTTAAGTAGAAGACATTAATCTAAAAAAAAAAATCTGGGGCGCCTGGGTGGCTCAGTCTTTTGAGTGTCCAACTTTGGCTCAGGTCATGATCTCGTGGTTCATGAGTTCGAGCCCTGTGTCGGGCTCTGTGCTGACAGTGAAGAGCCTGGAGCCTGCTTCAGATTCTGTGTCCCCCTATCTCTCCGCCCCACCCCTGCTTGTGCTCTGTCTCTCCCTGTCTTTCAAAAATGAATAAACATAAAAAACAATTTTTTAATTAAAAATTAAAAAAAATCGAATGCAAATTCTAGCATGAAAAAGTATGATACCTAAAATTAAAAATTCAATTAATAGGCTTTAGTAACTATTAGATATATAAAGCATGTAAATAATGAATATGAAGCTAAACCAGCAAAAATAAAAAAAAAAAAGTCCAAATCAAAGTAGAGATAGCAAAAAGGATAGGGAGAAGAATAGAAAAAAGGAGATGAAAGAATATGGGACAAGGTGTAACACACATGTATTTGATGTTTCAAAGAAGGAAAATGGAAAAAAGAATGGAGCACAAGCAATATTTGAGTAGATACTAGCTGAGACTTTTCTAAATCTTATGAAAGACATTGAGCTTATTAGACTTGAAGACTTCTATAAGTACCAAGAAAGATTATAAATACAAAGAATAGCACAACTAGCACATCTTAATAAAACTTATCAAAAAGAAAAACACAGGGACGCCTGGGTGGCGCAGTCGGTTAAGCGTCCGACTTCAGCCAGGTCACGATCTCGCGGTCCGTGAGTTCGAGCCCCGCGTCGGGCTCTGGGCTGATGGCTCAGAGCCTGGAGCCTGTTTCCAATTCTGTGTCTCCCTCCCTCTCTGCCCCTCCCCCGTTCATGCTGTGTCTCTCTCTGTCTCAAAATAAATAAACGTTGAAAAAAAAAAAAGAAAAAAAAAAAAGAAAAACATATCAAAGCTGCTCGAGAAGACAATGTTTTCATAGAAGCAACAAGAGGATTGCAGTTGATCTATATAAAAAAATGGGAGACAGAAGATAATGTAATGACATATTTAAAGTATTCAAAAAAATAACCTAAAATACATTTCAAAAATTAAATAAAAACAAAGATATTTTCAGAAAAATAATAAGTAAGGAATAGAGAATGATTCCAGACAGAATATCCTAGGAAAGAAAGATGATCATCATAACGGTACATATGAAGGTATATGTATATAAATGGATATGCAGTTCTTTATTGTGGTATAGAGCAAAAGTGCTAATGTTTTATGCACTTTAAAATATATGTAGAATTAAAATAAATGCCAACAATAATATGGAATGCTAAAATATGCTAAGGGTTTTGAATGGTCTGAAAGGATAGTATGATTTCTACAGTTACCACTAAAACAATAACAAAAGAAAGTCTAATGAATTAACGGAAGTAGGGATGCTACACTAATGAATACTTAATAAATGCAAAAGAATGTAAGAAAGGAGAAAAAAAGTACAAAGAATAGATGGAACCAACAACAATAGAAATATGAAAAGACTGAAAACAAAATTTACATTAAATTACAAATGAACTAAGTACTCCAATTAAAAGGAAAAGATTACAGACTGGATTTTAAAAACAGCAATAATTATATGATGCTTACAAAGGATACACTATGGAAATACTGATCAAAACAAACTGGTCTAGGTACAAAAAGTAGATTGTAAGAAAGAAATTTTATGAGTTGAAACAGGACAGTCCCAACTCAACAAAAAAGTATAACAATTTAAAATCATATGCATGTAATTTTAAATATACATACATACACATATGTGCGTATACATACATAAGTCAAAACGTTTCAGAATTAAATGGAGAAAAACATTCACAATCATAGTAGGAGACTGAATGAACATAACAGAAAATTGCACAACACATAAAAGTTATAAATAGCCTGTAACAGAGTATAGCCAGAGGTATCTTTGTCATGTTTCCAGGAAATACTAACCAATAATGACCATATGCTGGATCAGAAGCAAATCACAAAAAAATTTAAAGGATTGTAATTATACAGAATATGTTCTCTGACCACTGTAGATTTATACTAGAAGTCATATTAAAAAGACAGAAAATCTCCAAGTGTCTGGAAATTAAGAAATACATTTTTAAATAGCTCACTGGGAAACTGTGTATCATAATGGTGACTGGAAAATATTTTTACTGAATGATAATAAGAGTATAACTAACTTTTAGAATACAACAGAGGGAATATTTAAAGTATTAAACATATACATTAGGCAGAAGAAAATCTAAAAATCAATGATCTGAACTTCCATATAAAGAAAAACCTTGAAAGGAGATAAATTAAATATAAGGAAAGAAGAAAGGAAATAAAGATATGAGTAGAAATGGATGAAACAAAAACATACAGTAGAGAAACTCAACAAGGCTAAAAAACTGGTTCTTCAAAAAGACTAATAAAACTGAAAAAACTGTAAGTAAGACCAATCAGAAAAGAGAGATATCACAAATTATCAAATTTAGGAACTGAAAATAGGACATCATTACAGAACCAACAATTGTTAAAATGATAAAAGGATATTATGAAAAAATTTATGCCAATGTATTTGAGGATTTAGATTGAAAGAAAATTTTCTTGTAAAACATAATTCACTGCACCTAAACCCGCCCCCCCCCATAATGGGTCAGTAATAAGTGGGAGCTGAGATCAGTAAAAGTACTAAATTATATTTGAAACTTTTTATTTCTTCAAGTCACCATATATTAAGAACTGTAATTTAATACTTGTTTTCTTAAATATATGTTTAATAAAGGTCAAAGAAACAAAGTAGAAAAATATACTTGATTATTTTAATATATTTTTAAAAATTTTAAAATGTGAAGTTCAGTAAACTGGCATCACTAAAATTTGGTTAATAACACCCAGGAAGACTACAAGACGCCAAGACACCTCAGAAAAAGAGTACCTAAGAAGAAATAAAAGCATCTGGAAAACTAGGCTGCATCACGGCAAACATGACATAGCTATATTTTCTCATTTAACATTCACAACAAAAGAATATTGGAGTATGCTCAAATCTCTAAAATTTCTCATATACAAGGGGCTACTGGGTTCAATTTTCACATATAATTTTCCCATTTGGGTTAAAATAAACAAAAAGTGATAATATACACTCTGATTTGTTAGAAACAATTATGCTTGCTCATTAGTCTAACACAAAAAGCTCTAAATATTCTGACATCCAAAATAGTTTTTATCATTTATATATAAGCTATAAATTCCTGTAATTAAGATGACTAATACATGATGAAATATTCTTTCATAGATAGGCAGGACTAAGGAATAATTTATTAAGTCACAATTGTGGTTTGCTATACCTAAACTGTTAATGCAAACAATATTTTTTACCTAAACAGATGTCATGCTGAATACCTGCTTTCCTGAGAGTTAGAAATTTGGTACTTGCTAGGTAGAAGGTGTTCACGTTACTAGACCCCAGTAAACACCTTGGGCAGTAACTCCCTAATGAGCTTACATGGCAGAGACAAAGTTTCAGATATGTTGTCACAATTTGATGCTGGAGGAATTAAGCATGTTCTGTATGATTGCATCACGAAAGGACTATTAAAAGCTTGAACCTGTTTTTTCCCAGGCTTTGCTTCATGTGCCTTTTCCTTTGGCTGAGTTTGCTTTATATTCTTTGTCTATAATAAATCTCATCCACGACTATGACAACATGACAAGTCCTGCGAGTTCTTCCAGGACTCTCTCATCAACTTAGGGGTGGCCTTTGGGACCCCTGACACAGCACTACTTATTTATTTTCAAGTTACATTGAAGTAAAATTACAAGAGGGCTAAGAATCTATAATCCAGTATGACTGACTTGGTTCAAAGTCTATCCCATTTCCATGATCTCTTTTCAAGAAAACTTCTCAGTAAAGTGATTTTCTTTTCTCCCCTTCTCCTCCAATCGGGGTTACTGTTCCCACTGAAACTTTTCCTATCAAGTTCACCAGTGACTTCAGTAATGTTTGCATCATTCTTACTTATGCCTGTTGTCGTGGAATAATTATTAATGGTGTCCTCTTTCACTATCAAAAATGTCCTGGTTAAAAAAGGAATTATGTGGTCACCCCATGAATGACTACAGTGCTAAAAACAACGATCAATTCTTAGTCCTCACCTTATTTGACCTCTGGACATTACTGGATAGTTGATTATTTCCTCCTCCTAGAAGCACTTTCTTTGGTTAGCTTCTAGGATACCCCATTCCCTTGTTTACCAGTGAGCTCTCCTCCTCAAACTGCTTTGCTGGATACTATTGTTATTTCCCACATCCAGTGTGCCCAGGGTTTACTCCTTCCCTCTTCTAGCTATACTCATACTCCAAGTAATCTCATTTAGTCCCTTGGATTTAAACATCTGAATAATGACTCCCAAATTCATATTGCCACCCCTGACTTCTCTCTTCGACTTCTAAGTAGGCTATCCACCTGCCCATGTGATCTCTCTTTTAGTGTCTAATAGGCACCTAAAATTCAACATATCTAAAACCAAGCTCCCAATTCCTACCCATATCACCACTACACAGCCAAACCTCTTCTCCCATCTTCTCTACTATGTCAGTTAAATAATATTATCCAGTTTTTTAGACCCATAAATGTTGTGTGATCTTTAACTTTTTCTCTCATACTACTTATCTAGCCCATAAGCTAATTTTGTTGGTACTACCTTTATTTCATATCAAAAATGAAATATCTTCCACTGCCATCATGCTAGTCCAAGCTATAAATATTCTTCCCCCGGCTATTAAAATAACTGAACTGGTCTCCCTTATTCCAATCTTGCCCTCTTATATATAGTCTATTCTCCACATGGAAACCAAAGTAAACCCTTTAAAACATAACTTTAATCATACCACTAACTTAAAAGCTCCCATGGCATCCTACCACACTTGAAATAAAATCCTAAGTTCTCATCACAGCATCTGACTACTCAGAAGTAATCTCGACTACTCTCTGACCATCTACTCACTCCAATTATAAAACCTTCTAGCTATTCCTCAATCACAGCAAGCACATTCAATCTTGAAGGCTTAACACTTTTCTTTTCCTCTCCCTGAAGTGTTCTTCCTCTTATATTTGCACAACTTGTTACCTTATTTCATGAAGGTATTTGCTCAAGTGTTCTTTTTCAGAAAAGCCTAAAACTCAGTAGGGTCCTGATAACTCTACTTAAAAAAGTTTTATAATTTTATTTCTATTTTCCCCTTACACTCAAATAATTTATATGTCACTACCTGATACTGTATATTTAATCATTTATTAATTCTATTTTCCTCACTAGAATGTGGACTTCATGACGTTAGAGACTAATCTCTTTTTTCACTGCCATTTTCTCAATGTTTAGTCCATTGTAGAAACTCAGTAAATATTTGTCAAATAATTGCATTATTCATGGAAGGGTACATAAATGAATACAGGCATCTGTACATATATAAATCTGTAAGCCCTGAGTCTTACCAGTTGCCCTCATTACTTGAACATGATGATGTCACTTGACATGTGTCATACATATCTGCTCAAGGTAAACAAAGATACAAGACTGACTGTCAGTATAGAAAATGACTCTATTGCCAGACCACACAGTTTAAATCCCAGCCCTGCCACTGACTGCAGAAAAGACCTTGGACAAGCCACTTACTGGCTCTTTGCATTACCTTTGTCATTCAAATGAAGATAGAAACTATATATACTTGATAGTGTTGAAAAGATTAAATGAATTTATATATATGCAAATCACTTTGAACAGTGACAACATATAATAAATGCTATACAAACGTTAGCTGTTATTATTGCTATGTATAATTTTGAGAAATAAGAATAATAGTATCTTTCTATTTTTAGAGAAAAGTATCTGTAAATAGTTTGAGTAACATTCATTTTTCTGTGTACATTGCTGACATTCAGGAACTAAGCATATCTTGTAACATCTCTAAAATTACTCAAAGAGATTTACTCTTTTAAAAGACAGAGACCCCTCAAATTCAGCCTGTAAACCACTTCATACCAAAAAACAGCATCTATAACATAAAAGTAACTGTACAATAAACAGAAGCAAAAAAACTGCTAGTATTATAATAAAACATGCACACAAAGCAAAAGTCAAAACTCAGTAAATAATAGGAGTAGGAAAAATAATGACTATTTTTAAAATTAAAAATAAGTTTTAGTGTGTGAGGAAAAAAAATCGTAACTTAAAAAAGTCTCTAACAAAGTTCAACTAAAACTATTGCTTAGAATGCTGGCTCCCAATCTTCTCCAAATCCCACTATTTATGCTCCCCTCCCACACTGACTTGTATAATAAATAAGATATTACAAACTGGTGGAGGGTGACTTCTGAGGCTAGGTCATAAAAAACACTGTACTACCATTATGCTTTGTTGAATCACTTCCTGTGGAGGAAGCTACTCGCCATATTGTAAAGACACTCAAGCAACTCTTTGGAGAGGCCTCTTGCCAATAGCCATGTGAGTGAGTCACCTTACAGGTGGGTCCTCTAGCCTCAGGAAAACCTTCAACAACCTGACTGACAGCTTCAGTGCAACAAATGAGAGACTGCATCTCAGCACCACCCTGCATAGCTGCTCTCAAATTCCTAACCTACAAAAACTATCAGATAATAAATGTTTATTAATTTTAAGCCACTAAATTCTGAGATAATTTCTCATACGTCAGTAGAGACTTAATAGATTAAGAAAGAAATTCCATGAGTCATTCAATCTGAAAACATCTGAAAAAAGCTTCTAGGTCAGATGGTAGAAGGTATATTTGCAAAACAAAAAGTAAATGACATGAGAGGCAGTCCTAAAGGAGACTCATCCAGGTCTCACGTTGAATAAGCACATGCCTTTTGAACAGCATTTTTATTAGAAGACTTACAATCTGAAGAAGTAACTGACCATTCCTGAATAAACAAGTTTCATTCATGGAAATAATATTCAAATATTTTTGTTTAAATCATGGAAAGAGCCCAAATGTCCATCAACTGATAAATGGAGAAAGAAGTTGTGGTTTATATATACAATGAACTACTACTTGGCAACAAGACACAGTGAAATCCTGCCATTTGCAACAATGTGGATGGAACTGGAGGGTTTTTTTTGCTAAGTGAAATATATGTAAAAGAAAGACAGACATCATATTTTTTCGCTCATAAGTGGAACTTGAGAAACTTAACAGAAGACTATGGGGACAGTTTCAAACAGAGAGGGAGGCAAACCCATAAGAGACTCTTAAATTCAGAGAACAAACTGAGGGTTAATGACAGGTGCAGGGAGAAGGAAAAATGGGTAATGGGCATTGAGGAGGACAACTGTTAGGATGAGCACTGGGTGTTGTATGTAAGTGATGAATCACAGGAATCTATATCCCTGAAACCAAGAGCACACTGTGTACACTGTATGTTAGCTAACTTGACAATAAATTATATTAAAATATAATATAAGAGAACTGGAGCATGGAGGACTATTTCACAAACTTCTGTCAATTCAATTGGTTTGACAGACCATTCCAAGCATTACCCCCAATTAATTCTTATTTCTCCTTAAATTTTAAGATTGTAAGAAGACTATCTGAGGTTAGTTATTTTCTAAAATGATAGGACATTATGACTTGTGACCCATCGTTAAATAATACCAAAATTAGGGGCACCTGGGTGGCTCATCGTTTAAGTGTCCAACTTGGGCTCAGGTCATGATCTCCTGGTTTGTAAGTTTGAGCCCTGCATCGGGCTCTGTGCTGACAGCTCAGAGCCTGGAGCCTGTTTCAGATTCTGTGTCTCACTCTCTCTCTGCCCCTCCCCTGCTCATAGTCTATCTCTCTCTCCATTTCTCAAAAAATTAAAAAAATTTATTTAATAAATAATGTTTAATAATAAACATTAAGATAAAAATTTAATAATAATAAAAATTTAATAATAATAAATTAGTCATATAACAGCATGACACTGGAAAAGGGATATTAGAATCTATACGGGTAGTTTTTTCCACTTCCATGTATAAAGATTTATCCAATATAACATAACACTGAGACATATAATTAACAGATTTAATATCTTAATTAAAAACAAAAGCAAATCTAGGGGATCATGGGTGGCTCAGTGGGTTAAGAATCTGACTTTGGCTCAGGTCATGATCTTGTGGTTTGTGAGTTCAAGTCCCACATCAGGCTCTGTGCTGACAATTCAGAGCCTGGAACCCGCTTCAGATTCTGTGTCTCCCTCTCTCTGCCCCTCCCCTGCTCATGCTCTCTCTCTCTCTCTCACTCAAAGAATAAGTAGACATTAAAAAAAAATTAAAAAATAAATAAAAGCAAATCTAAAACTTAAGAAGGGAGAACAAAATTTTAACCTTGTATATCTTCCCTTTCAAAGTCCTCTTTAATATTTACAGTTGTGGGGTCGCCAAACTGTGGTTTTCAACCAAAAAGCAAGAAAAAATTATCTTAAACATAAAGCAAAAAATCATTTGTTATACAAATTGGGGGGTGGGTCCTTGATTTTTTAAATGAAGTAAGTTTCTCTGGACCCATTTCTGAATGATTCTTGTTTCTTTTAATCTACTTTTAGGAAATTTATTTGTGGAAAATGTCATGAAACAAGACATTGAATTACATGTGGTAGTTCATTACATTTCTCCACTCCAACAAATGTGAGTTATCCCCATTAATAGAGGGAAGGACAGACTTAGGTGAATTTTACGGTGTATATATATATATATATATATATATATATATATACGGTATATATACACACACATATACATATATATACATATATATACATACATATATATATATATATAAAAGACATAAACTTTTATTAAAATATGTAATTTTAACATACATTATGGGTTTCTGTCCAGATAAAGAAGAGAAAGCAAGTAAGAGTGCCAGGAAAGAACTATAGAAGGTTGCCTCTTTCACAGTTTTTTATTTATTTGTTTATTTAATTTAATTTTTTTAAAAAGTTTATTTATTTTGTGACAGAGAGACATCGTGAGGAGGGGAGGAGTGGTGAGAGAGGGAGACACAGAATCTGAAGTAGGCTCCAGGCTCTGAGCTGTCAGCACACAGCCCATGCGGGACTCGAACTGACAGACCACGAGATCATGACCTGAGCCGAAGTCCTATGCTCAACCGACTGAGCCACTCAAGCACCCTCACGGTTTTTTTTTCTTTTTTCTTTAAATAAAAATCCAATTTGCAAAAGTTCACGGCAATACTTCTATAGACACCAATTTATACTGGGTAACCACAAGACATAGCACGTGAAAATACACTAATGTTCCTGCCTTTAGGAAATATGTTCCCCAGCAAGATTCATGAGCTCAAACACTGGCACTCACTATTTTACACACCACCGTAAGAAGCATACCCTTAAGACAATGGCCTTGGGGCGCCTGGGTGGCTCAATTGGTTAAGCGTCCAACTTAGGCTTAGGTCATGATCTCCCAGTTTGTGAGTTCGAGTCCCGCACCGGGCTCTGTGCTGACAGCTCGGAACCTGGAGCCTGCTTCGGATTCTGTGTCTCCCCCTCTCTCTCTGCCCTTCCTATGCTTGTTCTGTGTCTCTCTGTCTCTCTCTCTTAAAAATAAATAAATAAACGTTAAAAAAAAAAAGACAATGGCCTTTTCCTTAAGGAAATACAATATGGGTACAAAGTATATAAAAACAAGAGAATCGGGAAAGATATGATGATAAGCTGTTAAATTAAGGAAAATGATTCATTAAAAAATAGGGGCGCCTGGGTAGCTCAGTCGGTTAAGCATCTGACTTCAGCTCAGGTCATGATCTCACAGTGAGCAAGTTCGAATCCCATGTCGGGCTCTGTGCTGACAGCTCAGAGATTGGAGACTGCTTCAGATTGTGTCTCCCTTTCTCTCTGCCCCTCATCTGCTCACACTCTCTTTCTCAAAAATAAACACACAAAAATTTTTTTTTAAATAAACCAAAGTGTCGACAGTATGTATATTACATGTCTGTGTGTGTGTGTGTTGGGTATGTATGTAAACTCTGTAGTCTTCAATCCTAAAAAAATAAAGATTTGGGTAAATTAAAAATTTGACAGTAAATAGAGAAAGGTCTATAGGTTGTCCTGAGATATGATGTGGTTGGGAATGAAGAAAAGAGGCAGGGCTACAAACCTGCCATTCGGGGTATAGGTTATAATTAAAAAGAAATGGTTCCAAGTTGTACTATCTTACAAAGGATTCACTTCTCTGAAATAATTAGATAGAAGGAATTTCATTCTCTGAAAGATTCTATGCAGGACCATTTATTGCTTCTTGATATAATTTCTGACACAGTACATACAAACTCAAGGAAAAAGATGGTAAGCCTCAATAACATGTTTTGTTATTCTAGGATTTTAAGTATACATGTTAAAGGCCTATTGAAATTTGTCACATAAAAATTTTATATCTACTGAATAAAAACTGTAAGGGTAAGGAAAAAAATAAGAAAAAAAAGACAAAAGAAAGCTTAAGAAGAAGATATCAAAATTGCTTAAGTATATTCAAATCATATAAAAAAGAATGGAAAGGGTAAAGCAGTATCACATTTTTGAAAACTGTCAGTTGATAACTGAAGATTTAAAATGAACTATGGTAGTTATGGAGAAAGCAAAAAATAAAATGTTAAAAATTAAAAATTAAGACAAACAGCCAAACAAAACAATGTTACCACTAACTAAGGCAATCTTACCACTACTATCAGTGACATTACTGGGAAGCCACTTGTAATTTTCGATGTTAGTTGTTGCTTCTAATAATGGATATCTTGGAATTTCTTAGAAAAACTCTATGCGCTGGTTCTGGGAGCCCTTCTGTCCTTTAGAATCAAGCTTCTTCCATTTGTTTTGTGTTTTAGGATGCTGCTCAAATTGGTCTGAAAAAGGACTCTTCCGCACCTTCCCCAACCCAAAATCTCTGAATACCACTATTTCACAATACTATAAAAACTGAGAACTATTTGGATGAAATAAAACATGTAATTCTTTGATAGATCAAACAGAAGAAACCGTAAGTGGGCACTATTAATTACTTCTTTACTATTTATCTGAACATCTAAATAGACTCTCCTTACTATTAAAAAAGCACAACTGGAAGGATGTAAAAGACTATACACTACTGGAGGACAGGACTACATATACCATTTCACAGCACCCTCACTGCAGTCCCATGATGACTGGGGTGTTAATTTTATAATACATTTGTTCTCCCTGAATGGATCATCGCACAGAAATAATAACAAGTATATACAGCATACCTGCTCTTTGATGGAGTCTTACTCTATGTACCATTTCAACAATAAAAACGTTTTGCTCCCACTGTGGCATATTTCAAAATGTGTCAGCATGTGCATCTGTTCAAGCATTAGTGCCTATGAAAGGGATGCTTTTCATCTTTTCAAATTTTCTAATAAGAACATTGTATTGATTTTTTAAAAAAACGTCAAGAAACCTACCGAGGTTCCCACAAAAAAATATATATAAGTATCTTTTTACTTTTAAAAAGATGGATTACAAAAAGCAACAATATGAAAAAAAAAAGACAAAAAATCTCTAAGAAAATTTGCAAATGCTATTTTACCTTCACTGTTACTAAAATTTTCTGAAAGTTAACAAGTTAATATTTCATTCAGAACACCTGAAGCAGAGACTTCATAGGTGTAAAGCTTTGCAATCTTCATATATTTCATTCATTTTTAGAGTGCTTCGCATTGAAAATATAAACATTCTTGATCCCACATCCAAAATCCAATATCTGATTATATGAATAAGTCATTTATAAAATAAGTTTTTAAAAGGAAAAGGAAAAAAGATATTTTCAGAGATGAAATTTAGTACTAGAATTTGGGAAATTCATACCTCATCAGTGTTATAGATAATCTGGAGTCCTGAGGAAATCATTTCCACAAGGTAAAGGAGATAGAGTGACACTGTATTTATCTGAAAAACAATATTAAAAGGTTAAAGGAAATAACAGAAAGACTATGTTATGAAGGAGCTAAAATTATAAGTCATTTGCTCTAATAGTGGCAAACAAAAACTATTTCTTTTTTTAGTTCCTAATAAAATCCCAGCTTTGAATATAAAACTCTAAAATCCTCAAATTCCCTGTGATGGTTAATATCTGATTAGGAAAATGGCCACAAATAGAACTGTTAGCAACTGTTTCTGTAACATTTGTTTTAGAAGATTTATTTTCAAATTCTGAGTCTAACGTACCCTACTTTGAAGTAGTTTTGCCCCACAGGCAGCTATGTAATGTCAATTCATCTCAAATGTATGTAAATGAAAAAGTTATTTGGCATGTAAGACATTAGGACTTTGCCAGTACACCATAAATAATAGGCAGCAAATCTTGAAAACAGTCTTATTCTCAGAGAATGCACAATTGATGTAAGCAACTGCAGGGACATACTGATTTTAATCAATGGTATAGCATAGAATTTAAAATATATGAACAAATGAGTTTTATAAACAAATGACTTACTTTTTTCTTTTAGTCTGTCTATTAAAGATAGACATTATATGATAGAAAAGAAAATAAAGACAATAATGTCCACTTTAACAAAAAAAGATTCTCACAAAAATCCTGAAGGGGATGTGTAAATTGTCTTAAGTAAACAAGTAGTGAAAGATAAACACTACAACAAAGACAAACCTTGAAAATATGCTAAAGAAGCCAGTCACAAAAGACCATATATTGTATGATTCCATGTATATGAAATTTACAGAATAGGAGTATTTATAGAAATAGAAAGACTGGTGATTGCCTAGGGCGGGAGGCTTTGGGGGAGATGGGGAGTGACTGCTAATGAGCACAGATTTCTTTATGGGATAATGAGAATATTATGAAATTGACTATAATAGTGGTTGTACAACTCTGTATTATAAAAACCAATGAATTGTACACTTTAAATAGGTGAATTGTATGTTATATGAATTGTTTCTTAATAAAGCTGTTATATAATAAACAAATACATACAAAGGAAACAGTAAAAAATTAGCTAGGAAAATGATTATTTAAAAACAAAGAGAAAGCACAATGTAATTTTGTCCTTATGTGATTCTAACCCAGAAGATTATGACCCTCCCACAGCTTTGGTGTCTTGTACCTTCCTCGACTTTCCTCCAATCCTTACCAAGGAACTGACAGAAAGCTGGGGCAGAAAATTATTTGTGTCTGAGACGCCTTGGACAAAGCATGCCTGTGCTATCAGGTGTGTTGGGTATCTTTGCCCAATCATCTTTGCCTTAGACATCTTTATCACAAGCATTTTACTGCAAACATTTTCAGTGTGTATATTTTCTCCACTAAACTAAATGGCCATGAGGCAATTTGGCCGTAAAAGATAAAAAAATAACTGGTTGACAGTTTGATTTGACAGTTTGGTTTTATTTCTCCACTGATGTGAAACTCCCATTTTATATTATATGTCTTATATTTTCATAATCATCTTTTTGTATTCCATACTTTTTATATTATATAAATCTTAGACCTCATAATGGTCTATGTAATGACACAGAGTTTTGAACCCACATTTCCCAGAGAACCATCAAATGTCTAGGAATAAACATGTGACAAGATGCCAAGAACAAACAACAGGGTAGATGTCTTTCACAACGCAATGCAAAGACCAATTACAAATATGCACCCTAGTATTTGGAAACTGATATCCCTCTCAGTGAAGGAAGAAATTTTAGTGAATAATGAAAAAAATTAATGCCAAATGAGGAGAAAATCAACAAGTAAGAAAGATGTATTAACTCTGAACCAAAGATTTTGAAAACAAATGCTCAGGTACATCCAAAAAATAAAACCAGTTATTTGCACAATGTTCCCATGAATCTATACATATTTTAAATGCATTTAGCGTTTGGTATTTCACAAAAAAGACTTTTTAATTTTGTCATTCGTTTTTCATGTTATATTATGTCCTTTTTAATGTCCCTCTTTTATTTTTTGTGATTTTATCTTTCAAAGTAAAATTGCCTTACAGCCAATTAGTTATGCGGTGAAAATACATGCAGCGAAAATTCTTGCAGCAAAGATGCTCACTGAAACTACCTAAAACCACCACCAGGTCCTGGCAGAGTAGGTGGCTCTCTCAGGAAGCAGAACTATCCTAGATGTCTCCTGACTTCTCAGCATTCAAAGTCCAGTGGGTGTAAGAGTCTTGTCAAGTCCAAGTAAGCCAGACAGAAAGATACAAGATTCTGGGTTTAGGTTTTTTAGACTGACATAAACTTTTGAGTGGCCCTTCTCAGAACATGGTGGAAAAGAGCTTCAAACCACTGCCAGGTTTACCCAAATATTTTCTTACATGTAAACACTGATACTGGCCTATTAGAAATGACTTCAAAGAAATTTCATCACTATGGATAACCATTTACAAACTACACTTCCAAGAGCTCTTTGCTCTCATTTCTGGGATGCTTCTGTGAGAAAATATCATCAAGTGGCAAACTGTACAGAAACAGCCAAATAACAGGTTGACCAGCATTTATTTAAAATCTGCTATGAGCCAGGCACTAAGCTTAAATTCTGGGATACAAAAATAAATGAACCATTATCTTCTGGAAATCCTATTTCAAACAGTAAACATATTTGTCAAAGCAAAAGGTACATAAAACGTAATTATGTTATAATTATAAGGAGAAGGTTGAGCAACATATAATACTAATAATTCCCCAAGGAATTGGTTAGAAATAAGTGTAAGAGTTTCTGCCACATAGAAATGGGGACACTGTGCTTTCTATGTCTACAGAAGTCATACTAAAGTAAGACATTTCAGATCTCTAGAGAGAGAGGGACTATAAAAAGGACATATTCTTATTTTAGTAAGGAATATATGAATAATAAGTATTCTGTCCTAAAGACAGCAGAATCAAATGATGAGCAGGAAGAAAACTCATTAAAGATAAATAGCATATATAATACTTATATCCTAAAAACAAGGCAACAGGATGTCCAGCTAAAAAGAGTACACAGATATGAGAAAAAAAAAGTGAAAACAAAACAAAATCCTACAGTGCATGGTTAGCCTAGGTATAAAATTTAATATAATATATAAGACAAAATTTATAGACTCCAGCAATGCCTTTTGGAATTACACTTTAGGGGTATGTTTATAGCTTTGTTGAAGGTTGATATATCAAAAATGAGCTGTCATGTAACAAAAATTTCTGATTTGCTGTTATATCACTGTCAACTGTCTTTTATTCCCTAGTTCCTACGTGTTGAAGTACTTCTAAATTTTATAAGTGCAAGCTTTTGTCATGGAAAGAACTGTGAGAGCCCTTCTTTTAGACAGTAATAATATTATAAACCATCCACTTGCCCTTTTTTGCTTGCAGACCAAGACCTCAGTCTGACTTAATGCTCAATCACAGTAACTAACTCAGCCCTGGCAGTTTTCATTTCACTTCTCCATTTTATGGTTGGTTTTCTACTTTTATTTTAAACAATTTATGAAATCTACTTTATGAAATTTATAAATACCCTAAAATCTTCTACAACCTGAGTGCACACAGAGAAGAAGAAAACCTATAGTCTTCTCCTTTTACCTGAAGATGGCCATATTCCTCATGGGAGAGGATCTCATCTCCCGTATGCACATTGAAAACAGAGTGAAGACAGGTTGCTGGGCGTGGGTCCTGCTTAAACTGCTGGACCTAGAATTAAACACAAAATTCAAATAGTACTCATAACTCACATTTTCATCCAACTTTGGAAGTTATAAATTATTTTTCATGAAACTTTTTAATGACGAAAGCTATAGCTTAAAAGCAGAGGACAGAGCAAAGCAGAAATGTTATTTTTTTCTAAAGAAAGCAAACAGAAAAAAACTCATAACTACTAATTTTAATAGTTAACATGATTGTTGAATATTTAATTATTTCACAAATAGCAAATAAAGTGTAGTAGGGACCTTGTTAACGTGGTAGCAATGGCTTTTGCAACCGTTTTGTATCATTTTATTTTAGAGTCAAATAATGGTTTAGTCTGTGGGACAGGATTTCAGTGATTACAACCCACTGTATTGCTATTTGAAAATGCTTCTATGATACTCAATGAAAAAGTGCTTCAAATCTCATTCTAATTCAGTTGGTGTTCAAAACTTCAAATGCTATTTCCTTCTCTAAGGATCACAAATTGTAACCTATGCTCCTTTCTTTTCATTTCCTTTGCCACATATACTCTCCTTATAAGGCACCAATTCCAAGAGAACATAGATCATACCTGTACTTATCAACTGCATATAAAATCTAACCATTTTAGAATACTAAGTAAATGCTAAATGACCTAACAACCTCCAAGGGAAAAAAAAATCTATCTACTTTTTTAGGGCTTGTTCAATTCAATTTGGCAAACATTTTCTGATACCAATCATATGCCAAGTACTATGCCAGCCCCTGAAATTATGAGATGAATAAAAACAGAGAATGGATAGAATAACACAAAGCTATATGTGAAGCTTTTCCTCCTTGAAAAGATATGTGATGATAGTATCTGCATGGTTATGATTTTGTCTTGTTTCACTTACTTGGCTAAGAAAGCACATGGAGCTATATTCTCTTCCTCACCTTCAAATTTCTTCTCATATTTAAAACTCTATCTCCAAAAAACACCTTCTTTTATAAAGTCCCTTCTGAACTGTACCTCAAATTCCTTTCCCTGGACTCCTCCATCAGGGTGCTTATTCTTCAAAATTTCTTCTCTCTTTTTATACACTCTTACTATCTTTAAGCTTCTACAAGTTACACTATCCGATATGGAGCTACTAGCTACAGGCAACTAATTAAATTACAATTAAACAAAGTTTAGAAATTCAGTCCCTCATTTACACTGACTACATATCAAATAGCCGTATGTGCTTAGTGGCTTCTTCAAAGTTCAACACAGTAATACAGAGCATGTCTACTATCACAGAAAGTTCACTGGACACTACTGTGCTAAAGGGCTAATATATTTTTGCACACCCTCAAGAGCCCTGCAAATACCCCATAAACAAATGCATAGCCTTCCTTATAACTGAAGTCAAGAAAATGAAAGCAAGGCCCTACCATTAGATAGTTAGGAATGAGAGGATGAGGATGAAGGTAGAGATATATATCTTCTATCTATAAAATGACCAAGACAGGGGCGCCTGGGTGGCGCAGTCGGTTGGGCGTCCGACTTCAGCCAGGTCACGATCTCGCGGTCCGTGAGTTCGAGCCCCGTGTCAGGCTCTGGGTCAGGCTTTGGGCTGATGGCTCAGAGCCTGGAGCCTGCTTCTGATTCTGTGTCTCCCTCTCTCTCTGCCCCTCCCCCGTTCATGCTCTGTCTCTCTCTGTCCCCCCAAAAATAAATAAACGTTGAAAAAAAATTAAAAAAAAAAAAAAGATAAAATGACCAAGACATCCAGTATTAACAGAAGAAGATGAGAAGGCTATCCATTCTCAGTATCTGAAACTGCTGGCAACAGTCTTAGGCTACACAAATAGAAATCAATGCGGTCACCCCTTTTACACTACCATGATTATTATCTCAAAGTGATGAACATTACTCTGGGCTCTCAGACAAAAATATGCTCAAATTAAAATAAAATACATTTTGCCTGTTGATAAAGATCTAAAAGAATAAGGTTTTTATCAGTTTAAGAAAGTTATTATGACAGGGCACCGGGGTGGGTAAGTCATTTAAGTGTCCAACCCTTGATTTCAGTTCAGGTCATGGTCTTAACAGTTCATGAGACTGAGCCCTGTGAAGGGCTCTGCGCTGACAGCTTGGAAACTGTTTGGGATTCTCTCTCTCTCCGTCTGTCTCTACCCATCCCGTGCTTGTATGAGCTCTCTCTCTCTCTCAAAATAAGTAAATAAACATTAAAAAAAAAAAGTTATTGCTACAGTTGATAACATAGTGTTTGTCATTTGTCTTCAAGATACACAAGTACCCAGTATGAGAATTTATATTCAATCACTGTGCCAGGGGAAAAAAAGAAGACCCAGACTATAGAAGCTTTGAAAATTAATGAGGCATTATTATATGTGAATTGTAGAGAACAACTATTCTTGAAATCAGTAAAAAAACAAAAACAAAAACAAAAACAAACAAACAAACAAAACAAGGGACATTAATCAGTATTTTATATGTTGGGCACCTGGAAAGGAAAGTAAAAATAAAGAATAATTAAGGCAAAATTTTCTAAACCAAAAAAATCTAAAATAATGTTTTCTCAACTTGTATTTTTAGATTTTTCCTGGAAACTTAAATAATTGTGAATAAACAGCTTATCATTTATGAAAAGGTGAGTAATTTGTCATCCATTCTTAATTTATAGACCTAACACAGAATTTAGGTGGGAATATCATCTCATAAGGGAATCCCGGAAGAATAAATTTTATAAAATTTTAATGACTTTTAATAAACTAGAAACTACTCAGTAACATTTTAGACAAATTTTTTATATAGATAGCTAGGGACAGAAACATTCATAGCCCATTATAAAGGAAATCTTTGCCTTCCAAACTACTCAAAGCAAATTGAATTTATTTTGAAAAATTCTGAATACTTCTCCCAGGGGTGGGGGTGGCGGTGGGGATGGTATTAGAAAATAGAGTAAATGAGAGAATATGAACATTTAAAGGTAAAAAAACAATTCCTAATATGACTAAGTAGGCATTAAGATAAGTAAGTGGAAAGATAATAATAGAAATCAGATTGCTCTACATTCTGCAAATCAAGGACAACTCTATTCATTCAAATGCATAATGAATTAAAATCTTTTCAGTAGTATTTTTAGAAAATGTGTCAGGAAGCATGTCATGATTTTACTTCAGAAGACAAAGAAAATAAACCTTAAAGTCAAATAAAAAATTATTGCTATAAATACACTTCACGTTAGTTTTACAAAAAAGGCAAAAAATATATATTTCACATTTTAAAATATGCAAACATATTTTAAATATTCTACTACATATTTCTACAGCTGCAGAATCATGAAGAAAATGGTGGGCATCAATGAGGTGAAGGTTTGGTAGCAGACAGTGAGCCGGGCATGTGTGGTTAAATCTCTGAGTCAGTCCTTCACAGTCACATGTGAATTATGAAAATATCCTTCATTCCTACTCTAGAAGGTTATGGGGATCAGAAAAGATTACAACAATAAAAATGCTTTAAAATATGTAAAACCCTGTATTTTGTGGTATGCATACATACCTAATCCTAATATGATCTACACCTTCTTACAACTCACATTTACTTTGTCTAACATCATAACTACACAAAGGAAAGAAATGTTAATTCTTTATAATATAAGAAATTCAAGACAGTTTAAGCTGTATTCAAAAGAACACATAATTGTGAAGATTGGTTAGTAAGGTTGAGTAATATTCAGAAAGGGATATTAACAGTTGGTTAAGCCACAAAGACCCTTTTTTATCATCATTTCCTTCCTTTTGATAAACATTACTTATTTAAGTCTGTCAGCTTGCTTAATAAACATATGAAATTCACTGTTCTCACAATGTTTCCTTGAGAAAAAAGTTAATTCACAGACATTAGGCATTCATGAGATGATAAATGTGAAATAAACAGTAAACTTCTCACACTTAGGGAAAAAAAATTAATCACAATTACTTCAATATATATGACATACTAGTTTAAGTCAAGTATGACAATATGATTTATTTCAAGCACTGAAAAACCTTTATAATAATGATTTGCAAAGTCAAATCTCAGTAGACAATTACAGGTTTGTTACATATCTCTATTATGAGCTGGTGAATAAATTTACTTTTTCTGCCAACTAACATTTTCTTGTTGCCACATTCTGATAGAGTATAATTTTTTTTCAGTTTTGACTTCAGATACAGATCTTAAAAAATATACAATCACAAAAACTTAATGTAATATTTACATAAAAACATAAAATATTAAGTGATAAAAACATAAAACATTCATAATTACTAATGTACATCTTTGCTACTGAATCATCAAACCTGGGGATGATCTTGGAGACTCATATACTCACTGATGTATATGGACCCAGTGACACAGATATGTAGGTAAGTAGGAGAATTATCATCTTATATTTGCATAGAATCTTAGACTTTTTATTATGTATATTATTTTAATAATAATTATTATAATTACTGATTTTTATGTATATTATTTTACTTTCCACAATATCCCTGTAAAATCTGCTATTTTCTCAGCCAAAAATTCCTGTCCTCTTTACATGTAAATGATGAAGTATTTTTAAAGTTCAATTAAGCCAGGGCAAGCACATGTGCAAAAGGATTTGGATAAGAATTTTCTTAAGTAATATATTGGTTACAATTATGGATATTGTAACGTTCCTGAAAAACTGAGTCTTTATCAAGCAAACACCAGATCCAACATACAAACAAATTAAAGCCTAAATAACAATTCTCAGTCACCTCTTGCTTATGGTGTTTCTTTAATTTCAGTATTTCAAACCCTGGGCTGGGAAGGCAGGGCTGTTTTAAGCTGTCTAGACTGCTCTAGGATGTGACTTTACCTTTTGAAAGTACATTCTTCTTTAGAAGATGCTATTGCTATACTGGTTAAATTAATCCTTCAGAACGATGTGAGAATTCCAGTCCACACTACAGTGTTTTACCTTATCGGCCTGACGCATATAGCAGTAGAGAATTCCTCTCATACATTTTATAGCCGAGTGCTCCAGCTCATGGGTCCTTCCCTTGTCATCATCAATGCGCCTGGGTAAGAGAGATAACTCATGAAACAAATTGGAAATGCATTTGAAAAGGAAGCAGAGCTTCCAGTAATTAAGTATTTAACTATCTGACTAATCCTATGTTCTGGCCACATCTACTAATTCTGTAACAGTGAAACTCCATTTTCCCAGCAGATGTAGAAATGCTGCAATAAAAAAAAAAAAAAAAAAAAAAAAGTCCTATGATGAAACTTGTGTTGATTTCTCCTTCTTTTAAGGAAGTTAGCCAATTGCTTCAAAATAGCTTACAATGTTTCTACACTGACTCGGCTAAAACTTTAAAGGATATTCTAAATTGGAAAAACCAACCAAAAGATTTTTTTTTAATATGCTGTTACAGAGTAGAGGCGATTTTTAACACCAGTCCCTTTAGGTTATGCAATGGTTGGATTCAAGGCAACACAGATTAATGTAGGCACATGCGTTCTTTGGTCTACCATGTGTTTACCAATGTCAAGGTGGGCACTTTAGTCAAATATTCCTTTAAAAAAACACACATCCAGTATGACACATGATGTATTTGGCACTTTTATACGCTTGGGTCTTAGTTTAAAATCAATCGACCATTGTTTATATCTCTTGCTTTTAAAAAGAAAAAAATCAGTTAAAATGTAACTATTTAGCAAGGTGAAGATATTCTTCTAACTTTAGGGTCCTTTTTTACCATGGATCAAAAGGTAGATGACACTTAACCATGACTGAAAAATGAAAGTAACTTATTCATTGTTTCACTGAATCTTAACTAAAATATCTGGCACTCATCCTCCCTTGATAAAAAGTATCACCCATCTCCTTAAAAAGTAGACTACAATTTCTTCCTATTCTAACTTCGAATCTCATATACCACTATGAGAAACAATAATGATCATTTAAACATAGCACTGTCAATGTCAGACAAAAGTAAGTTGCTATTAGAATGTCATTCCTTCCTCAAATGCAGGTACTGTAGTAAAACTACCATGACTTTGCTCTATGATCCATTTTTCTGTCTAATGTCCAACACAAGTGTTTTAATAGAGGCAAATTATAGCACAGGTAACAGTGGACCATACAAGAGAAAGAGCATACTTCGGGTAGAATAAACTCAATGAAATCTGTGTCCAATTCCAACCTCATCTAAAAATAAAACAAAATAAAATTCAAGTTTTTCTAAAATTATATTTTTTAAGTTTATTTATCTATTTTGAGAGAGAGAGAGAGAGCCAGGCAAAGAAAGAATCCCAAGGAGATTCCACCCTGACAGCCCCATTCAATGCAAGGCTCGAACTCACAAATTCTGAGATCACAACCTAAGCCAAAGTCAAGAGTCAGACACTTAACTGACAGAACCACCAGGCACCCCATTAAATTGTCTTTAAAATAATTTTCTGCCCCTAATTTTAATAAGCATTTAACCAAAACTAAAATATTCCAGAATAAATCAGCCACTATGAAGAGTTCTTCTCTTTTAATGGAGTTCCCCTATTTCTCCTTTCTTCACCAAATAAAGTAGAAACCAGAAGAATATTTCACTTCTGACGGAGAAAGTAAAACAAACAAACAAACAAACAAACAAACAAAAAAACAGGTGCATTTGAGTAAAAACATTTAGGCTGCCAGGATATATTTATTACCTTTTCACAGATTTAAGGTGAATATGATGACCTGAAATAATTCCTTTATTTTCTACCAGGATCTAGCAATATTCCACTCTCCTTAATAAGCTCTGTGGAGGTAAACTCAAGTTTTAATATGATCTGATGAATACTTTTAATTCTAAAAAATGAATAAATGGAAGAATAATAATCCGTGAATTTACTTATCACACACTTCAAAAACATGTCCTAAAAACAAGGACATTTGCCTTCAATTATCACCACACCCAAGGAATATTATCACCACACCCAAGGAATTTAATATTGTTACTAAATTATCTAATATATATGCAATATCAAATTTACCAAGATATACCTTTTAGGATTTATTTCTAATGTGGGATACAATAAAAGATTGCATTTGAGTGCCATGTTTATTTTGTTGACTAATTTAACATTTTATTGCCTTTTTCTTTTTTTAAATGAAGTATGATTAACATACAGTGTTATATTAGTTTCAGGTGTATAATATAATGAGTCAACAATATGGTACTCAATATTCCTGAAGATAAGTGTATTCTTGATCTCCTTTATCTATTTTGCCTATCCCCCCCATCAACCTACCTCCTCTCTGGCAACTACCAGTTTGTTACCTGCATTTAAGAGTATGGTTTTTTGTTTGCCTCTTTTTTGTTTGTTCATTCATTTATTTGGTTTCTTAAATTCCACATATGAATAAATAAACCCACACTTATATGGTTGATTAATAGACAACAAAGGAAGTAATAATGTGTAAATGGGAAAAGGCAGTCTCTTCAATAAATGGTGCCAGGAAAACTAAACAGTTATATGCAAAAGAATAAAACTGGACCAGTTCCTTACACTGCACACAAAAATAAACTCCAAATGAATTACTGTGAGACACAAAACCATAAACCTTTTTTTTTAATTAATTTTTAAAAATATGAAATTTATTGTCAAATTGGTTTCCATACAACACACAGTACTCATTCCAACTGGTGCCCCCCTCAATACCCATCACCGACACTCGCATTCCTCCCAACCCCCATCAACCCTGTTTGTTCTCAGTTTTGTTTTTTTTTTTAATTTTTTTTTCAATGTTTATTTATTTTTGGGACAGAGAGAGACAGAGCATGAACGGGGGAGGGGCAGAGAGAGAGGGAGACACAGAATCGGAAACAGGCTCCAGGCTCTGAGCCATCAGCCCAGAGCCCGACGCGGGGCTCGAACTCACGGACCGCAAGATCGTGACCTGGCTGAAGTCGGATGCTTAACCGACTGCGCCACCCAGGCGCCCCTGTTCTCAGTTTTTAAGAGTCTCTTACATTTTGGCTCCCTCCCT
This sequence comes from Leopardus geoffroyi, assembly GCF_018350155.1. Taxonomy (NCBI): domain Eukaryota; kingdom Metazoa; phylum Chordata; class Mammalia; order Carnivora; family Felidae; genus Leopardus; species Leopardus geoffroyi. Next base: position 25,854,859 of record NC_059335.1, on the reverse strand, counting down.
CTATAACTGCTTTTTTTCCCCCCTACCCCATGGTCTTCTGTTAAGTTTCCCAGGATCCACATAAGAGTGAAAACATATGGTATCTGTATTTCCCTGTATAACTTACTTCACTTAGCACAACACTCTCCAGTTCCATCCACGTTGCTACAAAAGGCCAGATTTCATTCTTTCTCATTGCCACGTAGTATTCCATTATGTATATAAACCACAATTTCTTTATCCATTCATCAATTGATGGACATTTAGCCTCTTTGCATTAATTTGGCTATTGTTGAAAGTGCTGCTATAAACATTGGGGTACAAGTGCCCCTATGCATCAGCACTCCTATATCCCTTGGGTAATTCCTAGCAGTGCTATTGCTGGGTCACAGGGTAGATCTATTTTTACTGTTTTGAGGAACATCCACACTGTTTTGAGAGCGACTGCACCGGTTTGCATTCCGACCAACAGTGCAAGAGGGTTCCCATTTCTCTACATCCTCGCCAGCATCTACAGTCTCCTGATTTGGTCATTTTGGCCATTCTGACTGGTGTGCGGTGATAACTGAGTGTGGTTTTGACTTGTATTTCCCCAATGAGGAGCGACATTGAGCATCATTTCATGTGCCTGTTGGCCATCTGGATGTCCTCTTTAGAGAAGTGTCTACTCATGTCTTCTGCCCATTTCTTCACTGGATTATTTGTCTTTTGGGTGTGCAGTTTGGTAAGCTCTTTATAGATTTTGGATACTAGCCCTTTGTCTGATATGTCATTTGCAAATATTTTTTCCCATTCTATTGCTTGGCTTTTAGTTCTGTTGATTATTTCCTTGGCAGTGCACAAGCTTGTCATCTTCATGAGGTCCCAACAGTTCATTTTTGCTTTTACTTCCCCTGCCTTTGGGGATATGTCATGTGAGAAATTACTGCGGCTGAAGTCAGAGAGGTTTTCTCCTATTTCTCCTCTAGGGTTTCGATGGTTTCCTGTCTCACATTCAGGTCCTTTATCCATTTTGAGTTTACTTTTGTGAATGGTGTGAGAAGGTGGTCTAGATTCATCCTTCTGCATGTTGCTGTCCAGTTCTCCCAACACCATTTGTTAAAGAGACGGTCTTTTTTCCATTGGATATCTTTCCTGCTTTGTCAAAGATTAGTTGGCCATACATTTGTGGGTCTAGTTCTGGGGTTTCTATTCTATTCCATTGGTCTATGTGTCTGTTTTTGTGCCAATACCATGCTGTCTTGATGATAACGGCTTTGTAGTAGAGGCTAAAGTCTGGGATTGTGATGCAGCCTGCTTTGGTCTTCTTCTTCAAAATTACTTTGGCTATTCGGGGCCTTTTGTGGTTCCATATGAATTTCAGGATTGCTTGTTCTAGTTTTGAGAAGAATGGTGGTGCAATTTTGATTGGGATTGCACTGAATGTGTAGATAGCTTTGGGTAGTATTGACATTTTAACAATATTTATTCTTCCAATTATTGAGCATGGAATGGTTTCCATTTCTTTATGTCTTCTTCAATTTTCCTCATAACCATTCTATAGTTTTCAGCATACACATCTTTTACTTCTTTGGTTAGGTTTATTCATAAGTATTTTATGCTTCGTGGTGCAATTGTGAATGGGATCAGTTTCTTTGTCTTTCTGTTGCTTCATTATTAGTGTTAAAAATGCAACTGATGAAGACATCCTGGGAAGATGGCGGCATAGGAGGATGCTAGGCTCACCATACGTCCTGCTGATCACTTAGATTCCACCTACAGCTGCCTAAATAACCCAGAAAACCACCAGAAGACTAGTAGAACGGAGTCTCCAGAGCCAAGCGCAGACGAGAGGCCCACGGAAGAGGGTAGGAAGGGCGGCGAGGCGGTGTGCGCTCCACGAACTGGCGGGAGGGAGCTGAGGGGGAAGGGTGGCCTGCCGGCCAAGCAGAGCCCCCGAGTCTGGCTTGCAAAAGCGGAGGGGCTGGACGGAGTGTGTTCCGACAGCAAGCAGGACTTGACATCTGAAAGGTTATAAGCTAACAGCTCTACTCAGAGAGCAGGAGGGCTGGAGGACAATGGGAGGGAGAGTCGTTGAGACCAAGACGAAAGAACTCAGCTTGGCAGGGAACAAAGGTGCTCGCCAGCGCCATCTCCCTTGCCCATTCCCCAGCCAAAATCCCAAAGGGAACCAGTTCCTGCCAGGGAACTTGCTTGCACCCCGCAAACACCCAATGATGTGCTTATGCGGATCCATCCCTCCCCCGATACCACAGGGCCCCTCCCAAAGCGGATCTTCAATGGAAAAGCAAGCTGAGCCTGCCCCTCCCACCCCTGTGCACCGTGCGGATCCACCCCAGCTAATATGCCCCATCCCCAGCACTACAAGACTGGCAGTGTGCAAGTAGCCCAGACAGGCCGCCACCCCACAGTGAATCCCGCCCCTAGGAGAGGGAAAGAGAAGGCACACACCAGGCTGACTGTGGCCAGAGCGGTGGGCTGGGGGCAGACATCACGTCTGACTCCGGCCCGCCCACCAACGCAAGTTATTCAAGACAGCACAGGGGAAGTGCCCCGCAGTCCTGCAACACTCCAGGGATTGTCCAAAATGAACAGAAGAATTCCCCTCAGAAAAACGTCCAGGAAATAACGACAGCTAATGAACTGATCAAAAATGATTTAAACAATATAACAGAAAGTGAATTTAGTATACTAGTCATAAAATTAATCGCTGGGCTTGAAAGAGAATCTCTTGCTACAGAGATCAAGGGACTAAGGAACGTCCAGGAGGAGCTAAAAAATGCTATCCATGAGCTGCAAAATAAAATGGAGACAACTACGGCTCAGATTGAAGAGGCAGAGGAGAGAATAGGAGAACTAGAAGATAAAATTATGGAAAAAGAGGAAGCTGAGAAAAAGATAAAAAAATCCAGGAGTTTGAGGGGAAAATTAGAGAACTAAGTGATGCACTAAAGAGAAATAATATACGCATAATTGGTATTCCAGAGGAGGAAGAGAAAGGGAAAGGTGCTGAAGGTGTACTTGAAGAAATAATAGCTGAGAACTTCCCACATCTGGGGAAGGAAAAAGGCATTGAAATCCAAGAGGCACAGAGAACTCCCTTCAGACGGAACTTGAATCGATCTTCTGCACGACATATCATAGTAAAACTGGCAAAATACAAGGATAAAGAGAAAATTCTGAAAGCAGCTAGAGATAAACATGCTGTAACATATAAAGGGAGACCTATAAGACTCGTGACTGATCTCTCTACTGAACCTTGGCAGGCCAGAAAGAATGGCAGGAGATCTTCCATGTGATGAACAGAAAAAATACGCAGCCAAGACTCCTTTATCGAGCAAGTCTGTCATTTAGAATAGAAGGAGAGATAAAGGTCTTCCCAAACAAACAAAAACTGAAGGAATTCGTCACCACTAAACCAGCCCTACAAGAGATCCTAAGGGGGATCCTGTGAGACAAAATACCAGAGACATCACTGCAAGCATGAAACCTACGGACATCACAATGACTCTAAAAGAGTATCTTTCTATAACACTGAATGTAAATGGACTAAATGCGCCAACAAAAAGAGATAGGGTATCAGAATGGATAAAAAAACAAGACCATCTATTTGCTGTCTACAAGAGACTCGTTTTAGACCTGAGGACACCTTCAGAGTGAGAGTGAGGGGATGGAGAACTATTTATCATGCCACTGTAAGTCTAAAGAAAGCTGGAGTAGCCATACTTATATCAGACAAACTAGACTTTAAAGGCTGTAAAAAGAGATGAAGAAGGGCATTATATAATAATCACAGGGTCTATCCATCAGGAAGAGCTAACAATTATAAATGTGTATGGGCCGAATACAGGTACCCCAAAATATATAAAACAATCACAAACATAAGCAACCTTACTGATAAGAATGTGGTAATTGCAGGGGATTTTAACACTTCACTTACAGAAATGGATAGATCATCTAGACACATGGTCAATAAAGAAACAAGGGCCCTGAATGATACATTGGATCAGAAGGACTTGACAGATATATTTAGAACTCTGCATCCCAAAGCAACAGAATATACTTTCTTCTCGAGTGCACATGGAACATTCTCGAAGATAGATCACATACTGGGTCACAAAACAGCCCTACATAAGTATACAAGAATTGAGATCGTACCATGCATACTTTCAGACCACAAAGTCTGTGAAGCTTGAAATCAACCACAGGAAAAAATCTGGAAAACCTTCAAAAGTATGGCCATTAAAGAACACCCTACTAAAGAATGAATGGGTCAACCAGGCAATTAGAGAAGAATTTGAAAAATACATTAAAACAAATGAAAATGAAAATACAACAATCCAAACGCTTTGGGATGCAGAAAAGGCAGTCCTGGGAGGAAAATACATTGCAATCCAGGCCTATCTCAAGAAACAAGAAAAATCCCAAACACAAAATCTAACAGCACACCTAAAGGAAATAGAAGCAGAACATCAAAGAGAGGCTAAACCCAGCAGAAGAAGAGACATAATAAAGATCAGAACAGAAAAAAAACACAGAATCTAAAAAAACTGTAGAGCAGATCGATGAAACCAAGAGTTGGTTTTTTGAAAAAATAAACAAAATTGATAAACCTCTAGCCAGGCTTCTCAAAAAGAAAAGGGAGATGACCCAAATAGATAAAATCATGAATGAAAATGGAATTATTACAATCAATCCCTCAGAAATACAAGCAATTATCAGGGAAGACTATGAAAAATTATATGCCAACAAACTGGACAACCTAGAAGAAATGGACAAATTCCTAAACACCCACAAGCTTCCAAAACTCAATCAGGAGGAAATAGAAAGCTTGAACAGACCCATAACCAGAGAAGAAATTGAATTGGTTATCAAAAATCACCCAGCAAATAAGAGTCCAGGACCAGATGGCTTCCCTGGGGAGTTCTACCAGACGTTTAAAGCAGAGATAATACCTATCCTTCTCAGGCTATTCCAAAAAATAGAAAGGGAAGGAAAACTTCCAGACTCATTCTATGAAGCCAGCATTACTTTGATTCCTAAACCAGACAGAGACCCAGCAAAAAAAGAGAACTACAGGCCAATATCCCTGATGAATATGGATGCAAAAATTCTCAATAAGATACTAGCAAATCGAATTCAACAGCATATAAAAAGAATTATTCACCATGATCAAGTGGGATTCATTCCTGGGATGCAGGGCTGGTTCAACATTCGCAAATCAACGTGATACATCATATTAATTAAAGAAAAGATAAGAACCGTATGATCCTGTCCATCGATGCAGAAAAGGCCTTTGACAAAATTCAGCACCCTTTCTTAATAAAAACCCTTGAGAAAGTCGGGATAGAAGGAACATACTTAAACATCATAAAAGCCATTTATGAAAAGCCCACAGCTAACATCATCCTCAATGGGGAAAATCTGAGAGCTTTCTCCCTGAGATCAGGAACATGACAGGGATGCCCACTCTCACCGCTGTTGTTTAACATAGTGTTGGAAGTTCTAGCATCAGCAATCAGACAACAAAAGGAAATCAAAGGCATCAAAATTGGCAAAGATGAAGTTAAGCTTTCACTTTTTGCAGATGACATATTATACATGGAAAATCCGAGAGACTCCACCAAAAGCCTGCTAGAACTGATACATGAATTTAGCAAAGTTGGAGGATACAAAATCAATGTACAGAAATCAGTTGCATTCTTATACACTCATAATGAAGCAACAGAAAGACAAATAAAGAAACTGATCCCATTCACAATTGCACCACGAAGCATAAAATACCTAGGGATAAATCTAACCAAAGATGTAAAAGATCTGTATGCTGAAAACTATGGAATGGTTTAGAAGGAAATTTTAGAAGACATAAAGAAATGGAAACCATTCCATGCTCAATAATTGGAAGAATAAATATTGTTAAAGTGTCAATACTACGAAAGCTATCTACACATTCAATGCAATCCCAATCAAAATTGTACCAGCATTCTTCTCGAAGCTAGTACAAGCAATCCTAAAATTCATATGGAACCACAAAAGGCCCCGAATAGCCAAAGTAATTTTGAAGAAGAAGACCAAAGCATGAGGCATCACAATCCCAGACTTTAACCTCCACTACAAAGCTGTCATCATCAAGACAGCATGGTATTGGCACAAAAACAGACACATAGACCAATGGAATAGAATAGAAACCCCAGAACTAGACCCACAAATGTATGGCCAACTAATCTTTGACAAAGCAGGAAAGTTATCCAATGGAAAAAAGACCGTCTCTTTAACAAATGGTGCTGGGAGAACTGGACAGCAACATGCAGAAGATTGAAACTAGACCACTTTCTCACACCATTCACAAAAATAAACTCAAAATGGATAAAGGAACTGAATGTGAGACAGGAAACCATCGAAACCCTAGAGGAGAAAGCAGGAAAAGACCTCTCTGACCTCAGCCGTAGCAATTTCTTACTTGACACATCCCCAAAGGCAAGGGAATTAAAAGCAAAAATGAACTCCTGGGACCTCAAAAAGATAAAAAGCTTCTGCACAGCAAAGGAAACAACCAACAAAACTAAAAGGCAACCAACGGAATGGGAAAAGATATTTGCAAATGACATATTAGACAAAGGGCTAGTATCCAAAATCTATAAAGAGCTCACCAAACTCCACACCCGAAAAACAAATAACCCAGTGAAGAAATGGGCAGAAGACATGAGTAGACACTTCTCTAAAGAAGACATCCGGATGGCCAACAGGCACATGAAAAGATGCTCAACGTTGCTCTTCATCAGGGAAATACAAATCAAAACCACACTCAGATATCACCTCACGCCAGTCAGAGTGGCCAAAATGAACAAATCAGGAGACTACAGAACTGAAGAGGATGTGGAGAAACGGGAACACTTTTGAACTGTTTGTGGAATGCAAATTTGTGCAGCCACTCTGGAAAGCAGTGTGGAGGTTCCTCAGAAAATTAAAAATAGACCTACCCTATGACCCAGCAATAGCACTGCTAGGGATTTACCCAAGGGATACAGGAGTACTGGTGTATAGGGGCACTTGTACCCCAATGTTTATAGCAGCACTCTCAACAATAGCCAAATGATGGAAAGAGCCTAAATGTCCATCCACTGATGAATGGATAAAGAAATTGTGGTTTATATACACAATGGAATACTACATGGCAATGAGAAAGAATGAAATATGGCCCTTTGTAGCAACGTGGATGGAACTGGAGAGTGTTATGCTAAGTGAAATAAGCCATACAGAGAAAGACTGATACCATATGGTTTCACTCTTATGTGGATCCTGAGAAACTTAACAGAAACCCATGGGGGAGGGGAAGGAAAGAAAAATAAAGAGGTTAGAGTGGAAGAGAGCCAAAGCATAAGAGACTCTTAAAAATGGAGAACAAACTCTGGGTTGATGGGGGGTGGGAGTGAGGGGAGGGTGGTTGATGGGTATTGAGGAGGGCACCTTTTGTGATGAGCACTGGGTGTTGTATGGAAACCAATTTGACAATAAACTTCATATATTGAAAAAAAAAAGCAACTGATTTCTGTACGATTTTGTATCCTGAGACATTGCTGAATTCATGTTATCAGTTCTAGCAGACTATTGGTGGAGCCTATCGTGTTTTCCATTAATAATATCATGTCATCTGCAAAAAGTGAAATCTTGACATCATCATTGCCAATTTTGATGCCTATGATTTCCTATTGTTGTCTGATTGCTGATGCTAGAACTTCCAACACTATGTTAAACAACAGCGATGAGAGTGGACATCCCTGTCCTTTTCCTGACCTCAGGGGAAAAACTCTCAGTTTTTCCCCATTGAGGATGATATTAGCTGTGGGCTCTTCATAAATGGCTTTTATGATGTTTAAGTATGTTCCTTATATCAAGATTTTCTCAAGGGTTTTATTAAGAAAGGATGCTGGATTTTGTAAAATGCTTTTTCTGCACCGATAGAGAGGATCATATGGTCCTTTTGTTTTATTAATGTGATGTATCACATTGATTTGCGAATGTTGAACCAGCCCTGCATCCCAGGAATGAATCCCACTTGATCATGGTGAATAATCCTTTTTATATGCTGTTGAATTCGATTTGCTAGTATCTTATTGAGAATTTTTGCATCCATATTCATCAGGGATATTGGCCTGTAGTTCTCTTTTTTTGCTGGGTGTCTTTCTGGTTTAGGAATCAAAGTAATGCTGGCTTCATAGAATGAGTCTGGAAGGTTCCCTTCCCTTTTGATTTTTTGGAACATCTTGAGAAGAATAGGTATTATCTTTGCTTTAAATGTCTGGTAGAATTCCCTTGTGAAGCCGTCTGGTCCTGGACTCGTATTTGTTAGAGGAGATTTTTGATAACTGATTCAAGTTCTTCGCTGGTTATGGGTCTGTTCAAGTTTTCTATTTCTTACTGTTTGAGTTTTGGAAGTGTGTGGGTGCTTAGGAATTTGTCCATTTCTTCCAGGTTGTCCAGTTTGTTGGCATATAATTTTTCATAGTCTTCCCTGATAATTGCTTGTATTTCTGAGGGATTGGTTGTAATAATTCCATTTTCATCATGATTTTATCTATTTGGGTCATCTCCCTTTTCTTTTTGAGAAGCCTGCCTAGAGGTTTGTCAATTTTGTTTATTTTTTCAAAAAACCAACTCTTGGTTTCATCGATCTGCTCTACAGTTTTTTTAGATTCTGTGTTGTTTATTTCTGTTCTGATCTTTATTATTTCTCTTCTTCTGCTGGGTTTGGGGTGTCTTTACTGTTCTGCTTCTATTTCCTTTAGGTGTGCTGTTAGACTTTGTATTTGGGATTTTTCTTGTTTCTTGAGATAGTCCTGGACTGCAATTATTTTCCTCTCAGGACTGTCTTCGCTGCATCCCAAAGTGTTTGGATTGTTGTATTGTCATTTTCATTTGTTTCCATGTATTTTTTAATTTCTTCTCTAATTGCCTGGTTGACCCATTCATTCTTTAGTAGGGTGTTCTTTAACCTCCATGGTTTTGGAGGTTTTCCAGACTTTTTCCTGTGGTTGATTTCAAGCTTCATAGCATTGTGGTCTGAAAGTATGCAAGGTATGATTTCAATTCTTGTATACTTATGAAGGGCTGTTTTGTGACCCAGTATGTGATCTATCTTCGAGAATGTTCCATGTGCACTCGAGAAAAAAGTATATTCTGTTGCTTTGGGATACAGAGTTCTAAATATATCTGTGAAGTCCATCTGATCCAATGTATCATTCAGGGCCCTTGTTTCTTTATTGACCGTGTGTCTAGCTGATCTATCCATTTCTGTAAGTGGAGTGTTAAAGTCCCCTGCAATTCCCACATTGTTATCAATAAGGTTGCTTATGTTTGTGAGTAATTGTTTTGTGTATTTGGGGGCTCCCATATTTGGTGCATAGACACTTATAGTTGTTAGCTCTTCCTGATGGATAGACCCTGTAATTATTATATAATGCCCTTCTTCATCTCTTGTTACAGCCTTTAATTTAACATCAGTTTGTCTGATAGAAGTATGGCTACTCCAGCTTTCTTTTGACTTCCAGTAGCATGATAGATAGTTTGCCATCCCCTCACTTTCAATCTGAAGGTGTCCTCAAGTCTAAAAGGAGTCTCTTTTTGTAGACAGCAAATAGATGGGTCTTGTTTTTTTGGCCATTCTGATACCATATGTGTTTTGGTTGGAACATTTAGTCCATTTACATACAGTGTTATAGAATGATATGGGTTTAGAGTCATTGTGATGTCTGTAGGTTTCATGCTTGTATTGATGTCTCTGGTCCTTTGTGGTCCTTGCAACATTTCACTCACAGAATCCCCCTTAGTATAATTTGTAGGGCTGGTTTAGTGGTGATGAATTCCTTCATTTTTTTTTTTTTTTTTTTTTTTGAGAAGACCTTTAACTCTCCTTCTATTCTGAATTGGCAGACTTGCTGGATAAAGGATTCTCGGCTGCATATTTTTTCTGTTCATCACATTGAAGATTTCCTGCCATTCCTTTCTGACCTGCCAAGTTTCATTAGATAGATCCGTCACTAGTCTTATCAGTCTCCCTTTATATGTTAGAGGGTGCTTATCCCTAGCTGCTTTCAGAATTTTCTCTTTATCCTGGTAGTTTGCCAGTTTTGTTATGATATGTCACGCAGAAGATCAATTCAAGTTACGTCTGAAGAGAGTTCTCTGTGCCTCTTGGATTTTAATGCCTGTTTCCTTCCCCAGATCATAGAATTTCTCAACTATGATTTGTTGGAAGTACCCCTTCAGCACCTTTTTCTCTCTCTTCCTCTTCTGGAATCCGTATTATATGGATATTGTTGTGCTTGATTGCATCACTTAGTTCTCTAATTCCCCCCTCATACTCCTGGATTTTTTTATCTCTCTTTTTCTCAGCTTCCTCTTTCCATAATTTTATCTTCTAGTTCACCTATTCTCTCCTCTGCCTCTTCAATCCAAGCTGCGGTCTCCTCCATTTTATTTTGCACCTTGTTTATAGCATTTTTTAGCTCCTCCTGACAGTTTCTTCATCCCCTGATCTCTGTAGCAATAGATTCTCTGCTCTCCTCTATACTTTTTCAAGCTCAGTGATTAATTTTATGATTATTATTCTATATTCATGGTCCGTTATATTGCTTAAATCGTTTTTGATCAGTTCGTTAGCTGTCGCTACTTCCTGGAGTTTCTTTTGAGGAGAATTCTTCCGTTTCATCATTTTGGATAGTCCCTGGAGGGGCGCAGAACTGTGCGGCATGTCCACTGTGCTATCTGGAATAACTTGTGTTGGTTGGCGGAGCTGCAATCAGACCTGATGTCTGTCCCCAGCCCACAGCTAGGGCCACAGTCAGACTGGTGTGTTCCTTTTCTTCCCCTCTCCCAGGGGCAGGTCACACTGGAGTGGTGTGGCCCCTGTCTGGGCTACTTGCACACTCCCAGGCTTCGGTGCTGCTTTGATGGGATCTGGCATATTAGCTGGGGTGGATCCGCAAGGTGTACAGGGGCGGGAGGGGCAGGCTTAGCTTGTTTTGCCCTGGGTGGTCCCCTGTGGGCGGGGCCCTGCAGCACCAGAAGGCAGGCAGAACAGTCAGAGGGATGGATCCACAGAAGCACAGCATTGGGTGTTTGCACGGTGCAAGCAAGTTCAGTGACAGGGACTGGTTCCCTTTGGGATTTCAGCTGGGGGATGGGAGAGGGAGATGGCATTGGCCAGACCCTTTCTTCCCCACTGAGGTGAGCTCTGTCTTCCAGGGCTCAAATACTCTCCCTCCTGGTGTCCTCTTGCCCTCCTGCTCTCTGAGCCGAGCTGCTGACTTAACATTCCAGATGTTAAGTCCTGCTTGCTGTCAGAACTCACACATTCCAGCCCCTCCGCTTTTGCAAGTCAGACTGGGGCTCTGCCTTGCCAGGCAGGCTGCCCCTCCACTGCCCTGGCTCCTTCCCACCAGTCCGTGTAGCATGCACCGCCTCTCCGCCTTTCCTATGCTCTTCCGTGGGCCCCTTGTCTATACTTTGCTCCAGAGAGTCCGTTCTGCTAGTCTTCTGGCAGTTTTCTGGGTTATTTAGCAGATGTGGGTGGAATCTAAGTGATCAGCAAGACGCGGTGAGGCCAGCGTCCTCATACACCGTCATCTTCTCCTATTCCATCTTGAAACCATAAAACTCTTAGAAAAAAACCATGGGCAACAAAGTTTTCAACAATGGCCATAAGAACATTTTTCTAAATACGTTTCCTCAGGCAAGGGAACCAAAAGCAAGATTAAACCATTGGGAATGCCAAAATGAAAAGCTTTTGCACAGCAAAGGAAACCAGCAATGAGGCATAAAGGCAACCTACTGAGTGGGACAATATATTTGCAAGTGATATCTTTGAGAGGGAGTTAATATCCAACATATATAAAGAACTTAACACAATTCAACACACAAAAACCAAATAGTTCAATTAAAAAATGGGCAGAGGACTGGAATGGATATTTTTCTAGAGAAGACCTACACACAGCCAACAGACACATGAAAAGGTCAGCGTCACCAATCATCAGAGAGTGCAAATTAAAACACAATGAGATATCATTTACATCTCTCAGAATGGATAAAATCAAAATGACAAGAAATAACAATTGTCGGAGAGGATGTGAACACTTTGTGTGTCAGTGGAGGAAATGCAAATTGGTGCAGCTACTGTGAAAAACATTGTGGAGGTTCCTCAAAAATGTAAAAATAGAATTACCATATCATCCAGTAATTCTTCTACTTGGTATTTACCCAAAGAAAATGAAAAAACTTACTCAACAAGATATATGCACCCAACGTTTTGTATAGCATTATTTACAATAGTAGCCTAGGTATAGAAAGAATCCAAGTGTCCAATCATTGATGAATGGTTAAAGAAGATGTAATATATGTACACACACACACATACACACACACACATTACTCAGCCAGAAAAAGAATGAAATCTTGCTATTTACATTAACATGTAAATTTTCTATTTCTTCCTGCTTCAGTTTTGTTAGGTTATATGCATCTAAGAAATTTATACATTTCTTCTAGGTAGCCCAATGTGTTGGGAAATAGTCTTTCATAATATTCTCTTATAATCCTTTGTATTTCTGTGGTATTGGTTGTTATTTCTTCATTGCTGATTTTGAGTCCTTTTTTTTTTTTTTTTTTTTTTTTTGAGTCTGGCAAAAGGTCTACCTTTTTTGTTCATCTTTTCGAAGAACCACTTCCTGGTTTCATTAATTATTCTGCTTTGTTTTTAGTCTCTGTTTCATTTATTTCTACTCTAATCTTTATTATTTCCTTTCTTCTACTAGCTTTGTTCACTCTTCTTTTTCAAGCTCCATTCGTTGTAATATTAGGTTGTTTAGCTGAAATTTTTCTTAAGATAGACTGTAATCACTCCTTTTCGAACAGGTTTTGCTTTATCCCCCAAATTTTGGACCATTCTGTTTTCATTTTCATTTGTCTGCATGTATTTTTTATTCTGTTTGTCCGTTGACCCATTTCTTATTTGTTAGAATGTTATTTAGTTTCCATGTATTTGTGCCCTTTCCAGATTTTTTCTTGTGATTACTTTCTATTTTCATATCGTTTTGGTCAGAAAAGATGCATAACATTATTTCAGTCTTTTTGAATTTATTGAGACTTCTTTGGTGACCTAACATGTGATATCTTTTGGAGACATTCCATGTGCACTTGAAAAGAATACGTATTCCACTGCTTTTGAATGGAATGTTCTGAATGTATCTGTTAGGCCCAATTGACCCAATGTGTCATTCAAGGCCACTGTTTCCTTGTTGATTTTCTGGCCAAATGATCTATCCATTGATATAAGCAGAGTGTTAAAGTCACCCACTATTATTGTATTCCTGTCAGTTTCTTCATTTATGTCCATTAATAGTTGCTTTATGTATTTAGGTGGTAGCATGGTGGGTGTATAAATAGTTACAATTGTTATACCATCCTGTTGGACTGTTCCTTTTATCATTATGTAGTGTCCTTTATCTCTTATTATAGTCTTTGTTTTAAAGTCTATTTTGTCTGATAAAAGTATCGCTACCCTATCTTTCTTTTAGCTTCCATTTGTATTATAAATGTTTCTCCATCTCTGTACATTCAAGTTTTCACTGAAAAATCAGCAGATAGCATTATGAGGTTTCCCTTATTTGTAACTGTTTTTTCTCTTGCTGCCTTTGAGATGTTTTGTTAGTACTTTTTGCCATTTTAATATTATGTTTCTTGGTGTGAACCTCCTTAGGTTAATTTCACTGCGGGATCTCTGTGATCCCTGAATCTGGATATGTTTACTTCCCCAGATTTGGTAAGTTTTTGGTTTTATTTCTTTCTTTGATTTTATTTCTTCAAATACATTCTCTGTGACCTTCCTCCTGGGATCCCTATAATGTGAACGTTATTACATGTGATGGTGTTGCTGAATTCCCTTAACCTATTCTCATTTTTTATTATATTTTTTTCTCTTATTATTCAGCCCAGTTGCTTTCCTTTACCCAGTCTTCCAGGTCGCTGATCCACTCTTCTGCCTCCTCTGATCTTCTGTTGATTCCCTCTAGTGTATTTTTTGTTTCAATTATGGACTTTTATATCTCTGACAGGTTCTTTTTTATATTTTATCTTCTTGAAGGTCTCACTGATATCCTCCACTCTTTTCTCAAATCCAGTGAGTATCTTTATGACCATTACTTTGAATTCTTAATTAGACATATTGCTTACTTCTATTTCAGTTAGATCTTTTGTTGTGGTTTTGTCTTGTTCTTTCATTTGGGATATATTTCTGTCTCATTTTGTCTAACAATCTATTGGTTTTCATGTATTAGAAAAGTCAGCTGCATCTCCTGATCTCGAAAGTCATGGCCTTATGAAGAAGAGGTCCTGTAATGCCCTATAGCACAATGCTCTCTCTTTACCAGAACCAGGTACTTCAGGGGTATCTCCTATGTGGGTTGCATGTGCCCCACTGTTGTTAAGCCACATTTGCCTTCAGTTCTTTAGGCTGCAATGGCTCACTTTGCCTGTTGTGGTTTCAGCAGGTAGGGTTTTGCTACCTGTTAAGAAGCCAATCTGAGGATGCATCAGGCTTCTATTTGGGTAGTGTCACCAATCAGACCAGATGTCTGCCTTCAGCCCATTTGCTGGGGCTGGTTGCACTGACCTTAGGGGCGGTCTCCCTTCCTTGTCCTCTGACAAGTTTTCATTAGTGGTTGGGGCTAGCAGTCAAGCCAGATGGCTGTCCCCAGTCTGTCATCTGGAAAAGCAGTCACACTGACCTGCAGGACACTCTCCCTGCTTTGTCCCCTGAGAGGCTTTCATTTGTGGGCAGGACCATTAGTCAGCACAGATGCCTGCACCCAGTCTATCTGCCAGGACCGCAGTCACACTGATTGGCAAGGCACTGTCTCTGTGCTGCTAGCTATAAATTTCAGCTGCTGGGGCTGTGGACTTGCTAGTGTGGATGGTTATCTTCCCCACTGCTCAGGGCAGGAGTCACTGTAAAATGGTGCCAGTCCCAGCCAGGGTTGCTTGCAGGGCATGTTGGGGCAGGAGGTGCTTTGGAGACACGCCTACCAAATGGGGCTGATCCCCAGGAGAACGCAGGGCAGGGTGCTTAGTACTAGCAGGATAAGTAGAAAGTGTTTGTGCTGGTTCTGCAAGTGTCCTGCTTTCTAGGCTACACAGGGGGAAAGAAATGGCACCTGACACCTCTTTTGTTCTCAGAAGAAGTCTCCTAAAGATCCTCAAGATCCTTGTCCCTCCAGCACTTGTTCTTACAAGATTTATTTACATTAGTAAATAAATCTTTTTTATGAACACCCCACATGCTTTTCAAACTGTGTGACCACATTATTTCTTATGCTGGCTCTTTAAAGTCAGGTGTTCGGTTTCCTATCACCCTCCAGCTCTGCCAGAGCTAAACCTGCTAATTTTTAAAGGAAGAATTAAGCCTTGCTGATTGTAAAAACTCCAGAATTCAAGCCCCACTAGCTTTCAAAGTTTAATGTTATATATAGCCATCTTCCCAGTGTGGGTCCCCTGTGCCTGGAGTGCCATGTGGAGCCTGATCCTCTCACTCCTCTGTGCTGGTGGTGTGCATCCCCTTTGTGGTTAGTCTCCCAGGGGGTCTGGCTCCCAACCATGTCTCTGCCCTTCCTACTCTTTTCCATGTGGCCTCCTCTCTACAGTTAACTGTTTAAAGTCTGTTCTGTGAGTCTTTTGGTCATTTTCAGAGTTAGTTACACTAATGTGGCTGTTATCTTGGGTGTTTGTGGGACAAAGTTACCTCAGGATCCTTCTGCTCTACCATCTTCCTGAATCATTTCTTTAGTCTTTCTTACTCTAAGTTATATTCATAACTACTTTCTAATCTTCTCTGATAGCTACATTTTTTAAGAGTCCAGGCAAGTTGACTTATAAGTAGCCACAATTTGGCTTTGTCTGATTGTTTATTCATAGGTAGATCTATTTAATCATTTTGGTAAGAAGTCAACATGGGCAATGTGCACTTAGCACTGTGTCACAGTGAAGCAACTCCTGTCCTCACTAGCCTGACCACTTGGTTAAGGTATTGCTGGCATTCTCTGTACTCATAGGACCAGTATTAGCTTGACATTCAAGGAAACTGTACTGTGCTCACATAGAATGTTAGGAAATGCTTGTAGTGACATTAGCAAACAAGTGTGCTAAAGGCCATTACTTCATATCATCTCAGTATTTGATTTTCTAAGTGCAACACATCAATAATTTTCAACAGAGGACTCATGTTCACGTGAAAGATACAATTTTCAAATCAGAAGTACATGCATATGTTTTGCCTTCAGAAAATTAATATTCAGAAACCAAATCTTAACAATGGTTAAAATGTTTATCTCTGATGGTGAGTCAGGACACACACACTGAATGTTTTCCATATATCACAAAATAAGAAGATATTTTGTATTGTAGAGGGATTTTTTTTAACTTTATAAAATAATTATTTGATTTACAACCACATTTAACAAGTGATAAATATCTCCATGAATTGCATTGGGAAAAAATACTAAACTAGAGTGGGGTGGGGTGCAGTGGGGGGTGTCCTGGCCCTGGCTCTATCATTAACAAGTTGTGTATTTTTGGAAAAATCTGCTAACTACCTGGGCCCCAGTTTTATCATCTGCAAAATTCAATCAACAATTAATCCTGATTGAAAGCAAATAACTCAAAGAGAATGAGCAGATAATTCTGCCAAAAAGTAATGATGATTTAAAAACCTACAGTTGAAAAAAATTTTGGTCACAAGGTCATTAAACTGTTAGAACTAGTCTGGTATAAATCCTTAGGAAAACTTAAAATTTGTTTAGAGGCCTTGAGCAGTCACAGATCACACACAATGAGTCATCAGCAGAGCCAAACGATAGATGCTCAGCTCAACGTGGGCCAACAAAACCCTATTATCCAGACTTACAGTTACTAGAAGAGCACACACCAGCTTACCTGTATGCAAGAGCCAAAGCCCAGGCCCCAGCAGCACAGTAAAGACTGTCATGGATTTTTGCCTTCTGATCGTCACCGCAAGTTTTAGTGGGAAAGAGACCTGTGGTTGGACTTTGATATAGCAGCAACGTTGACTTCACTGGAATGGAAGACAAGAAAAAGAATGAACTGTACAGCCATCCATTTCCCTTGGGCTGAAGATCTCAATCTTCTTTCGTTTCCTCATCCTACTGCTGATAATTCTGTTGTTCCTAAACCTACCAATAGTATACAACTTTTTAGAATGCAGAAATTACTTCATGTAAGTCACTCCAGCACAAGTGGGAATCCACTCTGCAGGAAGGGTATTTCTACTTTTGAGGATAGGACTCAGCTAATTAGCAATTAAAAAGCTTTTAGCATATCATACTTAATGTCAGTAAGTGTTGTAACATCAGATACAGAAAAAAAAATCAATATCTTTTTATTATTGTTTTCAACAGAAGTTCAATAGAGAAACAAAACAAATGTACAACACAGAGTGGCATTAATGGCTAAATCCAAAGCCAGTTCCACTGCTAAATAAACCAGAATCCTATTTTCCATGATGACTAATTTGTGCCTAGACTTCTGAGGAATATATTCATTTTACATATTATACTATACAGGCTAGAGATATGTTTATCATTTCAAAACCAAATCCCATTCTCATATGACGTGAAAACAAGTAAACAATTATTTTGAGAACATTTTACTTTAAAAAAAAGTTTGAAATTAATGTTTTATTACCTTTTATAAGAATCCTAAAATATAAAAATACACACACTAAAACTATATTTCCTAAAGGTGATTTTATTCCTAAATATAAATGATTTTCACCAAAATGCATTAAATTAATCTAGATTGACGTATGTCAACTACTTTTAGGACAGTTTTTCAAAGGTCTAAAGCATTCTTCTCCTTCACAGAGATTAAAGAATTAACTTTCTTCTTTTTCTCAGACAAACCTGACATTATCATTACCATTTCTTTTAGAATGTCAGGGTATTTATCATTTTTCCCAGAGGAAAGAATTGGTCCTTAAAGTCTCAAGTAAACAACTGACATTTCTTTAAAAAGGTATTTACATTTCTTCATCTAGTTATGGCTACAATGATAATAAAAGGGACACATAAGAACATATTCTAGAATTTTGACTAAAATAAGATGAATTAAGGTTTTATCTGAGGTTAACACAAACAGCAACAACAAAAAAAATCCTTATCTTAGGGAAATAAATAAATTAAATTTTATATTATTTGCCATACAAGGCCACATAAATGGCACAAGAAGCAAACTGGCAAAAATTAATAGGCTTTTCTAACTTACAGTCTGATGAACCAAGAGGAGTCCCATGCATACATATCTCAAAATTGCTTACTCACATTAAAAAGCAAAATTTTCCAGGCTGTTCTTGGCAAAACAAAACAACAACAAATATAACAGGTACTTAATATTAGTAATAGTATCCTGAGATTATCTTTTGTATCCCAAAGAATTAGTAATAGATACAAAAGGTTTAGGACTACTTAGAAACCATGTATGAGTAAATGAGTAAGCAAGGAATACTTTTACAAAATCTTTATGTAGGTAGTAATGAAGAAACAGCCTCCAGTTCTCAAATCTAGTAATGTTTAAGAGAGTAAAAAGACACAGAGGACACTGGTGACAGTTTTAAAATTACTCAAGGGACAGATATGATGTGCTGAAAATCTTTTATAATCCCAGGGTCAAGATCCAATTGGAATATATAGCTGCCTAAGCAATGAAACTATCCCCACATCCAAATGAGAGATCATCATCATGCACGTAACATATGCAATATAAGGTAGAGTAAATACTAATCATAACTACCTAAGGACATGTTTTCCTCAAGTATTCCTTACCAATCCTGTAATAATGATCCAATTTATCCCATAGAGTTTCATTATCAGGTCTCGGAAGATTAATGCTTTTCAGAGGTTCATAAACTGAGCCTAAAAGAAAAATGAAAACCCATCAAATTCAGTCATTTTCACCAAGATAAACAAAACTTCTAAATAAATGAAAAAGCACTACTTAGCAATCTAATTTTCATTTTTATATGTGAACTAACACATTATATTACCGGTCAAATGTTTGGTAGGGGGAGAGAGAAGAAATTGCCCTTGAAACAAGTACAGAAGGGTTCCAAATGTTATGGGAACACCCCCAAACCCCCAACACCTGGCAGTTACTATAGCTAATTAATATATATACTGTTCCCAACAACCCGAATACCACTAATACTTATGTGATAGTCCCTAGGTCAATAATTTCAGTTCCCTTTGAGAAATATCTACTTAAATGCCCTAAAATCCAAACCTTATTCTTCATGTTCATGATCAAGCAATTTTCTGCCAAATGATCATACCCCAAAAATCTCAAGAAAAAAGATAATACTGACATGCTCCAAAGTCATCCACTCCATGAATATTCAGAGAGTTTTCATACTAAAATTCTGAAGACTCTACTTACTCCTCGTTAGATAAAACTCATGCCATATTATCTGTACTAAAGCAGAAACCATTTCTACTTCTCATCCATGAAAACTACTCCAAGGTATTAACAGAGCATACTGCTCAGAAGCTGCAGAATACCCAATAATTATGATAATTTGCCACAAAATAGATACAGCAAATTGTTCACTTGACTGGTGCACATTCTCAACTGCTCACTGAAAGGAAGACCTCTGAACCTTCAGCCATCAGACTAAGTACTATCTCTCATTCTTTGTTAAAAGCACTCAAATTATAAACATCTCAAGGTCACAACGAATCCACAACTGGATTCAGGTAACAAACATCATATAATCTAACCACACAGCACAAGAGTGGCCCTAAAATTTACCTGGGGGTGGGGGATGTGTTGGCATGCATTAAGAATCTTTTTTTTAAAGAAAATTAAAATTGCAATGTCCAGTATGCTAATATAAAGCCAAGGTATTTGGAATCCCTTTATGTTTAGGAAGATAATAAACAAGGAAGAAATGAAAGGATCTATATATTAAGGCAATAATCTCATTAACTTATGTTGGAAAGAACGATGATTTGTGCATAAAATCAGCAATATAAAATGACTTCCTCTGAGTGAAGAGATTTTCTAAAAAAGAATCTTCACAATGACACCAACCAGAATTGCCACATAGCTAAGAATGGGAAGGCCTATCAACACAGACAAGAAAGCTTCGGGACTCCTGCACAAGAGGTCAGGGCTTGGCCATGCCCTCTGCCTCCCTGCATTCAATAGCTCTGTGTAAGTGTTAAGTATACAGGCAGCCTGGCAGCTGGGAAAAAAAATAATATGGCTACTGCTTACACATTGGGTGCTAAGCTTTAGGAGTTTACACACTCTCAGTGAAGTTCATACAACAATTAATAAAATAAAATCAGGTACAAATCATCACAAGTTGTAAATTGGGGTACATATATAAAAAGATTAAAGAAGACACATTTGCTGGGTGGAAGGATTGCGGATGAATGATATTTCCATTTTTTTTTTTTTAGAGCTCTATTATTAGAAGAGCTAATATTTTGCTTTATATAAGAAAAATAACATCACCAGAAGTTACATATACTTTCATTACATAGATAAACAATACATGTGCATGTGAATAAAAATTTAAATAGAATATGCAAAATTGAAATCCACCGTTGTATCTACCATAATACTTGTGAGTTTATTTTGAAAGATTGTTTTAATGACATTGTATCTTGGATTTTAGGGTAAAAAATACTTATTTTTAAAAGTGCTATTACATTTAAGGTGCCCCTCAAATCCTAAAAAAGACTAAAATGATTCTATCATCTAATGTTTCTCAATAAAATCACCGAAGGGAGCTTCTTAAAAACAACAAAAATAAACAAAAGGAAAACCAGACTTTTCAGGAAAATAAATACCAATGCAGTAAGAGCTAAAAGAGAAGATGTTTAAAGTATAGCAGAAAAATATAAAAGTAAAATCACTAAGAATCAATATTTTCTTATACGTTCTTATATCTTCAAGAAAGCCCATGGTGACTTAAGAACAGCTTACCTAAATAAATGTTAACATTTTAATAATCACCATTGTATTGCTTCTGAGGTAAATGCATAAAATTAAACAAGGATGTTCCACACAATTTATGGCAAACAGTACCATAAATCTCAAGTCAAAGGAAAAGTAATCAATGGTAACATTTTAAACAAGAATTAGCCTGAAAAGGTTCAATGCAAATAAAAATGTGGAGAAAGCAATCAATAGAGCATGAATTCCCAAAGACAATGAGAAAGATGCAAAATAACAGAAAACACTATTAAATGTTTAGAGTTCAAAACGAAATGAAGCTTTTCAATGTAAATTTTTCCTTTTCATGTTTTTCCCATTTGTATTATGCCTATATTTAAACATCACAAAGTAAAATAAAAATTATCATTTCTCCAATTTGTAAAATGAGTTTAAACATGTCAATCTGATTTTTTAGCTGTCAATTCTCTTGGTATTAGAAAAATACAATCTAGTCTCATTTCAGAGCACATTACTACCAAAGATATTCACTGACAAAGAACAATAATACAAGAGGCAGAGTAATATTCCAGTTTTATCACGTAAGAGGAAGGGTTATTTTATTTAAGAGATTAAACAAGGAATTTCCTAAGAAATTTCCATGAGACAAAAACAATACCAAGAATGCGCATAACCTTAACAAAGCTACAAACTTTCTGAATTGGGCACTATAAAACACCAACAAGGTTTCTAAGTGTTATGGGGGAGGCTCTTAAGCAATCACAAGACAGAACTGGTAATTCAAGTAGCAAACACTAAAAGAATAAAAATGAGGACTCAAAAGGGAAGTCAAGGTGGAAAGCGGATAAGCAAACCAAAACAATTTCAATACTCTATTATTTGGGCATACAATCTTTCATTATATGATTGAAAGCCCTTTAATACTGTATATACAAAAATGTTATTAAATCAAGGCTTTGGTGAACCCTAAACTAACTTTATCATTTTTCCATGTATGGTGATAGATGAAGATAAATACCATTATTTGTTCTCAATTAATATATGCATTGTATGCAAAAAACTCTGGATCATACATCCAGTAGGCCACCAGGACCCACAGATTAGTAGGAAAGGTAAGATAAAGTTTTGAAGAAGAGTAATATGAGTTAGAGTGTGGGTTCCTTAAAAAACAAAGGATAGGAAAATTCAGCGTCCCTGTGGGGCTGAGGGAACAGGAAACTTCTAACTTGCAATCTTTGAAAATAAAAGCAATTTCAAACAATGCACTGCCATCTGAAAATGAAGAAAACAACTAAACATGAAGTCATAAACATATATACAAACTTGCAGATATACTATCACAGCTCTAAAGCTGATACAAGGTCTTATGAAATAAGATACTACATACCAAGGGGTTTGTTTGTTTTAAGTGATACACATGAAAAGATATATAACTAACACGGTAAATTTTATTGAACACTGATCCAAGTATGATCTTTCACGAGAAAGAATTTTATTATAAACCTAAATCTTTAGAAAGCCTACAGGATTCTGATTTTCTCCCTCAATTAAAATAATTTCTTTTCAGATTAAAAAATATCTAACATTCCTCACCCTAAAACAAGCATCATTAACATTTTGGTACATTCCTTTCAGGCATTTCTTTAAGCAATATATATAAACATACACACAATTTACACATGGACTCGTAACATACATGCTCTTTTTATCATGGACACTTGCCCTTTGCTCCCTTATCTCACCTCTTGCCCTCTTCTGTCCTCATTCCCATGTAAACATACTTTTTCCATATTTATCTAAAAATATATATATGCATCAATGAAGGAAGTCTTTTGTCTCTTGTTTTATAAAAATGGGGTCATGAAATAGACCCTTCCTTGCTTCCTGCTCCTCCCATTTGACAACACACATGGAAATCAAAAAAGGCAATGATTGTCTCTTTGACTGCTATATATTCCAGGGTATTGACACAGTATAATTTACTCAGTTATTACCCTATCAAGAAGTATATACTTTTCTATTTTTGCCATCATAAACAATCCTGCAAAACATCCTTATGTGTACACAGATACAGCCAGTAGTATGCTAGAACCAATTAATACTGGCTGAAAAGAGTTAACTGTTAAATTTTCAGGAATTTTGGGAGCTGGTTATGAAACACATAAATGAAAATTAAATTATAAAAGCTTATAGATGAATAATTATTAAAAACAAAGGTAATAAGTATTCAAAATTCATCACTTCCTAGTTTTACATTTTACTATTATATATGCTCTTGAATTGACTTATACCTATAGATCTGTACCTTGGAAATACCATATAATAGCATGTTACAACACATGTCTTTCCAACTCCACATTCAGTGAAGTCATGTAGATTTGAGTAGTTGTGACAAAAAACAAATGGTCTGCAAAGGCCTAAAATTTTTACCATCTTGCCCTTTATAAAAGAAGTTTACTCACCTCTAAATTCCTAGAAGTAATAAATTAAGCAATAAGTGTACTTTTTACAAAATAATGGCAAATTGCATTTTTTTAAAGGCTAAAACAATTCACATGTCTACTAGATATAAGTGCTCCTTACTTTTAAAAGTTTTTCCAATCTGATAAAAACAAAGTAGTTATCTCACTTTTGTTTTTCATTTCTCATACAATTAGTGAGTTTGAAAAATCTTTACAGATTGGCCATGTGGATTTGCTCTTCTAGGAATTGCATACATCCTATTGCCATTTGCTATTGCTTTATTTGTGTTTTTGTCATCAATTTCTAAAAGCTATTTAATATTTTGCTATTTTGCTATTTCATTTCAAATATTTTCCCCTGAGTTTTCGTTAGTATACCAATACTACAATATAAAAAACTTTCAATAGTTAAATATATCTATCTTTCCTCACTTGGTTCTAGTTTTCCTTTCTGTTTAGAAAGGTTTTTGACAAAATGAGCAAAGGAGAAAAGAGACAGAGAGAGACAGAGAGAGAGAGAGAGAGAGAGAAAGGCAAACCAAGAAACAGGCTCTTAACTATGGAGAACAAACTGGTGGTTACCAGAGGGAGAAGGGTGGGAGGATGGGTTAAACAGATAATGGGGATTAAGGAGTACACTTGTGATGAGCACCAGGTGTTCTATAGAAATGTTGAATATTATTGTACTAAACTATTGTATTGAACTATACTGTACACCTGAAATTAATATTACAGTACATGTTAACAGAAATTTAAATAAGAACTTAAAAATAATAAATTAAAAATGGTTTTGACAATCTCTAGGTTATATAGTTGCCTCAACTTTCTTCTAAGCTTTTTATAATAAATTCTCCCATTTAGGGAAATTTTGATCCACTGGGAATTTGTTTTCTAAAGTGCTTTTAAAGTAAATAGTGAGGCCCGGAATTTTAAAAGGATCAAATTGGTCCAATTTTTTTTTTTTTTTTTTTTTTTTTTTTGTTACAGAATACTGAATAGAAAGGTCCATTCATCCCAAATTATAAGCAGAGACCATCTCAAGTTATGGGATTCAAACAGACCATTTCTTCTTGAAATAATATAACTTAATTTTCAAAAGCTATATAAAAACTCTAGTGTCTGATAATGTAGCATATGGCCTACTTATATTTTCTCACAGTTACAATTTTATGCAAGATTTCAAACCTAACATGAACAAACAATCTTTGCAAATAGCTTAAACAAGTCAGCTTTTTGTTTAATTGCATTCATGTCTCTAAAAATATCACTGCCTCAGGGAACATATACTGATTTTTTTAAGTATTTTACGTAGCATTCGGTACTGAATATTGACACAAAGTTAAAACATAAAGTAAACAGCATACTTTCATTTTTCTTTGGGTCTTGGATTCTAGCAGAAAAATACACAAATTTGTGAGTAGAATCCTAGCCCAAGGAAAGAATCAATCAGTATCTTCTTTCTGCATTTTATTATTGATTAATTGCCTACTTTGGAAATAGAGCAAGCTGAAATGCACCTGTTCTAATGATTCCAACTTTAGAATCTGCTCCTGCCTTAGCTAATTTACCGTAAGCAACGAATTTTATAGATAGAGGACATGTTAAGAGTTGTGATTTTTCAGTTAGTAACAAGTATCTGAAAGCCTAAGGAGTAGTTTTTGAAGCCTGTGAAGTAGAGGCTAATAAACTAATAAGAAAGTATGTACAAAGAAGCAGTAAAAAACCAAAATCCCTGAGGTTCTGACGTCCAGGGTTGGTGAGTTTCAGCCCTGCATTAGGCTCTGCGCTCGCAGCACAGAGCCTGCTTGGGATTCTCTCTTCTCTCTCTTTCTTTCTCTCAAAAATAAATAAACATTTAAAATAGTAATATTTGGGGGGACCGAAGAAAATGGCGGCATAGGAGGACTCTGGGATCACCGCGCATCCTGCTGATCACTTAGATTCCACCTACACCTGCCTAAATAACCCAGAAAACCACCAGAAGACTAGCAGAATGGAGTCTCTGGAGCCAAGCGCAGACTAGAGGCCCACAGAAGAGGGTAGGAAGGGCAGAGAGGTGGTGCGCCCTACACGGAAGGCGGGAGGGAGCCGGGGCAGAGGGGCAGCCCACCGGCCAAGCAGAGGCCCCAAGTCTGGCTTGCAAAAGCGAAGGGGCTGGACAGAGTGTGTTCTGACAGCAAGAGTGACTTAGCATCTGGGAGGTCATAAGTTAACAGCTCTGCTCAGAAAGCGAAAAGGCTGGAGGACAAATGGAGGGAGAGTTGCTGAGCCCCGGGACGACAGAGCTCAGTTTGGTGGGGAACAAAGGCGCTGCTAGCGCCATCTCCCTCACCCATCCCCCAGCCAAAATCCCAAAGGGAACCAGTTCCTGCCAGGGAACTTGCTTGCTCTGGGCAAACACCCAACGCTGTGCTTCTGCAGAGCCACCCCTCCGGCAGCGGATCTGACTCCCTCCCGCTGCCACAGGACCCCTCCTGAAGTGGATCACCTAAGGAGAAGTGAGCTAAGCCTGCCCCTCCTGCCCCCGTGCACCTTGCCTACCCACCCCAGCTAATATGCCAGATCCCCAGCACCACAAGCCTGGCAGTGTGCAAGTAGCCCAGACGGGCCACGCCACCCCACAGTGAATCCTGCCCCTAGGAGAGGGGAAGAGGAGGCACACACCCATCTGACTGTGCCCCAGCAGTGGGCTGGGAGCAGACATCAGGTCTGACTACGGGCTGCCCACCAACTCCAGTTATACACCACAGCACAGGGGAAGTGCCCTGCAGGTCCGCACCACTCCAGGGACTATCCAAAATGACCAAATGGAAGAATTCGCCTCAAAAGAATCTCTAGGAAATAACAACAGCTAATGAACTGACCAAAAAGGATTTAAATAATATAACAGAAAGTGAATTTAGAGTAATAGTCATAAATTAATCGCTGGGCTTGAAAACAGTATAGAGGACAGCAGAGAATCTATTGCTACAGAGATCAAGGGACTAAGGAACAGTCAGGAGGAGCTGAAACACACTTTAAATGAGATGCAAAATAAAATGGAAACGACCATGGCTCGGATTGAAGAGGCAGAGGAGAGAATAGGTGAACTAGAAGATAAAATTATGGAAAAGGGAGGAAGCTGAGAAAAAGAGAGATAAAAAAATCCAGGAGTATAAGGGGAAAATTAGAGAAGTGATACACTAAAAAGAAATAATATACACATAATTGGTATCCCAGAGGAGGAAGAGGGAAGGAAAGGTGCTGAAGCTGTACTTGAAGAAATAATAGCTGAGAACTTCGCGGATCTGGGGAAGGAAAAAGGCATTGAAATCCAAGAGGCACAGAGAACTCCCTTCAGACGTAACTTGAATTGATCTTCTGCACGACATATCATAGTGAAACTGGCAAAATACAAGGATAAAGAGAAAATTCTGAAAGCAGAAAGGGATAAACGTTCCCTAACATATAAAGGGAGACCTGTAAGACTCGTGACTGATCTCTCTTTTGAAACTTGGCAGGCCAGAAAGGATTGGCAGGAGATCTTCAATGTGTTGAAAGGAAAAAATATGCAGCCGAGAATCCTTTATCCAGCAAGTCTGTCATTTAGAATAGAAGGAGAGATAAAGGTCTTCCCAAACAAACAAAAACTGAAGGAATTCGTCACCACTAAACCAGCCCTACAAGAGATCCTAGGGGGATCCTGGGAGACAAAGTACCAGAGACATTGCTACAAGCATAAAACATACAGACATCACAATGACTCTAAACCCTTATCTTTCTATAATAACACTGAATGTAAATGGATTAAATGTGCCAACCAAAAGACATAGGGTATCAGAATGGATAAAAAAACAAGACCCATCTATTTGCTGTCTACAAGAGACTCATTTTAGACCCGAGGACACCTTTAGATTGAGAGTGAGGGGATGGAGAACTATTTATCATGCTACTGGAAGCCAAAAGAAAGCTGGAGTTGACATACTTATATCAAACAAACTACACTTTAAATTAAAGGCTGTAACAAGAGATGAAGAAGGGCATTATATAATAATTACACGGTCTATCCATCAGGAAGAGGTAACAATTATAAGTGTCTATGCACCGAATATGGGAGCCCCCAAATATATAAAACAATTACTCATAAACATAAGCAACCTTATTGATAACAATGTGGTAATTTCAGGGGACTTTAACACTCCACTTACAGAAATGGATAGATCAGCTAGTCACACGTCAATAAAGAAACAAGGGCCCCGAATGATACATTGGATCAGATGGACTTCACAGATATATTTAGAACTCTGCATCCCAAAGCAACAGAATATACTTTCTTCTCGAGTGCACATGGAACATTCTCGAAGATAGATCATATACTGGGTGACAAAACAGCCCTTCATAAGTATACAATAATTGAAATCATACCATGCATACTTTTCAGACCACAATGCTATGAAGCTTGAAATCAACCACAGGAAAAAGTCTGGAAAACCTCCAAAAGCATGGAGGTTAAAGAATACCCTACTAAAGAATGAATGGGTCAACCAAGCAATTAGAGAAGAAATTGAAAAATATATGGAAACAAATGAAAATGAAAATACAACAATCCAAACACTTTGGGATGCAGAAAAGGCAGTCCTGAGAGGAAAATACATTGCAATCCAGGCCTATCTCAAGAAACGAGAAAAATCCCAAATACAAAATCTAACAGCACACCTAAAGGAAATAGAAGCAGAACAGCAAAGGCAGCCTAAACCCAGCAGAAGAAGAGAAATAATAAAGATCAGAGCAAAAATAAACAATATAGAATCTAAAAAAACTGTAGAGAAGATCAACGAAACCAAGAGTTGATGTTTTGAAAAAATAAACAAAATTGACAAACCTCTGCGAGGCTTCTCAAATAGGAAAGGGATATGACCCAAATAGATAAAATCATGAATGAAAATGGAATTATTACAATCAATCCCTCAAAAATACAAGCAATTATCAGGGAATACTATGAAAAATTATATGCCAACGAATTGGACAACGTGGAAGAAATGGACAAATTCCTAAACACCCACAAGCTTCCAAAACTCAATCAGGAGGAAATAGAAAGCTTGAACAGACCCATAACCAGCGAAGAAATTGAATTGGTTATCAAAAATCACCCATCAAATAAGAGTCCAGGACCAGATGGCTTCCCAGGGGAGTTCTACCAGATGTTTAAAGCAGAGATAATACCTATCCTTCTCAAGCTATTCCAAGAAATAGAAGGGGAAGGAAAACTTCCAGACTCATTCTATGAAGCCAGTATTACTTTGATTCCTAAACCAGACAGAGACCCAGTAAAAAAAGAGAACTACAGGCCAATATCCCTGATGAATATGGATGCAAAAATTCTCACTAAGATACTAGCAAATCGAATTCAACAGCATATAAAAAGAATTATTCACCATGATCAAGTGGGACTCATTCGTGGGATGCAGGGCTGGTTCAACATTAGCAAATCAATCAACGTGATACATCACATTAATAAAAGAAAAGATAAGAACCGTATGATCCTGTCCATCGATGCAGAAAAGGCCTTTGACAAAATTCAGCACCCTTTCTTAATAAAAACCCTTGAGAAAGTCGGACTAGAAGGAACATACTTAAACATCATAAAAGCCATTTATGAAAAGCCCACAGCTAACATCCTCAATGGGGAAAAACTGAGAGCTTTTTCCCTGAGATCAGGAACACGACGGGGATGCCCACTCTCACCACTGTTGTTTAAGATAGTTTTGGAAGTTCTAGCATCAGCAATCAGACAACAAAAGGAAATCAAAGGCATCAAAATTGGCAAAGATGAAGTCAAGCTTTCGCTTTTTGCAGATGACATGATATTATACATGGAAAATCCGATAGACTCCACCAAAAGTCTGCTAGAACTGATACAGGAATTCAGCAAAGTTGCAGGATACAAAATCAATGTACAGAAATCAGTTGCATTCTTATACACTAACAATGAAGCAACAGAAAGACAAATAAAGAAACTGATCCCATTCACAATTGCATCAAGAAGCATAAAACACCTAGGAATAAACCTAACCAAAGATGTAAAAGATCTGTATGCTGAAAACTATAGAAAGCTTATGAAGGTAATTGAAGAAGATATAAAGAAATGGAAAGACATTCCCTGCTCATGGATTGGAAGAATAAATATTGTCAAAATGTCAACACTACCCAAAGCTATCTACACATTCAATGCAATCCCAATCAAAATTGCACCACCATTCTTCTCGAAACTAGAACAAGCAATCCTAAAATTCATATGGAACCACAAAAGGCCCCGAATAGCCAAAGTAATTTTGAAGAAGAAGACCAAAGCGGGAGGCATCACAATCCCAGACTTTAGCCTCTACTACAAAGCTGTCATCATCAAGACAGCATGGTATTGGCAGAAAAACAGACACATAGACCAATGGAATAGCATAGAAACCCCAGAACTAGACCCACAAACGTATAGCCAACTCATCTTTGACAAAGCAGGAAAGAACATCCAATGGAAAAAAGACCGTCTCTTTAACAAATGGTGCTGGGAGAACTGGACAGCAACATGCAGAAGGATGAAACTAGACCACTTTCTTACACCATTCACAAAAATAAACTCAAAATGGATAAAGGACCTGAATGTGAGACAGGAAACCATCAAAACCCTAGAGGAGAAAGCAGGAAAAGACCTCTCTGACCTCAGCCGTAGCAATTTCTTACTTGACACATCCCCACAGGCAAGGGAATTAAAAGCAAAAATGAATTACTGGGACCTTATGAAGATAAAAAGCTTCTGCACAGCAAAGGAAACAACCAACAAAACTAAAAGGCAACCAACGGAATGGGAAAAGATATTTGCAAATGACATATCGGACAAAGGGCTAGTAACCAAAATCTATAAAGAGCTCACCAAACTCCACACCCGAAAAACAAATAACCCAGTGAAGAAATGGGCAGAAAACATGAATAGACACTTCTCTAAAGAAGACATCCGGATGGCCAACAGGCACATGAAAAGATGCTCAATGTCACTCCTTATCAGGGAAATACAAATCAAAACCACACTCAGATATCACCTCACGCCAGTCAGAGTGGCCAAAATGAACAAATCAGGAGACTAAAGATGCTGGAGAGGATGTGGAGAAACGGAAACCCTCTTGCACTGTTGGTGGGAATGCAAACTGGTGCAGCCACTCTGGAAAACAGTGTGGAGGTTCCTCAGAAAATTAAAAATAGACCTACCCTATGACCCAGCAATAGCACTGCTAGGAATTTACCCAAGGGATACAGGAGTACTGATGCATAGGGGCACTTGTACCCCAATGTTTATAGCAGCACTCTCAACAATAGCCAAATGATGGAAAGAGCCTAAATGTCCATCCACTGATGAATGGATAAAGAAATTGTGGTTTAAATATACAATGGAGTACTACGTGGCAATGACAAAGAATGAAATATGGCCCTTTGTAGCAACGTGGATGGAACTGGAGAGTGTTATGCTAAGTGAAATAAGCCACACAGAGAAAGACAGATACCATATGGTTTTCACTCTCATGAAACCCATGGGGGAGGGGAAGAAAAAAAAAAAAGAGGCTAGAGTGGGAGAGAACCAAAGCATAAGAGACTCTTAAAAACAGAACAAACTTTGGGGCGCCTGGGTGGCGCAGTCGGTTAAGCGTCCGACTTCAGCCAGGTCACGATCTCGCGGTCCGGGAGTTCGAGCCCCGCGTCAGGCTCTGGGCTGATGGCTCAGAGCCTGGAGCCTGTTTCCGATTCTGTGTCTCCCTCTCTCTCTGCCCCTCCCCCGTTCATGCTCTGTCTCTCTGTGTCCCAAAAATAAATAAACGTTGAAAAAAAAAAATTAAAAAAAAAAAAAAAAAAAAAAAACAGAACAAACTCAGGGTTGATGGGGGATGGGAGGGAGGGGAGGGGAGGTGATGGGTATTGAGGAGGGCACCTTTTGGGATGAGCACTGGGTGTTGTATGGAAACCAATTTGACAATAAATTTCATATAATAAAAAAAAAATTTCATATATTGAAAAAAAAACTGAGAACAAACTGAGGGTTGATGGGGGGTGGGAGGGAGGCGAGGGTGGGTGATGGGTATTGAGGAGGCCACCTTTTGGGATGAGCACTGGGTGTTGTATGGAAACCAAACTGACAATAAATTTCATATATTGAATAAATAAGTAAATAAATAAATACTTTTATACACTGATGTAGTGCAAAAAAATAAAATAGTAAAAAAAAAAAAAAAAAAACCCCAAAATCCCTGAGTTAACATGTTACACAAATTAAGAACTAAGCAGAACCTGAAGACCCTGCATTTTTAGACGGTCAAATAATTCCATAGTTTCCATAAGATTTATATATTCTTTGTACTCAGATATGCATAAGTATATGCAAACCATTGTGTTTTATCAGTGAATTACTGATAAAAATCTGTGGTTTATCAGTAAATTACTAAAACATTAATTTTTGAGCTCCTAAGATAGCAAGAGTTCTCAGAGTACAATAATCTATACATTTATCCTATATAAATCCATATGAGATACAATATATTTTCTTTTTTTTTTTTTTTAATTTTTTTTTTTCAACGTTTATTTATTTTTGGGACAGAGAGAGACAGAGCATGAACGGGGGAGGGGCAGAGAGAGGGAGACACAGAATCGGAAACAGGCTCCAGGCTCTGAGCCATCAGCCCAGAGCCCGACGCGGGGCTCGAACTCACGGACCGCGAGATCATGACCTGGCTGAAGTCGGACGCTTAACCGACTGCGCCACCCAGGCGCCCCTGAGATACAATATATTTTCAAGAAACTTTGAAATTTAAGTTACATCATTAACTTCAGATGATGATTTCTTCATCTTTAAATTATTTATTATAATTTATTTATATATATAATATATATAATTTATATATATATATATACTCAATAAATATTTATTAAATTGAATTAGGTGAATCACATGATCAGAAAGAGGCCTTCTTGAATTCCCACAGAGTTAATTGTTCCATCTTCTACATTCTTATAACACATTGAAAATACTTTAATCATAGCTCTTCCTTTTCACAATACATTTTACTTACACTATTTGATTAATGTGTTATACTATACTGGAAGCAGATCAATGACAGAGACCACACCTAGTTAGTAGTAGATGGCAGTAAGATTTGGTAGGAAGGAAGGAAAAGGAGAGAAGCTGACAAAAATGTGTTTCAGGAAATTTTTGATGACTACTTTTACAACTTTATTCTCACAAGCTACCCTATCTCCTGTTACTGCCCCATCCACATCCTCTCATTTAATGATTATGTCCCACTTCTTCAGACTTCCATAATTAGACATTTGGAAAACTTGTCTCACTAACTTTAGAATGAATACTGCTAACTTTTACAGTTAAAAGATTTAAATATACTATACGTGGCTACACATTTCAAGCACCTTCAAGATGACCAGTATCTCCTTGCAAAACAAAGAAACAAAACTTCAACCATGATTTTCTTTACTGTTAAGTTCCATCATGTGCAGAAATTTAAAATATTAAGGAATAAACGTACCCCATGGATGGGAATGAATAAATTATGACACTTCAATGAAGTACCTTGAAACAGTTAAAGGAATGAGGTAGAATCTATTGACATAGATTCATATCATGAAACACTAAACAAATAGTGGGAAAAAGTAACATCACAGGATAAGATTTACAGTATGATACTACATGTTGCAAAACTAACCAAAAATAACTATACATGTGTGATGTTTACAAATGTAAATACACATAAAGATAACTAAGAACTTTAAAATGCCTAAAAAGGATACACACCAAACTGTTAAAAATGTTACTACTGGGTAGGGGACAATGATTTTTACTCTGTATTTCTGATTGTCTACATATTACATAAGATGGTATTCATTTACTACCTGCATAATTTTTTAAAATGAGAAATGGATGGGGTGCCTGGGTAGCTCGGTCGGTTAAGTGTCTGACTTCAGCTCAGGTCATGATCTCATGGTTTGTGAGTTCAAGCCCCCCGTTGGGCTCTATGCTGACAGCTCAGAGCTTGGAGACTGCTTTGGATTCCGTGTCTCCCTCTCTCTCTGCCCCTCCCCCTGCTCACACTCTCTCTTTTCTCCCTCAAAGATAAATAAACATTAAAAAAATTTTAAATGAGAAATTTTGAACGCTTACTACTCTGTATTATACAAGATACTTTATAAACATTGTCCTATTTCATCATCTGACAAAGCTCCGAGGTTGGCATGAAATTGAGTCACAAAGAAATCATTAATTGGCAGTGTGAATCTGAACACAGGGCTCTCTGAAGACAAACTGTATGTGTACTCTTCTCCCTATACAATGAAACCTCAAAATTATGAGCTTGCTCCAAAATAATATGTACATATACATACATATATATTTTTACTTAACCCCAATTTACGATCACAGTTCATTTGAACCCTCAACTTTTTATGTCTGTATGTTTCTCATGGTGAGTTAGATAAGAAACATTTTAAATGTAAAATATGAAATGGCAAATATGAAATATCACAACTTTATAAAAACGAAATAAAATTTGCCTGTTCAACTTATCCAAATAAGATGCGAAAAGGCCATTCTACTATTCCCATTTTATTTTTAATAAAAAGGTATTAAGTTCTTCCAGTGACCTTTATAAAAGGAGCACAACCTATAAAATCTATTTAAGGATATTAAATCCAGTTGATGTTTCATGTGTTGACCTTATGAATACCAATCACTCAATTAGCCATTTCATTTTCCTTTCTTATTTATAGTCTAGAAGAATATCTTGCCATAATGTACCATGAACTTGTATAATTTCTGTGAGGTTATAGCTATATTCCAACAATTCTAATCTTTTTAAAAGTTTTTGGAACTCCTCTCTATGGAAAACGATGCATTCAGAAGTGCACAAGTTGTAAAGTTTTCTCAACAGTGGTTGTTTCTTTTACTGTTATAACCCCAGTGCCAACAGTGCTCGGCATACAGTAAGCACTCAATAAATATTTAATGAACAATGAAATTAATATCTTCTGATATCTAATATTTGCCAAAATTTACTCATAATCAACTGTAATGAATGAGATGATATGTCAGGGTAGAAGAAGTTAGGTAAGACCCACTTATCAATAACCTAAGGTGTGACCATAAAGTAATTCAACTTGTTCTACTCTTCTATTCTGTTCTTCTATTGCTCATAAAGGAGGATCTGAATGAAATCATAAAAGGATATGACTAAAAAATGGTTTGGTCACTAGAATAAATGTATATAGCCTTACAAGTGGGTCACTTTATAAAAGATAATGCCAATCTGGATATATAAGCTTTCTCAAGAGAAACCCAGAGACATTATTTCATACTTATACTACAAGTAAAAATAATAAATTCCAAACTTCTAAGACTTAAATAATAGAGCTTTAGTTCAACATTAATTGAATTATGCAGAGAAGGAAAAAGAACTTCACTATACACCATTCCCAATCTTTACAAGATATATTTAGCTTTATTATGTCTTCTGTTACCATAGTGATAAAAGCATGTGATACTAGACATTATGCTACATCATAAGTTATTATACACAAGTCTGAAAGACATTATACTTTCAAGCCATTCAGCACTTAGAAAAGTGGGACTGAACCAATTCCCTTTATCATTTACATTTTGATGAAGCCTGGTCTGTATTTCTAGTCTTGGCAAAGTTCAGAAATGCATTTAATATGAATGTTATTACCACTAAGTAAAAACTGCCCTGATAACACTTTGTACAACAGGCATGAATAGAGAAGTCTGGAATGTTAATTTAAAAAAATCATTATAAACTATGAATTAGCCAAGTAAGCTTACCATAGTAACAAAAACATTCACAACCAGAATAAAAGTAGAAGTACTACTAAAAGACAGTATAGAGTTGTAGATAATGAAAGCTAGTTATTTTGAAGTTTAGATAACTGGCCAAGTAAAGCAGCACAGAGATAGCACTGTTACTTCCTATAGTATATCCTCAGTCTTTGGTGATTTGCTCCAAGGCTGTCCAAAGAGTCTGTGTCAATGAACTGCCTTCTGTTAAGACCCACCTGCAATTAAATCACTAACTGACTGAACATTCTTGTATGGAATCCAAGCCATATCTTTTACAAGCCAACTTTTACTCTTTAGGGAATGAAGTTAAACCCCAAAGTTCAGTCAAGTAAAAGAGAGGTCTCTCTTGATTGCATCTTGATTGATGCAAGGATGAATGCTCCATACAGTGATTCTAAATCATCAATTTACATAACAAATTACCTTTAAGAAATGGCAAAAAGATAACTGAGTGGAATTTGAACTGTAAATGTGATATTAAAGTACCCTTGGGGTGCTATATGTAGTTTAGTACCTATGTATTTATGCAGGAACTATAGAAAATCAAGATATCACTTTCACTAAACCAGAGGAAAAAGCATTACTTAGGGTAGAAGAGGGAGAAATGCCCCACTGAAATATTACCCTCTGCTACATAGGAGTGATGCTAACAGGTATTCAATAAAATTTTATAACCAAAATGAATAATTATTTCTGAAGCATGACTATTGAGCTCATCTTAATTTCAATAATAAGTCACTACCAACCTCCAAGTCTAATTCAGGGCCAAGTGTCAAACATCCAAGAAAGCATGCTGTCCGTGGGAAGACAAAGCAAACTTAAGACCTTTGGGAGCCAAATCGAATCTCTCATTAAGAAGTGTAGGATGAGTATTAGGCTGCCACACCCATGCTATAATGAAGATTATTAAAATGTAAATAAATCTACTTTCTAATATACATTTAACATTATAGAACTAGGATGCCTAGAAAAGAAAAAAACCTCTAAAGCTAGTGTTAACTGACATTCTGCTTTAAATGATAAGCATCCTAAGATATGAAGAAGCCAGATCCTTCTCACTCCCCACCCCTGCCTGCAAAATGACCACCACCATCAGGGGCTTCCACAAAGATCTTCAAACAGTCAGCACTTTGGTTTCTCAAACAAATACTTTTAGAAAATAAACTGGACTGTGGGGGAAAAAAATCAGCCTAACTTCCAGTGCTGACCAATTATTCCTCTCATTTCTATTCAATTGGCTAGACAACTCTCTAAAAATGGAGGGGGTCATTACATCCTAAACAGAGTTGTCTTTTGAAATGGAGACTACATGAACCCCTGGACATAGAAAGGATCACAAAATATGATCACTGAAATCATGTGTGATAAAGAAACTAGAAGGAAATGTGAGTAATACCCATTTTTAATAATATCTGTTAGAAAATTTGGCTTATGTTTTAATGTATAGAAATAGCCTCAAAATGAGAGCCCTGAACTAGCAACTCAAATGCTCCAGCTCAGCTTAGTAAAAGGATTTGGTCCAGGTAAATCCAGGCAGAGGTCAGAGCCTGAAGTAGACCATAAAACTGGTACAGGCAGAGAGCCATAGTAGTGAAAGGAGGCTACAGAAGCAAGCCCCGGTCACACATAGGAACTATGGAGTTGTGCCCATTGGGAATCAGGGATGCTGATAATGACATATTTATCCAAAGACAAAGTTCAAGATTGGGAACACAAGGATGCCTAATTCAGAGCCCACAATCTAGAGTCTACAATGCAAGGCAGAGAAGAGATGAAGATGCTACAAAGAACTCTGCTCAGCAAGTATGGTCCTTTGTAGACTTTTGCTCCTCAAATGGTAATCTAACCACCAGCAGCAGGACCTTGCCTGGAAACACGTTAGAATCGCAGACTCTGAGGCTCCATCTTAGACCTGCTGAATGAGAGTCTCCATTTTAAAGAGACCCAAGGCTCTAAGGAAGTAGTAACTCCATCTTGTAAAAAACAAGATAGAGGAGGGAAAGAGGGGATCAAAACCAAATGGCAGCTTGTTGTCTTAGGAAAATCCAGCTCTACAGAAAAATACAACCTTTAGGAAAATACAATCTCTAGAAGGTAAGACTATGAACCAATTAATATATCTTGCTCACTGAGGTTTGCTTCAAGACTTTGAATCACTGTAATAACCAATCCAAAGTTATAATGCCATCAACTCTGCTCAATCCCAACCAATTCCTCATCTTGTAAGATCTGCCTTAAAATCACCCAGCCTAAGTTCTGAAACCCTATAAATATCCTCCCTTAACTATCCTGAAGTTAATGGTCAAGAGCCATTATATTCTGAAGCCAGATGGAATACGAACAAGCATCTGGTCTAAGCCTTTTATTTCCTGGAAAAATTCACAATTTGCTCAAAACTGCAGAGTTAGTTAAGAACAGAATAACACAAGAAACAAGATCTTCTGATTCTCTCTTCAGAATCTGATTTTTTTTTTAAATCTACATTATTTTCACCTCTATGTCCAGGGGAAGGATACTGTTTAATGTTAATATAATTTACCAGTATACCCAAACACCATACTTAAAGTGAGCTGTCAATAGGCAACATGCCAGACTGAATACAAATACACAAATCCACTTTTAACCCAAAGAGATCAAAAAGGTAAAGAATATAATCTCATTATTACCACCATAATAAAAATAGCAAATATTATTAGAGCATTTGCCATGTGCAAAGTACTGTTAAGAGGTTTATATTCATGATTTCATTCAATCCTCACAACCCTATTACGTAGGGACTATTATTATTTCCATTTTAAAGATTAAAAAATACCGAGGTAAGTGACTCTTCCAAAGTCTTACTGCTAGCAAGTGAGACAGCTAGGTCTTAAACACTGAAGTATGTTTTGGTTTTTTATTTCTTTCAGGTAAAACAAAACAAAGATGACTATATACTTATTATTTAAGGTCTTCTCTTGAAAATTTCATTTCTATGAAATAACACAGATTCACAGAAATATATAAATTGCTTCCAAAAAACATTTAAATCAGAAATACTGCTTTAACAATAATTTTGTCCAGGGGTGCCTGGGTGGCTCAGTTGGTTGAGCGTCTGACTTCGGCTCAGGTCATGATCTCACAGTTCATGGGTTCCAGCCCCGCATCAGGCTCTGTGCGGACCACTTACTCAGAGCCTGGAGCCTGCTTCAGATTCTGTGTCTCCTTCTCTCTCTGCCCCTCCCCCTTGCTCATGCTTTGTCTCACTCTGTTTCTCAAAAATAAATAAATGTAAAAAAAATAAATAAACAAATAAAAAAACACAATAATTTTGTCCAAAGCACTAAGTTGTTTTCCAAACAATTCTAGTGTTGATCATTGTACTTTGTCCATGTTAATCATGTAAATAATCTATACCAGACATTATACCTGACACACCTGTCCTTTACCTAGATTTCATTTCCCTTTACTTCTATTAGCTTAAGACAACTGCAGTGCACAAGAATAAAAAGGGCTCTCTTCTATGAATTACATACATAACAACTGATAGGCTTGATCTGAAGAGGTCTAACATGAAAACAGATTTTTCTCTAGTGTATTATGTAGCATTGCATTTAAGATCTTTATAGAAATATAGTTTGTATCATTTTTTATTCTGAAAAATTTTGTACTTACTTTAAATGCCAACATTTAAGAGGCTAATTTCTTCCCAGTTCATTTAAAAGGGTATCATTTTATTGTGCTTCCATATTCCTAAAATTTAAATGCCAAGTTCAAAATTTTTGGTATCTTAGGTAAAGCTAATAGCACTTACCTCTCTTTGGATGAAAAACTTAACATGCTACTGATGACTGACATTTTGATAACAATACTGTATAGATGCAAAACTATAGGATTTTTTACATTTTCCTTTCAAGGAAAGCAATATTCAGCACATAGAGACTGCTCGAGGTTTTTAAGCAAGGGACAAACGTTGTTCAAACCATGCAGTTGGGTCCTGGAGAAGCTGTCTACAAGTGAAGAAAACAATCAAAAATGCCCAACTCAGGAAGTTATTACACTCTAAGGTCACTATTTTGCTTCACTTATTATATTTCTTTTTTGAATTTGAACTTTGAAACTTTTTAGATTTGACCAGTAAGGGAAATATATTTAGCACAAAATGTTAT
Source organism: Leopardus geoffroyi (assembly GCF_018350155.1). NCBI lineage: Eukaryota > Metazoa > Chordata > Mammalia > Carnivora > Felidae > Leopardus > Leopardus geoffroyi. The sequence goes on along the minus strand of NC_059335.1, from coordinate 25,815,374 downwards.
TACTCAAAAACAGCTAGAAAATCAATTCATCAAATTTTATTTACCAAACATAAAGGTGAAATCAGACAAAACAGACTGCTGACAAGTTCATTCTGTACCAAAATTGAACCATTTCTTTTTAGTATGATTCATTCAACTTAAGTCCCCAGCACCAAGCCTATATCAAGGGGCTACTGACACAAAACAACAACTAGTTCAGTCTGGTCTAAAGGAATTCATAACCCAGAAAGGAGATGGATATATAATTAATTACCTAATAGCAATTCAGTGGCATCAAAACTAAAAGAAGCATGGACAAGATGCCAAAGAACAAGTAGAGCAATTCACTGAAAACTCAGCTGCAGAGGAAAGGGGGAGTCAGAAAATATGTAAAGAAGAGATGATTGGAACAGAACAAAAGATTACAGGGGTAGACCAAGTTTATAGAGAAAGGCTATTTAACATAGAGGGGAACTCACTATAAAGGTGCAGAAGCCAGAATGTGCCGCATTTGAGAGCTACAGATTAGTAGCACTACAGAGGAGAATGCAAGAGGGAGAGGAGAATGGAAAGCATCTGGAAATCTACCAGTGGAAGATGCTGAACAGTAGGTTCTAGGTTAGCATTTTATCTTTTGGGTAATGGAGAGCTATTAAAGAGGTTTAGACAAGACCACCATATGATCAAACCTTCAGAAAGATAACTCTGTTGGCACTGTGAAGGACAGCAAGGTCATTGGTGAGCCCTTGGCCCAAGAGTCCACTTTTAGTTAAAACATTCATTCTAGAGTGTTGAATTAAAATAGTCACAGCAGGAAGGCAGAGGGGAGGAAAAATTCAAGAAATATTTAGTAAACAGAATAAATAAGACTATGGAAAGGCTTAAATTTGATATAGGTGTTAGGTAAAATATTAATACTGCATAGTGTGATACACAGGAGAAACAGTCCAGTGATAATTCCTAATCCCCAAATAGTTTTCATTTATTTAAATTATGATAATTAACTTTACATCCTGCTAAGATTTTTTTATCCTTATGGTTATTGTGCAAATGATTATTATCAAAGCTACAAGCCTATTGAGAATTGGGATTAAGTGGGTATAACAAGTTAATTGAGCTTCATTATGTATTTCCATGAAAACAAGATAACATGACCAAACACAAGGATCTCTGAACTGACAGAAATGATAAAAACTGATAGATTCCACATGGTGGGGGTATTAAAAGATGGCAGCATAGGAAGATCCTGAACTCACCTCCAACCATGGACACACCAAATCTGCAAGTGCATATGGAATACTTTCCCAGAAAACTAGCTGAACAACTCCTCAAAAATAAAGAATAAAAGGTCCACATCAAGGTAGGTGGGAGAGGCAGAGACATGGTCTCACCAAAAACCCCACCACCAGTGCAATAACCCAAAACCAGAGGGATCTCAAAAATACAGAGCTTCTCCCTGAGGAACAAAAGCATTTGTACTCCATATCAGGACCCCAACCCTTAGGACATAACACCAGAGAGATAAGCACTCCAAATGTCTTCCTTTGAAAACCAAGAGAGTTTATGTCCTGGAGACCCAAAGAGACGTAGGGAAATGAGATTCCAGTCATACAGGGCTGCCTCAGACTTACTCACCCTATGACCCAGCACGAAACCAAGTTTGAAAAGTGCCTACACTGTATGTAGAGATTCATTTGTTTATCTTAAAATGTCTGACAAAGGAGTGGGGCCTGTTGGGACTCTCTGGGGATGGGGGTCATTTCAGGACTCCCCCTTTACCTTGCTAGTGCCAGTGCTATCATGCACCATTCCTAAGCTCTCCCTCCATCTTGATAGAGCTGGTAGACATGCACAGTAATAGCACTGTCCCCTTGCTGCAGTTAAGTTGCCACGGTGCCCCACACCCGAGGCAACTCCCAGGGAGCAGGTGCACCCTGGCCCTGTATTCTCACACTGCCTCACTAGAGCTACCAGATGTGTGCTGGCCCTATGGTCTCCTGCTGCCTTGCCTCAACTTGCAGGAACACTCTCCTGCTGTCTCACTAGTTGGAAAACACATCTCAGCCCTGGACTATTCTGCTACCTTACCAAAGCCAGCAGGCACACCCAGTCCACATAGGAGATGCAAGTAGATCACTTGGTTCTGGAGGCCAGGGAGTCTTGCATATCTGGGCCCCATGGGACTGAAACTATTGGAAAGATAGTTCTCATCATGATGATACCCAAAGGGCACTGCACAGACAGCAGACTAAAGCACATCCCAAGTGTTTCCCTGTAAAGGGCCTATTTACTGGTCTTGGAACTTAAGCCTGAGGGGCAAGTGTCAGGTTTCCAACACATACAGAGGCTATGGAGGTGATCTCAGGAAACACAGGCTGGGGAAAACTATCTTTTCTTATTTCCTTGGCTTCACTACAGATCACTGATACCTAGCAGAAAGGGCTCACACATTCGTCTGAGGCCCCAAATTTTGCACTTTTGCCCAGGGACACCTCTGAATCGCCAGGACAAGTAGCTAGCTAGGTCTGCAGCTCCACAAGACTGTACATATTTGCATACTTTAAAGGTTGCTGCCTGAGGGTCTACCACCCATTAAGCCTGAAACTAGTACTGACATTCAGCCTGAACCCAGGTGCTGACTGAGATCTCTCCCTTTGGAATACTGACAAGTCTTGGCATACCCCAACAACAACCTATCAAGAATAAATTAGACGGCTTAGACAATCACACTGCCCAAGAGCTAGGGCAAGATTGAACCATAAGGTTCATCTACATGAGATAACTAGTCCAAGGCTGGGAGAAATAGCTACTTCACCTAACACAAACAAGAAACGAACAGAGACAGTCAAGAAAAATGAGAAAATAAAGGTATATGTTCCACAGAGAACAAGATGAAACCTCAGGAAAAAAAACCTTAATGAAACAAAGATAAGTAACTTACCTGATAAAGAGTGCAAAATAATGATCTCAAGAGAAGAATGGATGTATATAGAGAGAACTTCAACAGATAGGAAATATAAAAAATACTAAACAAACAAACAAACAAAGTACCAAACAGCAGTGACAAAGTCGAAGAATATAATAAATGAACTAAAAATACTCTAGACGAGTTCAAAGCCAGACTAGATAATGTACAAGAAAGGATTAGTAAACTAGAATAGAGGCAGTGGAACCCACCCAAACAAAGCAGGAAAAAAAAAAAAAAGTACAGATAGCTTAAGGGATCTATGGGACAACATCAAGTGGAATAATATTCACATTATAGGAGTCCCAGAAAAAGAAGAAAGAGATAAGGGATGAAAACTTATTTGAAGAAATAATGGTAGAAAACATGCCTAACTTGGGGAAGGAAACAAACATCAAGATCCAGTTAAGCCTAGAAAGCTAAATTAAGATGAATCAAAAGAGAGCCACATTAAGACTTTATAATTAAAATGCCAAAAGTTAGACAGAGAAACTTAAAACCAGCAAAAGAAAATCAATTTCTTATATACAACGCAACCCCTATGAAACTATCAACAGAAACCCTGTAGGCCAGAAGTGAATGGATGACATATACAAAGGACTGAAAGGGAAAAATTTGCAATGAAAAATACTCTACCTAGAAGGTTAACATTCAGAATTGAAAGAGAGATAAAAGACTCTTCCAGATGAGAGGAAAAAAAAAAAAAAAAAAAAAAGCTAAAGGAGTTCATCACCTCCATACCGGCCTTTCAAGAAATCTTAAAGGGACTTCCTTAGCCTTAAAAGAAAGGTCACTAATTAGGAAAAGGAAAACATACGAAAGTAAAAAATTTCACTGGTAAAATAAACCTACAAGTAAAAATAGTGGAAATTTATAAACCTAGTATGAAGGTTAAAAGTCAAAAGTAGTCAAAATGGCAATAACTACAATAATAATGACATACACACAAAAAAATGTAAAATATGATATCAAAACTATTGGAAAGTGTGGGGGAGTAAATACGTAGTTTTAGAATACATTTAATTTTATTTACGTATTTATTTTTTAATTTATATCCCAGTTAGTTAGCATATACAGCAAGAATGATTTCAGGACTAGATTCCAGTGATTCACCCACTATGTGTAACACCCAGTGCTCATCCCAACAAGTCTCTTCCTTAATGCCTCTTGCCCATACAGTCCTTCCCACCACCAAAACCCCTCCACCAACCCTCAGTCTGTTCTCTGTGTTTAAGAATCTCTTATGTTTTGTACCCCTCCTTGTTTTTATATTGTTTTTGTGTCCCATCCCTTATGTTCACCTGTTTTCTTTCTTAGATTCCTCATATAAGTAAAGCCATATGATATTTGTCTTTCTCTGACTGAATAATTTTGCTTAGCGTAATACCCTCTACTTCCACCCATGTCATTGAAAATGGCAAGATTTCATTCTTTTTTGCTGAATAATAATCCATTCTGTATATATACCACATCTTCTTTACCCATTTATCTATCAGTGGATACTTGGGATGCTTCTGTAATTCGACTACTATAGTTAATACTGCTATAAACATCAGGGTGCAAGTATCTGAATGAGTGTTTTCATATTCTTTGGGTAAATACCCAGTAGTACAAATACTGGGTCATAAGGCAGTTCTATTTTTAACTTTTTGAGGAACCTCCATACTGTTACCCAGAGTGGCTGCACCAGTTTGCCTTCCCACCAGCAGTGCAAAAGAGATCCTCTTTGTCCACATCCTCACCAACATCTGTTGTTGCCTGAGTTGTTCATGTTAGCCATTCTGACAGGTGTGAGGTGGTATACCTTGAGGATTTGAGGATTTTTTTTTCTTAATTATTTATTTTTAATTTTTTTTCTTAAATTTTTTTATTATTATTTTTTTATACTTTACATTCAAATTAGTTAGCATGTAGTGAAACAATGATTTCAGGAGTAGATTCCTTAGTGCCCCTTAACCATTTGGCCCATACCCCTCCAACAACCCCTCCAGTAACCCTCAATTGGTTCTCCATATTTATGAGTCTCAATGTCTTTTCCCCCTCCCCATTTTTATATTATTTTTGTTTCCCTTCCCTTATGTTCATCTGTTTTGTATCTTAAAGTCCTCATATGAGTGAAGTCATATGATATTTGTCTTTCTCTGACTAATTTTGCTTACCATAATACCCTCCAGTTCCATCCACATAGTTGCAAATGGCAAGATTTCATTCTTTTTGATTGCTGAGTAATACTCCATTGTGTGTGTATATATATATGTGTATATATATATACGTATATATATATATATATATATACATATACATATACCACTTTTTTTTTTTAACATTTATTTATTTTTGAGAGAGAGAGACAGAGCATGAACAGGGGAGGGGCAGAGAGAGAGGGAGACACAGAATCTGAAACAGGCTCCAGGCTCTGAGCTGTCAGCACAGAGCCCAACGCGGGCCCGAACTCACGGACCGTGAGATCACGACCTGAGCCAAAGTCGGACGCTCAACCAACCAAGCCACCCAGGCGCCCCAATACCACTTCTTCTTTATCCATTCATCCATCGATGGTCATTTGGGCTCTTTCCATACTTTGGCTATTGTTGATAATGCTGCTATAAACATTGGGGTGCATGTGCCCCTTTGAAACAGCACAACTATCTCCCTTGGATAAATGCCTAGTAGTGCAATTGCTGGGTCATAGGGTAGTTCTATTTTCAGTTTTTTGAGGAACATCCATACTTTTTTCCAGAGTAGCTGCACCACCTTGCATTCCCACCAGCAATGCAACAGAGATCCTCTTTGTCCACATCCTCACCAACATCTGGTGTTGCCTGAGTTGTTCATGTTAGCCATTCTGATATGTATAGGTATGTATGTGTATAGGTATAAGGTGGTATCTCATTATGGTTTTGATTTGTATTTCCCTGATGATGAGTGAAGATCAGTAATTTTCATGTGTCGGTTGCGAATCTGGATGTCTTCTTTGGAGAAGTGTCTATTCATGTCCTTTGCCCATTTCTTCACTGGATTATGTTTTTCGGTGTTGAGTTTGATAAGTTCTTTATAGATTTTGGATACTAACCCTTTATCTGATATATCATTTGCAAGTATCTTCTCCCATACCGTCAGTTGCCTTTTAGTTTTGCTGATTGTTTCCTTCACCATGGAAACTTTTTATTTTGATGAGGTCCCAATAGTTCATTTTTGCTTTTGTTTCCCTTGCCTCCAGAGAAGTATTGAGTAAGAAGTTGCAGTGGCTAAGAACAAAGAGGTTTTTGTCTGCTTTCTCCTCAAGGATTTTGATGGCTTCCTGTCTTCCATTTAGGTCTTTCATCCATTTTCAGTTTATTTCTGTGTATGGTGTAAGAAAGTGGTCCAGGTTCATTCCTCTGCATGTCGCTGTCCAGTTTTCCCAGCACCACTTGCTGAAAAGACTGCCTTTATTCCATTGGATATTCTTTCCTGCTTTGTCAAAGATTAGTTGGCCATACGTTTGTGGGTCCATTTCTGGGTTCTGTATTCTTGTCCATTGATCTGAGTGTTTGTTCTTCTGCCAGTACCATACTGTCTTGATGGTTACAGCCTTGTAGTATAGCTATACATATTGTGATGCTTCCTGCATTGGTTTTCATTTTCAAGATTGCTTTGGCTAATCGGGGTCTTTTCTGGTTCCATACAAGTTTTAGGATTACTTGTTCTAGCTCTGGGAAGAATGCTGGTGTTATTTTGATAGGGATTGCATTGAATATGTAGAGTGCTTTGGGTAGTATTGACATTTTAACAATATTTGTTCTTCCTATCCAGGAGCATGGAATATTTTTCCATTTTCTTGTGTCTTCTTCAATTTCTTATATAAGCTTTCTAAAGTTTTCAGTGTATAGATTTTTTGCCTATTTGGTTAGATTTATTCCTAGCTATTTTATGGTTTTTGGTGCAATTGTAAATGGGACTGACTCCTTGATTTCTCTTTCTGTTGCTTCATTGTAGGTGTATAGGAATATGCAACGGATTTCTTTGCACTGATTTTATATCCTGCCACTTGCTGAATTCATGAATCAGTTCCAGCAGTTTTTTGGTGGAATCTTTAGGGTTTTCTATATAGAGTATAATGTCATCTGCAAAGACTGAAAGTTTGACCTCCTCCTGGCTGATTTGCATGCCTTTTATTTCTCTGTGTTGTCTGATTGGTGAAGCTATAACTTCCAACACTATGTTAAATAACAATGGCGAGAGTGGACATCCCTGTCTTGTTCCTAACCTTAGGGGGAAAGCTCTCAGTTTTTTCCCATTGAGGATGATATTAGTGTTGGGTCATTCCTATAAGGCTTTTATGATCTCGAGGTATGCTCCTTCTAGGCCTCCATTCTTGACGGTTTTTATCAAGAAAGGATATTGTATTTGTTAAATGCTTTCTCTGCATCTATTGAGATGATCATATGGTTCTTGTCGTTTCTTTTATTGATATGATGAATCACGTTAATTGTTTTGCAGATATTGAACCAGCCTAGCATCCCAGGTATAAATCCCACATGGTCGTGGTGAATAATTTTTTTAATGCATTGTTGGATCTGGTTGGCTAATATCTTGTTGAGGATTTTTGCATCCATGTTCATAAGGGAAATTGGTCTATAGTTGTCCTTTTTAGTGCGGTCTCTGTCTGGTTTTGGAATCAAGGTAATGCTGGCTTCATAGAAAGAGTTTGGAAGTTTCCCTTCCATTTCTATTTTTTGGAACAGCTTCAAGAGAATAGGTGCTAACTCTTCCTTAAATGTTTGGTAGAATTCCCCTGGAAAGCCATATGGCCCTGGATTTTTATTTTTGGGAGATTTTTGATTACTAATGCAATTTCCTTACTGGTTATGGATCTGTTCAAATTTTCTATTTTTTCCTGTTTCAGTTTTGGTAGTGTATATGTTTCTAGGAATTTGTCCATTTCTTCCAGATTGCCCATTTTATTGGCATATAATTGCCCTTATACTTTCTTATTATTGTGTTTACTTCTGCTGCGTTGGTTGTGATCTCTCCTCTTTCATTCCTGATTTTATTTATTCGGGCCCTTTCCATTTTCTTTTTGATCAAACTGACTAGTGGTTTATCAATTTTGTTAATTCTTTCAAAGAACCAGCTTCTGGTTTCATTGATCTGTTCTACTGTCTTTTTGGTTTTGATAGCATTAATTTCTGCTCTAATCTTTATTATTTCCTGTCTTCGGCTGGTTCTGGGTTTTATTTGCTGTTCTTTTTCCAGCTCTTTAAGGCATAAGGTTAGGTTGTGTATCTGAGATATTTCTTTCTTCTTTAGGAAGGCCTGAATTGCTGTATACTTTCCTCTTATGACAGCCTTTGCTGTGTCCAAGAGGTTTTTGGCTGTGTGTTATCATTTTCATTGGGTTCCATGTACTTTTTACTTTCCTCTTTAATTTCTTGGTTAGCCCATTCATTCTTTAGTAGGATGTTCCAAGTATGTTACCTTTCCAAATTTTTTCTTGTGGTTGATTTCGAATTTCATAGTGGTCTGAAATTGTGCACGGACGATCTTGATCTTTTTGTACTTGATGAGGGCTGATTTGTGTACTAGTAAACGGTCTATTCTGGAGAAGGTTCCATGTGCACTGGAGAGGAACGTATATTCTGCTGCTTTAGGATAAAATGTTCTGGATATATCTGTTAAGTCCATCTGGTCCAGTGTGTCATTCAAAGCCATTGTTTCCTTGTTGATTTTTTGATTAGATGATCTGTCCACTGCTGTGAGTGAGTGGGGTGTTGAAGTCTCCTACTATTAAGGTATTACTATCGATGAGTTTATGTTTGTGATTAATTGATTTATATTTTTGGGTTCTCCCACATTTGGCACATAAATGTTTACAATTGTTAGGTCTTCTTGGTGGATAGACCCCTTGATTATGATATAATGCCCTTCTGCATCTCTTGATACAGTTTTTATTTAAAAGTTTAGATTGTCTGATATATGTATGGCTATTTGACTTTCTTTTGTTGACAATTAGCATGATAGATGATTCTCCATACTCTTACGTTCAATCTGAAGGTGTCTTTAGGTCTAAAGTGGGTCTCTTGTAAACAGCATATAGATGGATCTTGTTTTCTTATTCATTCTGTTACCCAATGTCTTTTGATTGGCGCATTGAGTCCATTGACAGTAAGAGTGAGTACTGAAAGATATGAATTTATTGCCATTACGATGCTTGTAGAGTTGGGAGTTTCTGGTGGTGTTCTCTGTTCCTTTCTATTCATTGTCACCTTTGGTATTTATTTATTTTTATATATTTTTTTCATCTTTTCTCCCTTCAGAGAGTCCCCATTAAAATTTCTTGCAGGGCTGGTTTAGTGGTCACAAACTCCTTTAATTTTTTTCTGGGAAACTTTTCTCTCTCCTATTTTGAATGACAGTCTTGCTGGATAAAGAATTCTTGGCTGCATATTTTTATGAATCAGCACATTGAATATATCCTGCCACTCTTTTCTGGCCAGCCAGGTTTCTGTGGATAGGTCTGCTGCAAACCTGATCTGACTTCCTTTGTAGGTTAGGGACTTTTTTTCCCTTGATGCTCTCGTGATTCTCTTCTTGCCGGATTATTTTGTGAATTTGACTATGATGTACCTTGTTGATGGTCGGTTTTTGTTGAATCTAATGGGGGTTCTCTGTTCTTCCTGGATTTTGATCTCTGTGTCTTTCCCCAGATTAGGAAAGGTTTCTGCCATGATTTGCTCACATAACCCTTCTACCCCTATTTCTCTCTCTTCCTCTTTTGGGACCCCTATGATTCTGATGTTACTTTTAAATGAGTCACTGATTTCCCTAATTCTTAAATCATGCTCTTTTGCCTTAATCTCCCTCTTTTTTTTCTGTTTCATTATTGTCCATAAGTTTGTCCTCTATATTGCTGATTCCGTTCTGCCTCATCCATCCTTGCCGCTGTGGCATCCGTCCTTGATTGCAGCTCAGTTATGGCATTTTTTATTTCATCCTGACTAGTTTTTACTTCTTTTAACTCCGCAGAAAAGGATTCTAGTCTATTTTCCACTCCAGCTAGTATTCTTATTACCGTGATTCTAAATTCTGGATCAGACATCTTGCTTGTATCTGTGTTGGTTAAATCCCTGGCTGTCATTTCTTCGTGCTCTTTCTTTTGGGGTGAATTCCTTCATTTTGTCATTTTGAAGGGAGAAAAGGAATTGGTGAGGGAGAAAAATTAAAATTAAAAAAATTTAAAATTAAAAAAAATTAAATTAAAAAATTAAAAACACACACAAAATCGAATCAATGATGCTAGATCCTAGTTGTGTTTTGTCTGGGTATTGAATGTGGTTTGATAGATTAGAGAGGAAAAAAAGGAAATCATTTGAGAATTTTAAACAAGTGAATACACTGATTGAGACTAACATAAAATGATGGAATATAGAATGTTAAAAAAGTTACACAAAAGAATATAGTAGAAAAAATTAAAGAAAATATTTTTAATAAAAATTGAAAATAAAAATGAATTTTTTCTTTCTGTATTCAAGAAAAATAAATGAAAAAGAGAAAAAAAAAACGGAAACATTCAAAAATTGGAAAAAGCGAATACACTGTAGTAGACTAAAATATAATGATGAAAGTAAAATAGAGTTTGAAAAAAATTATATAAAAGTAAAAAATATAGTAAAAAAATTAAAGAAAAATATTTTTAATAAAAATTGAAAATAATGAATTTTTTCTTTCGGAATTCAAGAAAGAGAAAAGAAGTGAAAAAGAGAAACAAAAGAAAAGAAAAATGAATAGATGGACCCTATTGGATCAACAGATCCACAGATGGACCCTATATGGATTAACAGATTGAAATATGACTAAAATTACTTCCTTTTCTCCTAGAAATCAGACTATGAAGCACTTTATAGTCCATAAACTAAGGAGGCAGTGAGACTTGTGTTCTTGAAGAACGAGGTTGGCCCAGTTGGGAGGGGCTTACCCAGTTGGGTAACGGCTCCGTTCTCCACTAGATGGCACTGCTAGCCTACTGGGGTGGATTGCTGTGGTGCTTGTAGGTGCGTATGTGCATGCACGGGAGCAGTGAAAATGGCGTCACCCAGCTACCCGGTTTCTAGTGTCAGAACTCTGTTCTTCCTGATCAGCCATCGCACACCCGTCCTCTGTCTTTAGCTTTGGTCCACTCCCCACTTTGTCACTGTCTGTGACCAAGCCCCAGTAAGTACCTCTCTTCCAAATTTTGTTTCGGATGCCACTGTTTTCCCCACCACCTTATGTCTGAAGGACTGCAGCTTTGACCTGTTCCGCCCCCCTGCGGGAGGATCTCACCAAGCAATAGCCGAATGTCGGATACACCCAGGAAAGCTGGCTGGACCCTGCTGCTGCCCGTGCACCAAGACTGTGGCCAGGTGCCAGCCAGCCCCAGAAAAAGTTCGCGAGATAGTGTAAGCAGCAGCGTTTCAGGGATTATGGACAATCACAACACACATCCGGCACCAGGCTTCACCCTTAATCACCTTGTTCCAGCACTAGCGAATGTGGGCATTTCCTGGGGTCTACTGGAAGAGGGGTCCTCAACAATCTCTACCAAATGTACTCCCAGCAGGGGAACTGCTTTTCCCCATGTGGTCCAAGAACGTACCAGATCCCACACTGCTCCTGGGGATTCGCCCTTCCCACCAGTGCACCACCAACTATCGAGCTGTGGAGTTGCAGACTCTGCAATCCCCTTGTTTACAGGCTTAATGGAATTTAAACCCTCTTCTTTCTCCTTTCTCCCTTTTTATTTTAGCCCCTGCGGCTGTTTCCAATTTTCCACTTTCACTCTAGCTGCTCTTTGGGGAGGGGTACTTTTTCCGAATCACCAACCCCCCCCCCCCACCATCTCTGTCCTCTCTCTGCCCACAAAAGTGGCTCCCTGCCTGCAGCTGCTTCTTGCTCCCCAAGTTCACCTCTCCACGCCGGGTACCTGCTTAATTCTGTGGTTCAGGTTGTGCAGATTGTTGTGTTAATCCTCCAATCCATGTTTTCGGTGTGCAGGATGGTTTAGTGTTGGTATGGATGTATTTCACGGATGCAAGACACACAAAAAACTTCCATGCTGTTCCGCCATGTTGGCTCCCCTCGGTTTCCCCTTGAGGTTTTAATTTGTATTTCCCTGATGTTGAGTGATATTGAGGATTTATTCATGTGTCTGCCAGCCACCTGGATGTCTTGTTTGGAAAAGTGTCTATTCATTTCTTTTGCCTATTTCTTCACTGGATTGTTTGTTTTTTGGGTGTTGAGTGTGATAAGTTCTCTATAGATCTTGGATACTAACCCTTTATTTGATATGTTATTTGCAAATATCTTCTCCCACTCCACTGGTTGTCTTTTAGTTTTATTGACTGTTTTCTTTGCAGTGCAGAAGCTTTGTATTTTGATGAGGTCCCAATAGTTCATTCCCTTGCGTCTGGAGACATGTTGAGTAACAAGATGCTGCAGCTGAGGTCAAAGAGGTTTTTGCTTGCTTTCTCCTTGAGGATTTTGATGGCTTCCTGTCTTAGGTTTAGCACAGAAATTGGTTGCATTTCTATACATCAATAATGAAGCAAGAGAAAGTGAAATCAAGGAGTTGATCCTATTTACAATTGCACCAAAACCCACAAAAGTAAATAGGAATAAACCTAACCAAAGAGGTGAAAAAACTATACACTGAAAACCATTAGAAAGCCTATGAAAGAAATTGAAGACATAAAAAAATGGAAAAATATTCCATGCTCCTGGATTGGACCAACAAATATTGTTAAAATGTGAATACTACCCAAAGCACTCTACATATTCAATGCAATCCCTATCAAAATACATAAGCATTCTTCATAGAGCTAGAAAAAAACAATCCTAAAATTTTTATGGAACCAGAAAAGGCCCTGAATAGCAAAAGCAATCCTGAGAAAGAAAACCAAAGCTGGAGGCATCACAATCGGACATCAAGATGTATTAAAAGCTGTAATCATGAAGACAGTATGGTACTGGCACAAAAACAGACACATAGATCAATGGAACAGAATAAAAAACCCACAAATGGACCCACAAAGGTTATGGCCAACTAATCTTTGACAAAGCAGGAAAGAATATCCAATGGAACAAAGACAGTCTCTTTAGCAAATGGTGCTTGGAAAACTGGACAACACGCAGTTGTATTTTGATTGATACTCCAATCAAAAGACACAAATATGAATGAATGGATTAAAACAAAAAACAAAAAAAAACAAGACCCATCTATCAATATGACTTGTACAAGGGGTTAACCTCTGATGTAAGGACATACACAGACCAGAAGTGAAGGGATGGAACAAGATGTTTCATGCAAATGGAAAACAAAGAAAGCTGAGTGGTGCCTGGGTGGCTCAGTGAGTTAAGCGTCCAACTTCAGCTCAGGTCATGATCTCACAGCTTGTGGGTTCGAGCTCTGCATTGGGCTCTGTGCTGAATGACATTTCAGAGCCTGGGGCCTGATTTGGAGTCTATATCTCCCTCTGTCTCTTCCCCTCCCCAGTTCGTGCTCTGTCTTTATCTCAAAAATAAATAAACATTAAAAAAAAAAACCAAAAAACAAAGCTGAGGCAGTTACACTTATATATGACAAAATACTTTATAACAAATCCATAATAAAAGATAAAGATGGGTATTACATAATGCTAAGGCAATAAGACAATAAAACATTTGTAAATATTTATGCACCCAACACAGAAATACCTAAATATATAAAGCAGATGTTATCACACCTAAACCAAGAAATTGACAGCAATACAATATCAGGGAACATCAGTACCTCCACTTATATCAATGGACAGTTCCTCTAAATCACATGGGACATTTTCCAAAATAAATTATATGCTGGGTCACAAACACAAGGTTCAATAAATTAAAACTGTGATCATATCAAGCATGTTTTCTAAACATAATGATATGAAACAACTCCGTTACAAGAAGAAAACTAAAAAAAAAAAAAAAAAAAAATCACAAATATATGAAGATAAATAACACACTATAAAACAACAAATGGGTCAACACAGAAATCAAAGGAGAAATAAAAAAATACCTTGAACAAAATAAAAATGTAAATACAGCATGCTGAAGTCAACAGAAGTTGCAAAAGCAGTTCTCAGTAAGAAGTTCATAATGATTAAGGCTTGCCTCAAAAAACAAGAAAAATCTCAATTAACAATCTAACTTTACACCTAAAGGAATTAGAAAACGAACAAGCAAAGCCAAAGTTAGTAGAAGGAAGGTCATAATTAAGAGCAGAAATAAATGAAATAAAGATTTAAAAAGACAATAGAAAAGACCAATGAAACTAAGAGCTGTTTCTTGGAAAAAATAAACAAAATTAACCAACTTTTAGCTAGACTCAATAAGGAAAAAAGAGGGCTCAAATAAAATCAGAAATGAAAGAAGTTACAACTGTTATCAGACAAATACAAAAGATTGTAAGAGACTATTACTAATTACATGGCTACAAATGGGATAACCTAGAAGAAATGGATAATTCCTAGAAACAAAATCTTCCAACATAGAATTATGAATAGAAAATGCAAATATAACAATGACTACTATGGAGACTGAATCAATAATCAAAAACCTCCCAACAAACAAATGTCCAGGACCAGATGGCTTCACAGGTAAATTCTACCAAACGTTTAAAGAGTTAAAGAGTTAATACCTCTTCTTCTCAAACTATTCCAAAAAATAGAAGATGAAGGAAAACTTCAAAATCCATTCTATGAGGCCAGCATTATCCTGATACCTACACCAGACAAAGACACTACAAAAAAACTACAGGCCAATATCTCTGACGAACATAGATATAAAAATCCTCAACAATTTCATGATGAAGTCACCTAACCAAATCTATACACCAAAATAGTCAAAACCTAACAGTGCTGACCACTTTGAAATCACTTAGCCATAGGATGTCCTGTTGTTCAAAACTTATTAAATACATTGTTTTTACTTAAAGAAAGAGAACAAAGTAAGGCCACTACATTAAGACAACAAGGTCTATGGTCAAATTACATACATACATACACACACACACACACACACACACACACACACACACGAGTTAGTTGGGGCTTGTGGTTCCACAGTGTAGTGGTTATGACATCTGCTTTACACATACACGAGTTAGTTTAGACATGCCAAAATTTCATCATAACGTATCAGTAAATACATCAGTAAATTGTAATATATCATAATACATTAGTAAAGTATATAAAAACATTTAAAATCAAAGATCATAGTACATTTAGAGGTTTATTTCTTCACCCTTAATTTCTGAAGAATTAGATACATTTGCACAACTGCTATTAGGTTACAGACAAAAATTCATGAAAGAAATATATTCAGAAGACAGAAAAGAAAAAAAAAAAAAGATGTGACTGAAATCCTTGTAAATCAAGAGCTGTTAAAAGTTCAGATGTAAATTACATAAACAATTAACTGTCCTATAAGCTGAAAACTTCATGGAAAAAATAGTCCACTGATTACAACCACAGCAAGCCAAGGTCATATTTTTGACAAACTGATTTTTTATAACTATAAGCAACCATTGGATGTTTATGACCAAGCTTTAAAAATTAATGCGAACACATAAAGAAAAAGATTTTAAATACATAGAAAATTCTTCACTGATTCAAGTTCAAAAGGAAGACTGAAATGCAAAAGGAACATCAGAAACACCTGATATGAGTATGTTTTCAAAACATACCAGGAAAGAACACATATATGATAAAATATAGTCCAAAACTCAACTGCCCAATTCTGAACCCTGTGCCTGTCCTTGTCAGAATACCTTCACAACTTTAGCAGTAAGACGCAGTCTACTATCCAAAAACTTCATGGCCGTTCATCTCCATGAGTGGGACCTATGTATTTCTAAACATTCAGTCCTGAGCCATAAGACCTGAATCTTAAATGACCAAAAAGGAAGGCCATGGAAATGGTGTGAGGTTACTGATTTATTATTGCTTTATTAGCAAATACAACAATAAGCTTTTAAAATTTTTATATAACAAAGTAAAAACTAACGATGTGTATTTTGAAAGACAAGAACATATAAGACATACACCAGAACCTATAAAAATAGCCAATTTCAATTAAACACTTAGGATTCCCACTGTGGTTTATGGAAATCACTTAATATGCCATATCTATGCACCTGTAAAAAGGAACTTCCTCAAGAAATTGGTGAAATATGAACTGGAAGGGAAGCAAGCTATGAAATCAAGAACTGAAAGATGAAGAATAATTCTTTTTAAAGGACTTAATATGTAGTCATATCATTGTTGGTAAAAAGTAACTAATAAAATCCATAGGAAAAAAAAAGGAACAAAACAGAAAACCGGAACAATTTTTTTCATCTTTTAAAAACCACCTCCGGGGCGCCTGGGTGGCTCAGTCAGTTAAACATCTGACTTCGGCTCAGGTCATGATCTCACAGTTCTTGAATTCTAGCCCTGCATCCAGCTCTGTGCTGACAGCTCAGAGCCTGGAGCCTGCTTCGGATTCTGTGTCTCCCGCTCTCTCTGTCT
Source organism: Leopardus geoffroyi (assembly GCF_018350155.1). NCBI lineage: Eukaryota > Metazoa > Chordata > Mammalia > Carnivora > Felidae > Leopardus > Leopardus geoffroyi. Next base: position 25,798,880 of record NC_059335.1, on the reverse strand, counting down.
CTCTCAGCAATAAATGAACATTTAAAAAAACATTAAGAAACCACTGTAATCAAGGCATCCAAGGCCTAATGTGACAAAAATGAGAATAAGTGTGAGTTTATTAAAAACAGAAAACTACAATGAACCATCAAAAAGCATTTACCAATTTTTCAAGACCACGTATATAACATACACTTACAATTTTCCGTTATTTGTTTTCTGCTCAAGGATTTGAAAATAAGCCCCCCTCCAAATACATAACAGACATCTCCTAACTGTGTTTAAGTGCTTACCGGTAAAGGGGTGCCTGGGTGGCTCAGTCAGTTAAGTGTCTGACTTCAGCTCAGGTCATGATCTCATGGTTCGTGGGTTTGAGTACCAGATCAGCCTCCATGCTGATATCTCAGAGCCTGGAGCCTGCTTTGGATTTTGTATCTCCCTCTCTCTCTCTGCCCTTCCCTGCCTCACGCTCTGTCTCTCTCTCTCAAAATTTAAAACACATTCAAAAACATTAAAAAGTAAATAAAAATAAAAGTCAGTCTGTTGAGTCAAGAATTATGTAATAAATGATAAATGGATTTTAATCAAGGGGGCCACATTTTCTGAATCTAGACTGATGACAGAGTCAATATATGTGTTTTCATGACCTAAAATGGACTGAGTGACCCACACACCTGGCACTGTGTCCTGTGCTAAGTGTCAAACAGAGACAGACATATAATACATGGTTTCTGCATCAGCTGCTCCCTACCTTTGCCCACTCTCCAATTTATTTTTTACTTAGTAGCCAGAGGATCTTCATAAAATGTTACTCAGTCTTATCGCTGTATTACTTCAAATTTTCAATAGCTTTCGCTCTCATTTATAATCAAATCCAAGTATCTTCAAGGCTTCCAGTGCTCTGCCCATCCCAGCCATCTTCTCTCTCCTATTCCTGTCATTCACAATGCTTTGTCCTTTGGTCTTCTCAGTGCTCCTCAAATGTCCATCTCTATCAACCCCCAAGGTCCTAGCCTAGAATCCTCCTCACCCTAACTTCTTACTTGACTCCTATTTTCTCCTTCAGCTCAAATGTCACTTCCATAGAAGCATTCACTAATGTCCCACATTAATGCTGCAAGAGATGAGGAGCTGGTAAGTGGTATAAAGCAAAGGAGTAATGGTTAATTCCTTATTTTAGAAAAATCATCCAGACAGGAACTTGTACAATGGACTGGCTAGAGGTGATATGAGGGAGATGACAGCTATAGGCAGCGAAGCTAAGTAGGAAACAACTATAAGAGTCTCAGAGAGAAACAGAGATCGTATGTATATAAGAACACTAAAGTCATCTTTGGCTCTGCATAAAGTTCCATTGGGCTATGAGCTCTCTAAGACCACTATTATATATTACAAACTTCCTATGACATTAGAGAGACCCCATAAACATTAGTTAATTTGAAATGAGTGTGAGAACATCAGTGAATATAACCAAGATGCAAACAATAATCACTGTCATTCATTTATTGAACACTTAGGCACTATGCATAATGAAGAAGGGGAAGGCAGCAGTGGTGAGGAGCAGTGGCTCTGCCAGAGTTTGTACTTTATGAGTTTGCATCTCTGTGTTTTGGTTTTTTTCAAGAGCTAGTATCTATGTCAAAGGATTGTTGTGAGATTTAAATGTAAAGCACTGAAAAGAACACTGCTTGTCACATGCCAAGTACTTAATAAAAATTAGCTACTAATAAAAATTAGTCACCGCTGTCATCAACATCATAATCATTATTTTTATTATTAGTACCACTACTACAATCATCAAGTACTTCAGAGACATTTCATCTTCACAAAAGAACTTAGGAAGGATATACTATTATCTCTACTACACAATGAGGGAAAGTAGGTACAAAACCAGTTTGCAAAGTTTTTAAGCATCATACTGGGATCTGAGACTAGTACTATGAGTCTAAAGTTTATATATTAAACACATTATGACACTGTCTCTCAAAAGGGGCAGGAGGGACTCAGTGTGATAAGTAATATAATTTTCTAAGCCATATGATTTACTGAACATTTACTATGCTCTAAGAGTTCTTCTAGGCTCTGAAGCATACAAGAGAAACAAAACAGGTTAAGTCTCTTCTCTCATGAGACAGGCAAGATAAGAGAAAAATATCAAACAGCGAGAAGTCCACCACAGAGATTCAGAATTAAGAGTGATGTGTCTGGGGGTCACTTAGATTAGATAGGCAGAAAAGGCCTTTCTAAGGAGATTTAAATTTAAGATGAGAACCTAAAAGACAATCAAAAGGGACAAGCACAAGGTACCAAACAACAGGATAGAGAGCTTTCCAGACACAGGAAATAGCTACTACAGAGAGTCTAAGTGAAACAAAATTGTGTCTTAAGCAAACAAAGCAAGTCAGCATGGCCAAACAGCAGTGGGGGAGGAATGGAGTATTCCATGAGATGACAGAGGCAGGCAACAGCCAGGTGCCTTGGGGTCACTCAAGGGAAAGGAATGTGGATTTTATGCTTAAAGGTAATAAAGGATGATGGGAAAGTGACATGATCTGAATTATGTTTAAAAGAAGCTACTCACTGCTGGATGGAAAACAGATTGTAGTAAGACAAAAATGTGAATTCTTTCCAGGCTATCTCAGTAGTTTAGACCTGAGATGAAAGTGCTTTAACTAGAGAGGCAGGAATACAGCTGGAGAAAAATAGACAGATTCTGGTGTACATTTCAGGAGATGGAGTACAAAGGATTTACAAATGAACTGAATAAAAAAGATGAAGGAAAAAGGATTAACCTCTGTATTATAATGGTTTAGTTTACTGAGGTGACGAAAATTAGGGGAGGTACATGTTTGGGGTAGGAACAGGAGTTAGAAATAAGAGTACAGCTTTAGCCAGGTTTCATTTGAGATCCCCATCATATACCCATCTGGAAATGTTCAGTAGGCACCTGGATCAGAATCAGGAATCCTGGAAGTTCGTCTTTTCCTTTCTCTTGCTTCATAGAAGACTGAAGATACAGAAAACATCAAGAGGAACATAGATTTTAGAATGCATAATGTGAGTATTCTGTAACAATCTACAACAGTGAGACAAGACCTTGTACTCCTCGTGAAACTATTTCACTTATAGAAAATAAAGCATCATCTCTGCTGAGGATAATAATACAGAAAGAAAGTAAGCTTTAAGGTCAATGAGATTCATGCCAAGAGAGTTAACCCATATCATGTGGCCTCTATTTCTTAAATCTTACAAGATTATAGGGCAGGACCTACTAAGAAGAGATAGCAGCTCCCAGCAGGATACAATTTATAAGTGTTTCTGAAAATTCCATCCTATCTGAAGGGAATCCATTGCATACCCAATACAAGACAAAAGTAAACCCTAACTGTACATAAAATAATGACCTCTCCCTGCTGTCAGACAGGAGTTTCCATGGAAACTATCTATCACAAAGAATTTCCTTAGATTTGTGATTATTGACAAAAACAAAATAGGCTTGGAGTCAAATGAGAACTAGATTCTGGGTAATCTGATTCAAGCTAATTGTCTTTCAGTGTGACAAGTTTTCTTAATCAAATGGCTACTTAGAGGGTAGACATCAAAATGAGAGAAACAGACAAGCAACCTTATCTGTTTTTGTGTAAGTCTTACTCTTAAATAGCTATCAGCAATATTGTAAAAGACCGTGTTAGGAAAGATAAGAACTAAAATTTATTGGGCAGCTATTAAATATCAAGTGTTTTGCACAATAATCCTTCCAGGCAAGTTTTATTACCCTTAAGTTTTATAGAGGAAGAAGCCAGTTCTCAAAGATGTAGAGTAACTTGCTCAAGATCAAACAGATAGTAAGCAACAGAGCCAGGAGGAGATTCAGGTTTAGCTGAACACAAAACATGTACACTTGCCTTAGGCTTTTTTAAAAGGGGCTAAAACCACAATGGTCCAGGAGCCCAAGCCTATGGTCTCTTTAAGCTATAAGAATCTTACTGATTAACTACTGAATTAGGCTGAAAACAAGGCTATAATGTATAAAAAGAAGAGACATGTAAAATAAAGAAAGAGACATGTAAAAACCAAAAGAACCAAAAAAGAAATAAGTAAAGGAAAAAAGTAAAGTCATGCTGATAAACTCACTTAGATGTTAATAAATTTAGGGAGCCAAGATAGAGTTGTGATATTTCATTTTAAGGAGTAACTTTTAAAATTATCATTTAAGAATAAAAGTAAAAATGCCAAGACATTTCTTAGCTCATAACAATTATCTCAAATAATTTAACTGCAATACCAAAGTGACTGCTATTGCTGCCTAACTCTGTCAACCTAACATATTGTGTAACTGTAGTAGTCACATGGAAAATGAAAGCAATCTGAGGTACTGCATGCTACACTCCTTCCCTAATTAGTTAATTATTTTCATTATGGAATTTGCCTATAAATTCATTGTCTTGTACATTTTACTCCAAGGTTCTTTAGATTCTTTAAAGAGAAACCTGGACCTCCACATTATCTCTTTGGATTTAAGCAGTCAAAACAAAAGAAATTCAACCAAAGCACACACTGACACATCAGCAGTCAGAGCACTACTTAACAAGCATGCACACACATAAACGCAGGACACACACTAAATTCAGTGAAGAGTAGAAACAAAGACAAAATAGTAGAAATAAATCCAAAAGGAATAAAGAGGGTTACAATGCATAAACCAATCTAGGTAACACCGGAAGTTAATTTTCCAAAATCAAGGTACTAGCTTCCATTTTTGCTAACACCGAATAGTGTCTAGCCAAAAGTACCAGGGAAAAGCTCCGCTGTCAACTGAGAACATACTTTTAAATAACTGTTAAATGAAATTATTCCTTAAAACACTCTCCTACAATAGTAATGTCCAAAGAACCATAATAGAAGAAAACAAATCAATTCCAATGCAATATTTCTCAATTAGTAAATAAACTATAAATGCAAACTCTTTTATTTTAACAGATGAAAGATTTAAGGATTTTTTTAGAGCCATTACTAAGTTTAGGTTAGGGGGACCCCCCCCCCCAAAAAGGTGTAAATGTTGAAAGTAATTTATAAGAAATCAGTTCCTTTAAATGGCTTAAAACTATGAAGTTTAGTATATTTCTATTTTGTTTCTTGGTGCATTCTATTTCAATTTAATAATATGGTACTGGAAACGCTTCTTGTGTATGCCTTCAAACACTCAAAATAATGTTAAAGTACAGTTCTTAGGTTTTGAAATTTTCAGAACTGTTGATGCATAAAAGCATATCTTTAGTATTCTGTTTCCCTATAACTGCTGAATGACTTTGCTAAGTGCTGGAAACCCACCAAACCCTTATTAGGAAAGCCTAGATAGAAAAAGAGTCCAGTGCTTAAATACAGAAAACACAGTCCAAAGATATATGTCCTCTTATTCTTAGTTCAAAGATTAAATCAGTAATCAACTGGCAATGTTACATATACCATTTTGTTATTTAGCAGATGACAACTGAAGATAAGGGTCATTTTTGGGCCTTAATAAAAGCTTTCCTTTATATCTGATTGTGATTCTTCTTTAAGCTCCTTCCTTTTTCATGATTTTCCTCCTCAATCTTGCCAAAACAGGATTTAAAATCTAAATGGAAATAAAAGGGGAACCACTGTCAGGATTTAGGCAGGCTCATCTCACATTTACCTGTTAATGAGTCCTGAGGCTCTGCTTAAGGCATATTTGAGACAAAAACCAGCCTCTTGACATTAGGCTTCTGCAGAGTGTTCCATTAATGAACAGGTTTTAAATGGCCAAAATGAAACACAACCTACAGAAAAAAGCCTTAAAGACTTTAGTTGTCATTTTAGCTCGATGGCCATTAAACAAAGGCCTTTTCTTCCTCTGTAAAGGTAGACTAGATACATCAAAAGACCTGAGTTCCTAATGGGAATACAAAGGTGGTCTCTCTTGGATGCATGAACTTCCTTGAAATTGTTTTCAAAATCCTGGGCACTCATCAGGGGAGCAATCAGCTTTCATCAAGCTTGCTAAGGGTCTCATCAACATGACTGTCCATGTTAGTCTAAGAGCCATTGTGCAAATGCCTCCTCCAGCCCTTATACCAAAAAGCCATGGGCTGGAAGGCAGAGCAATGGCCTTGAAACATGATAGTCTGGAGACCTGGGGCAAATTGCTTCACCTTTGTGAGCTTCCATTTCTTGTCTATGAAATTGTATGTAAAAATACCTCTTTCACAAGGAGTTGATAAAGAGTAAATAATTGTAACCTTTACCAAAAACTGCTGATTTATAAAAGTTATCTCCATTATGCAATAAGACAATAATCACTGAAGAACCTTTTTAAGTACCCATTTAACAATTGAGTGTCCCAGTTACTGAGGAACTAACCCTGGTCAAACAGAGCTGATGTAAAGAGAGGTTTCCAGTCTTCACTTCTCATGCCCTACACAACTCCACTACAGGCCACATTCAACACACAGTACAAACCTGAGCCTAATAACAGCAGAATTGGCACTCGGGCTTGGGCCCACCAAAGAGGAAATAAAACCGAAATGACATTATGTGGTGACATCAACCTTCAGAATCAAAGATATCTAAAATTACCAAGTGACCCTTTTGGGGTCTACACACTTACCAGACCTTAAGAAAGCGGGTGGAGAAGAGACGATGGCATCAGGTGAGTTGGCCATTTCAAATTGTTGACTCTAATCATAAGCGTCGCAGGCTAAACTAGAGCAATTTTCAAAACTGTTTAGTGAAGGTTAGAAGCAATCAGCGTTAGATTAATTGAAAGCAGTGTGAGCAGTTATTAACATGATGCAGTGTGCAACAAAGGCAATAATTGAGGTTCATTTTAATTTTATTTTCTTTTTAATGACTTGAAAATTTGATTTTCTTTGCTTTAATAAATTACATTTGCTTATATGGATGAGGCAGGAAATACATAATATCCACTTATTAACATTACATAAGAGTGGCATCCTCTATTGAACAGTGCAGTGATTATGCTACTATGTAACAATGCTCAGAACTTTGCAGTGACATCTATATCAGAGCCAGGTTAGCCCAAGTTTCAAACTAAGCTGAGTTTATATATTCTTCTAAAAGTAACAAACAGAATCAGATTGGTTGTTTTCAATGACATAGGAAGTCAAGGATTCATTCAAGAAACTATATAGTCAATACCTTACAGAGTTAGAACCAGAAACCTCAATGAATTTGAATGACTTCAAATGGTATCTATCTCTTACTACAATGATATAAACAATATAGGAACATCCAACATTTATACTATGCATTTAACTACTTTGCACATGAAACTGGACTTAAGTGACTGCATTCAACAAAAGTTAAATAAAATTTGAGATTTTTCTCACTTAAGAAAGAGAAGGTAGGTTTTCAAAGCTCACTGTTATGACATGCAATTCAGAGAAAATAAAAACTGGAAAAGAAAATAAATCCTATATGCTTATTAAGAGGAAAGAGAAATGCTGTAAAATAGATGTGGAGGGCAGAGCTCAGTTCCCTGTTAAGAAAACTCAGGTTACTCTCTTTGACCAGATATTATCAATCCAATTCCCTTTATAGCCCAAATAAACACATTGTTAGCAGTCAATCAATACTTCAATATGACACAAAAATTTTAAGTGTGAAACACAAATATATGACTATACCAACTAACTATACTTACTCTTAAATGTACTAAGGACTATTAAAAAATTCTTTCATATTTCTGTGGTAGTTTTGCTATAATCTAAGTAAATAAGTGCAGAACTTCATAAATAAAGTTTAAAAACATAATGGATATTAGCAACAAAGATTGGATGAATTTCTCCTGTATTATTTATGAAATTAGATACTTTATTCAAATTTAAAAAAGGAAAACTACACAAGGGACAACCAAGAACTTCATAAATTGGGTAAAACCCCAAACATAATGGGGGCATATTAGCTGAGAAAAAAAAAAAAAAAACCCTCTAGGGATCAATGCAAATGCAGACTTAGTTTTCTAGGGCTACGCCTTTCCTTAACAGTAGCATCTTTCAACACTGACAAATAGTAATGTCAATCCTTTAAAAGGGAAGATTAAATGAACACTTGTCATCCCACCATCTTTTGTTTTGTAAGCACACTTTTAGCTCAAGATTACATACAGCCAGCCAGAAACGAGGGAAGTTTCAATCCTGTCTCTCAGAGGACTGATGGGCCCTAAGTGCTAACTTCAAAGACGTGACTTTGCAATTTGAACAAGTCAGTTCAGGACACTTCCAACTGTAGTAACTGCCTGCGCAGCGTCTTCTGACCTCGGTGGCTTTGGATTTGGGAGGCACAGCTGGGAACTATGTGTCCAGAGGCCACTTGCCCAGGGAAGGAACCCGCTTCCTCCAGAGCCCTTAAGCATGACACTCAACGTGACCCCCTTCATAGTCTAAGGCCCTGTCTCCACTCAATTTCTGCCACATAGTAATCGGCTAGGGCTCACAACTTGTGAAGAACATAAAAGGGAGATATGAAATAAAGCAAAACTTTTTTGCTGGCAGTTTTCTAGGACCAGATCATAATCACATCTAAGAATGAAGCTATTTGATTTTTTAGGGACGACCCACTGTCTTTCCCAGGAACCTGGCAGCCGCCTTATTTCTAAAGAGTAAAACTCCAGCTTTGGTGGACACCACCACCTAATTTCTGAGCGAAACACACACGAAATAGCGTTGGGGAAAAACACATGTAGTCGGGGGCACCACCAATTTGGGAGGTGGGGGTAAACATGAAGAGGAAGGCCGGGACCGCAGTCTGCTTTCTAAGGGGAAACACGCGGGCACAGGTTCAACTCCAGGACCCCGACCAGCCTCCCGCCCAAGGCGCTTGAGGGGGAACACCACCCTGGTGCAGGGGAGGGGGTGTCGCCCCAGCCAGCCAAACCTGAGCGCTTGGCCCGGGCTCTTCGCTCCAACACCTTCCAGTTCCCTTCAGCCATGAGCCCCGCCGCCCCCACCATCTCTCTCAGGCCGCCGCCTTTGCCACCGCCCCAAAGGCCTACTGTCAGCTCCGCCCGGCCGGCCCCGCCCCCACGCACGACACTGTCGGGAGGCGCGCCTGCCGGAAGTGAGCGCAGGGGCGATTTTCGACCCAGCTTCACGGCCTCCCAAGAGTCAGATGTGTAGTTCTAAGGGAAAGTGAGAGGGGAGCCCGTGGCGGCTCGTACGGGCGGGGAGGCTGTGCGCTTTCTCTCTTGGTCGGCAGCACGGTGCTTTCCGGCTGCCGTCAAGTGCGGCACTGGGCCGGAGGGCGGGGGCCGAGGGGCTGCCATGGCGGCGGCGGGCCGGCTGCCGAGCTCCTGGGCGCTGCTGGCGCTGCTGCTTGGGGGGCTCGCACTGCTGGGAGTCGGGCCGGTCCCGGCGCGGGCGCTGCACAACGTCACAGCCGAGCTCTTTGGGGCCGAGGCCTGGGGCACCCTGGCGGCCTTCGGAGACCTCAACTCCGACAAGCAGACGGACCTCTTCGTGCTGCGGGAAAGTCAGTGCTTGCCCGGCCCTCCCTCTGTCCGCTGTCCCTGTGCCCCTCCCGGTGTACCCCACACCCTTAGCCCGGATGGCCAGTCTTCCTGCATTTCCCAACCCTTCTCTCCCGACCCTGTCTCTCCCTTTATCTTCAGCATCCTTTGCAGTTTGCCCGTTCTCTCCATGTTTTCCAGCCCCTTGTCCTGACCACCCCACAGTTTTATTTACCCACATAAGTCCTGGAAACACCCCAGTTTTGTTTTTTTTTTTCCTGAGAAGCCGTAGGCCTTCACCCATGTACCCCCTCCTCCCCATGGAATCACCTGCCTTTCAGAGTCCTTCCTGATTCCCAGGAGTCTTTGTAGCTTGCCTCTGCGTTCCCTCCTAAAGTCCTTTCGTTCCTTCCTGCTTTACTTCTTCAGTTCTCCTTCCCCTTTCATAAACTGGAAAAGATGCAACTTGACAGTGTCTTCTCATAGGGGACTTTTACCTACCTCATTTGCCTTATTCACCTGCCCCTCCTCTTTTTCATGGTCCCAGCTTTCTTTGAACCTACTCCCCACTCCCCAGCGCCCTAAACACTCCACAGCTCACACAAGCATTTTGCAGGGACCACTGATAAACTCAGTGTCTCCTTGGGAAAAGATTCTCAAACTGTAGATTCTTCTCCCTCCTGAGCTGTCTAGTCTTTCATATGCCCCTGACCTTTTCCTCACTTTGGTCACCACCGTTGTCTTCCAAATCTCTGCTTTCCTTGTCAACTCGAGGTTCTTAGGAGTTCTTTGCTTTAACTAAACATCACTAAACAAACTTTACTGTAAATTTTGATGCTGACCACGGGTATTAGAGGGTGTTAGCATTCTTTCGAGTACCCACAAAACTGGGTAGGTCAAGGCCATGAAGGAAGGAGGTGAAGCGGGTTTATACAGAACTCAACTAACAGGATCTTGGCCTAGGTTTCTTGGGCTCTTGCCACAATACCAGAACCCCCTGGGGACTCTGTATATTTTTCCTGTCTTTGTATGACTATGTATCTATTGCAAGAAAGGTGCACACTATCAAACCCCTAGCTACTCCATCCAAACTGGATGCAGAGACTTTCCTCTTAACGTTAAAGATGGCTTGGGTTTAATTAAACCATTTCAAAAGTCTGTTCAGTGAGTCCTCCTGAATGCATCCAATGAGTTCCAAAGATGCACCATCCTGGGGAATGGTTCCATAGGAGCCACAAGAGGAGGGTCTTGGAGGATTCATCTTTTTCTTCTTAAGTATGTAGTCATGTCCTTGTTACTAGTCAGATACCTACAGTAGGAGTTCCTGTGTCCTTGGTGTGATGCATCTGCGTGATGAACTAAACAGCTTATAAGGGGTCACATTCTTGGGGAAACAAGGCTTGACATATACTATAATTAAAAGGTATGTTCTTTACATGGTTAAGTCAACTGATCTGATTCCTGGCAAAAAGCCATTGGTTTCAGTTTGTTTTGACCAACTGTTCATCCTTCCTATTTCTCTGCTACTTTTTTAACATTGAATTTGTGATATACTATTAAGTATCTCCATTCCATTAGACATGTAGGACTCACCTTGAAAGGGCATAGTAACTAGAGTAAAATAAAAGTGTTTTTGTTAAGAACAGCACCCAGAAAGCTTTTTGTAACTACTGATTGGAGGTGTTACCTAGAAACTTTTCTCTAATATCATATATTCGCTTCTTTTAGGAAATGATTTAATCGTCTTTTTGGCAGACCAGAATGCACCCTATTTTAAACCCAAAGTAAAAGTATCCTTGAAGTAAGTACAAATGTATCTGTTCCTATAAAAAACAATCATTACTGTAATGATTGATATGTAATAGCTAGTTGGGTTGTCTTTGAAATCAATTTTAACTGTGTTGACACAAAACCACTAGTTATGAGGTGTGAGTAGCAAGTAATTAGTTAGGAAAAATAGTGAATATACCAAAGTTTAAAAGTCATTTACTTTTGAAAACAAATTAATAAATTTGAGTAGCTCAATTCCTGCATAAACACCCTTCATTCTCTAGCAATATAGTACCCCTTCATGAATGTGTTGGGGATTGTCCCTCATCCTGAGTGTGCCCGTGGGAACACAGGCTTGTCAGGTCAACTATGTATTGAGGGTGAGAGGGGGGCTTCATTTGCACTGGGGAAGAGGTGTTCTAATTTCTTTTTGTTTGTTGACTTGTAGGTGATGAGTTTTTTAAGGTTTATTTTGAAGGAATTTAAATCAAGCAGAAGTCTTTAAATGTTCAAATAATAGTTCTTTCATTTATATGACTGGCATTGCCTGAAACTCAGTGATCTTCAGTAGTGAGCCAGCACAGTTTTGAAACATAGAAGCAAGGATTGATTGCTGGATGGTTCAAGGAAGAAGAAATGAGTTAGTGCATACTAAGGTGGAAGCTTCCAGAAAGTTACAAAATTTCAGTGACCTTCAGTACAATTTAGGTAAGGGCTTTCAAGTTTGGCGACACAGCATTAACAAGATGGCAGTAAGCATATTGTGAAGAGGAGGTGGAAAGATTTACCTAACAGAAGTGTAGGGTGTACTTTGGAGAGTTTTGGACCAAGAAGATGAGATTAGGGCAGACTAGGAGCCTTCATAAATATCGGAAAGAGTTTGAACCCAATCCCATGAGAAGTGGAGAATGATAGGTTGTTGTTTAAAGGAGAGATGAAAAAACAACAGTATTTTAAATTTATTTACTTGTTAACCATGTGCAGGATGAATTGGTTTACAGAAAGATCAGAGGTTACTTAGGAAATGGTTTAAAAAAAATTTAAATTCCTTTGTGGGTTAATAACTGCCCAGAGTCTACAATATTTAAACTCACACTTATGTTTTAAAAAATGGCCTTAAGTTAGAACATTGAAAGGAAAGTTTTAAATGGACAAACAGAAACTTACCCTAGTGAGAAATTTTCCTACATACTGGATATCAGCATGCTTGGAGTGGGAACAGAAAGATAAATATTATATACAAGAAATGACTTGCTTACAAATAATTTTTCTTGGAAAGAAATGTTTGAACTACAAAGGACTAGGGTTCCACTAAGTTAAAAAAAAAATCCCAATTCATTTCATTTTTCTTGATTAACAAATGCAGTGTTGTTTTCTATACTATTACAATTTAGAAACTTGTTTTTATTTTATTTATTTAGAATATCTTTCAAAGCATATGGGGCTTCTGGGTGGCTCAGTCAGTTAAGCATCCGATTCTTTGTTTCAGCTCAGGTCATAATCTCACGGGTTCACGGGTTCAAGCCCCGCTTTGGGCTCGGTGCTGACAGCACAGAGTCTGCATGGGATTCTTTCCCTCTCGCTCCCTGCCCCTCCCCCCTCAAAAAAAACCCAAAAACCAAAAAGAATATTTTTCAAAGTATAAATAACTCTCCTTCATTCTTTACTTCCCCCGCTCCCTTGTTCCTTTCTCAGATGCAACCACTTTTAAAAACTTAAGCTATTTTTTTCTGGTGCTTATTTCCGTATTTTAAAATAAGCTTTTACACTGTAATCTCTTTAGTAATTATCTTTATCTCTTGGATTTTTGTTAGCATAGATGAGGGTTTACCATCTTTAAATTATATCATCTCAATTATCATTATATCATATTTTTAGTTAAATCAGTAAACATTGTTTACATTTTGACCATGTAGATTCTGTGCACTTCAGAACCAAGAAGCATACAGTATTTCATTTTTTTTTAATTTTTTTTAATGTTTATTTATTTTTGAGAGAGAGAGAGCACAAGCAGGGGAGGTGTAGACAGAGAGAGGGAGACACAGAATCCGAAGCAGGCTCCAGGCTCTGAGCTGTCAGCACAGAGCCCAACGTGCTCGAACTCATAGACCACGAGATCATGACCCAAGTCAAAGTCAGACGCCCAACCAGCTGAGCCACCCAGGCACCCCCGTATTTCATTTCTGTATCGTTTTTCCTCCTGCCGTAAATCGTTGCTTTTTAAAATCAATTGCAGGGGCGCCTGGTGGCTCAGTTGGTCGAGCTTCCGACTCTTGATTTCAGCTCAGCTCATTATCTCACTGTTCGTGGGATGGAGGCCTGAGTTGGGCTGCATGCTGACAGGAGGAGCCTGCTTAGGCTTCTCTCTCTCCTTTTCTTTCTGCCCCTCTCCCGCTCATGTGCACACTCACACTCCTTTTTTCTCCCTCTCAAAATAAATAAACTTGAAAACAATCAATTGCATAGTTTTCTGTGTACATATCCTTAATTTCTTGGTAGATGTTGCATCATATTGGCCAAATATCTATTGTACATTTTGTTTTCCCCTTTGAGTCCTATACACTTCTGCCCAATCAGAGTTCATTTTTAAGCCTTCTGCAAGGTTAGTATTTGGAGACTTTCCCTTTGCTGTTCTTTGTTGGATCCCTCTTTCTTGGATCCTGTGCCATTTTATTCTTAGCTTCTTCATTTACTTCACTGGAATGCATCCTTTAGGAAATTCCTGAGATAGAATGTATGGTATGTTCAATGTCCCCCAATTTTTTTACTCTTAATAATTTCATTGGCCTATAGTCTTCTAGCTTCATGGGTTGCTATTTTAAAATCCAATGCTTTTCTTTCTTCTAATCCTTCTAATGTGACTTGTTTTATTTTTAATTTTGGAAGCTATTAGGGTCTCTCTATCCCTTTTGTTTTGGTATTTCATGATGTTGCACCTTGATATAGATTATTTTTTATTTATCGTGCTGGATATTAAGTGGATCCCTTCAAACTGGAAGCTTCTATCCTTGGGGGCTTTTTGAAATGTTCTTATTTCTTTAGTAATTTATTTGTTCTATCAAGATTCTTATCACTTTGTTATTGGACTGCTGAGTCCAACCTTTATTCCTTCATTTTATCTGTGTTTTTGTCATTTCATTTTGTTTCCCTTTCTAGGAAGTGTTCTCACTTTTATTGTAAGCCTTCTATTGAATTTTTTATTTTAGCTGTCATATTTTTTATCTCCAAGAAGTTTTCTTTGTTCTCTTATTATCCTTTTTTAAGCAGGCTGTTTCTTTTTGTTTTATGGACATACGTTCTTCTCTTATGTCTTCAAGTGTAATTTGAAGTTTCTTTATTCATCTTACTATCTGTTTTGTTCAGATTCTTTATTGCTATTTTTTGGTTCTCTTTGATATTCATAGTTTTCTTCAAAAAGCCGGGGTATCATATTTAAGAGTAAGGCAATAAAGAGCTAATTGGAAAGTCTTTGCATGGTTGGACATGTTGCCTGTCTCTTGCCCTGTGGTCATGTTCCTGGCTGACTAGCAGTCCAGGAATAGGGTAGAGCTGGAGGAAGGGTCAAACTGTTCCTTCTGTAGACTTTCCATTAACCCCCTGTTTTTAGCTTATGGCTAAAACCTTACCCTCTGCTGTAATTTAACTCTCTAATGCATGATTAATAAACTCTGTGGTCCTTGTCTTGCTAAGAGAGAGAGACAGAGAAGGGACCGTCACTCACAATACAGACTTTCAGTTTAACCTGTATTCAGCCTTCTGCATCACTCTTGTGTTTCACAATTTCTGATGACTGCAAATTCTGAGCCTCTCAGTTGTTCTGGGCCAAAAGCTTTTCTTCTTAAGACTTTACCTTCAGACACTTTAGCTTACAGTTTCCTTGCCATTTAAGTCCGTTATCAATATCTTCGTTCGTGATCTCTTTGTTTCTGAGGGGCTATACCTTTTTTGTTTTTAAAGTTCATTCCATATAATTTTAGTGGATTCTTTGAAAGAAGAAAAGATAAACACATGAGTTAATCTCATATCTTTAAATGCTTCTACTTTGTATTTTTACAATCATAAAGAAGCTGGGTATTTATGGCAATAAAACCTTGATTAGGTTGGGGCGCCTGTCCGTTAAGCTTCCGACTTCGGCTCAGGTCATGATCTCATGGTTGGTGAGTTTGAGCCCCGGGTTGGGCTCTGTGCTGATAGATAGCTCAGAGCTTGGAGCCTGCTTCAGATTCTGTATCTCCCTCTCTGTCTGCCCCTACCCCGCTTGCACTCTGTCTCTCAAAAATGAGCAAACATTAAAAAATTTAAAAAGAAAAAGAAAAAAACCCATTGATTAGGTTAAATTTCCATCTAATCCTTTGTAATATATTTCTATCTATTCCAGAATATTTTTAGCCCCAAATTATGAGTATATATAAACAGGTATTACTGCCAAGTATGTGCAGTATGTGTTATTGTGGATACATATGTACACATGCACATGAAGAGGCCTCCACAATTAGATATAGTTTGGTACTGTATCTCATAGTAGCGTGTATGGTTGCTATATCATCATTTTTAAACACCAGGTGTTTTTCATGGAAAAGTTAAAGTTTTATTGGAATTATTTGAGGAAATTGGCATTACCAAAATGATTTTATCATAATGAAAATCAATTTTAGAGACTGACACAATTTGAATTTCTAGCTACTAGTAGTTCGCTATTAGCTTTTAGGTTTAGCTACTTAATTGCTACAAACTTCAGTTTCCTAGTCCATTCAGTGAGAATGACAGTACCTATTTCAGGTTTGGAAACTTATCAGTTAATAGCTATTAAGCATTGACGTAATGTGTGGGACACAGTAGGTAGATGCATCATGATAAATCTATAGTATTGTTTTTCTTCACCTTATTTAACCTTTTCAGTATTTTTCTCATTTTCATCTTAAATAAAATCTGATATATATATTTTTAGAACTTTGATGGTATTTTCAAAATAATTATATATTTGAAAACTCGCTGCCTTGCTATTTGCTCTAAATGGAATTAAATATAAATTGAACACAAGGCCTATTTTTTTGGTTGGGTTATTCAAACTGCGTTATGACAAGACATGCTTTACGTTTTCAATGTTAATATAAATAAATTCAGAATTACTTCATTATTAATAATGTAGTATTAGGTATATGTGTTTTGATAGTATATTGCCAGGTTTAGTAAAAACTTATTTTCCATTGTGAATATTGAATATCTTTCAGAAATAAAATGATTAATTTTCACTGTAAAATTTAAATCTGCATTAAAATCCAAAATTAAATATTTCACAAATAATACCTTTTAACTGATAAAGTGACAGTGCTTTAACAGTTGATTATGAGCTTCCATTTCTTTTTTTTTTTTTTAAGTTTTTTTTAAAGTTTATTTTATTTATTTTTGAGAGAGAGACAGAGCACGAGCCGGGGAGGGACAGAGAGAGGGAGACACAGAATCTGAAGCAGGCTCCAGGCTCTGAGCTGTCAGCACAGAGCCTGATGCGAGGCTTAAACCCTTGAGCCGTGAGATCATGAACTGAGGTGAAGTTGGATGCTTAACCAACTGAGCCACCCAGGCACCCCGAGCCTCTATTTCTTATAAGCCAGCCAAATGCACTGGTGTCCTTGACAAAAGAACTAAGTAAAAGGACTATATTAAGCAGTGCATGAATGTAAAACTGTGCTTTCTTTTTTTTTTTTTTTTTTAACTGTGGTTTCTTTTGAAATATTTTAGATTTTTTATTTAAGATAGCTCTACCTTCATCCTGAATTATTTTGTAGACCAAGGAGGCTTACATACATGAAGGATAATAAGATATTAAAAATGAGAATAAAATTAATGTGAAACTTTAAATTTTGCATTGAAAATATTTGTATGTAGTACAGATATAGAGATGTTGTCCTTTTCTATTATAGACTGACTAGATACCTTAAAATGTGTGTTTCTTATAGGAATCACAGTGCATTGATAACAAGTGTAGTCCCAGGGGATTATGATGGAGATTCACAAATGGATGTCCTCCTCACGTATCTTCCCAAAAATCATGCCAGCAGTGAATTGGGAGCTGTTATCTTCTGGGGACAAAATCAAACATTAGGTGAATTTGTTTTAAGAGTTCTTAATATGTGTCTTTGGATATTAAAGGAAGAATATGCCTTTTATTCTTAGGTAAATGTAACAAAAATATTGTTCTGAAATCAGTTCAGTAATGCAGTTCTTAAGAGTCAGTAATTGTAGGGGCATCTGGGTGGCTCAGTTGGTTGAGCATCCGACTTCAGCTCAGGTCATTTTCTCTCAGTTGTGAGTTCGAGCCCCACATCGGGCTCACTACTGGTCTGCTTCTGATCCTCTGTCCCCCTTTCTCTCTGCCCCTCCTCTGCTCCCTCCCTCTCTCTCACTCTTCAAAAATAAACATTTAAACTTAACAACAAAAAAAAAAAATCAGTAATTGTAAAACTTTTTTAAAAGTCAATTTTTTTATTTTTCTTTTGCAACCCAGGACTAGTCTGGGGTTGAACAAACTCTGCTCTTGCTAGCTTAAGGAAGAGAGAGAATTATTAAAGGATTTTTATGGCCTATGGAATTATTGGGATGGCTAAAGAACACATTCTAGGTTGACCTTTCAGGAACGATCCCCAAAGCCTTCAAGGAAGGCTTTTTACTGTCAGAACATGGCCAGTTCACAATAACTATTAGGATGACATTGTGTCTGCTGTGACCCTCACCAGCCAGATGGTTACCCTGCACCCTGCCTCTTGATACTCACAAATTCAATGATCAGACACTGAGGTAGAAATACCAGAGACACAGCTTTCACTTCACTCCTAGCTTCCAAAACTCAGAGTGTATCTGATTGTCAAGGCTTACATCTTATTCAGAATCTCAGATGCAAAGATACCTGAGAATAGCTATTTTGGTTTCTAGTCCCTCCCAGTACAGAAAAGCACAAAAAGGTTGTAGCGGAGATTGAGAGTCAGTCTACTATATCCACCCCTAAACTTTCAGAACTTATCTGAAAAACGAATTAATTATAACTAAATAGATGACTTTGTTCATGGGGCCAGTTTTCAGGGTGGGGTGGAAGGGATGCAGTTGTGTTTTTGGTAACATTTGAACTTAAGCAGTAGTTTCAATACTTCAAATTAATTCAGTCAATAAATATCTGAAGAAATAGTACCATGTGTAAAGCATTTTGTGTACATAAGCATGGATATTTTAGAATCAAGTAGTTTTGTGCATATTGCCAACTGCTAAATTTGTATTTAAAGAAAACTCACCTAAGATTTTTAGATTGCAGCCTCTAAAAAAAAGTTCTTGTAATGGTTTTAACTATAGAATGAACCCCGTTGGTGTCTGGGTGGCTCACTGTGCTGCCGTTGCAGTGCCTGCTTGTGATTCTCTCTCTGCTCCTGCTCCACATATTCTCTCTCTCTCTCTCTCTCAAAATAAACTTAAAAAAAAGAATGAACCCCAGGATTTTGTCTTTACAAACTTGGATGTCTGTTTAAGTTAGATTTATAGTGTCTTGTTAATAGTAATTGTTGGAATTAATTAGAGATGAACGTTGAAAAGAATGCAGATATTTTACCCCAAGTGTAGATATCAAAAATCATAGGGGCTCCAGGGTGGCTCAGACAGTTAAGTGTCCAACTTCAGCTCAGGTCATGATGTCACAGTTCATGGGTTCAAGCCCTGCGTTGGACTCTGTGCTGATGACTTGGAGACTGCAGCCTAGTTTGGATTCTTTGTGTCCCTCTCTCTCTGCCCCTCCCCCACTCATGCTCTGTCTCTCTCTCTCTCCTCTCTCTGTCTCAAAAATGAATAACATTTTTTTTTAAAAAATTTAAAATAATAGAAAGTGCCTTATATATATATATATATATATATACATTTTTTTTTTTTTTTTCTATACAGATCCTAACAATATGACTGTACTCAATAGGACTTTTCAAGATGAACCACTAATTATGGAGTAAGTATGTGCTTGCTACCGTTTGAATGATTTTAAACTTAAAAACATAAAATTTCTCACATAAGAGACTATTTTGCTACATGGCATTGACACTAAATTCATTCTCCCTTTGAAGGTGATAGAGGCTGGTACTTGATTAAATGATATTTATCTGTCATGATGGAGGGAAAAGAAAAATGAAATTCAGTATTTTGGAAAGAGGAAGAATTTTGTGTTTTTGTTTTTGCTTCAGTAGCTTTGAATATCTTCATTATGGATCTGTGTTGATTATAGCCATGTCATTACTCAAAGAATTAAGGTAACTGTTTCAGGGTAAAACTATCAGTGCTTGATTGATAGATATGAATGGTATGGGATTTCTTCCAGAAATTTAGACAGATGTCTATATTAAGGAGAAACTTACCCTTTTTTAATGTATTAAAAAAATTTTTTTAATGTTTATTTTTGAGAGAGAGAGAGCTGAGTGGGGAAGTGCAGAGAGAGGGAGACACAGAATCCAAAGCAGGCTCCAGGCTCTGAGCTGTCAGCACATAGCCTGACACAAGGCTCAAATTCAGGGACCGCAAGACCATGACCTGAGCCAAAGTCCGACGTTCAACCAACTGAGCCACCCGGCACCCCAGCTTATCCTTTTTATAAAGCTCTTCCTTAGTGTTATTATTCCTCAAAGTACACTCATGTACCAGGATAAATGTAATCCAAATTCCTGTCAGAATTTTTGGTAATGACACAGAGATCATTTCGAGAGCTAAAGTAATGTACAGCCACATTCTTGTTTTCATTGTTGCCTTTCATACAGTTATTAAAATAATAATCATATACCAATAGGTCAGTGGCAGTCAGAAGTCTGAACTATAAATCCATAAAGACCCTCAGCTTGATTTCATTTATAGTTGTGTATATTTTCATTGTTGTTGAAATAATCAATGGCCAGTATGAATTTTTATACCAGCTGGGAATTACTTTTGTGGGTTATTTCTCCTCAGCCCATCTAAACTAAACAGTTTGGGTCATGATTCTGAAACATGTACTGTTTTCTTACCACTCAAGAATAGGGTAGGTTATGCAGAAATTACAGACAACCCTAAGATTCTACAACAACAGTTTATTTCTTACATCTTGTGTCTGTCCACTGTGGGTCAGTGGTAGGTTCTGCTCTGTGCCATCACTCAGGGTATATCAGAGGCTCCGTCGTCTGTGGAGCTGGACCATCTGAAACACATGTCTCATTGCTACTACCAGCTTAAAGAGGGCTGGAGGTCCAGTAATAAATAACAAACACTTTGGCCTAGAAATAACACATGTCTGACACTTTTGCTGACATTTTATTGACTATAGCAGAAACTGGTGAGCATTATGATTTCTACCACACCTCCCAAAGGTTATTTTCCTTTTAAAGCTGGAACATGAGAATTTTATGAAATAGCTGCTTAATGTTTTTAATGTTTTCTTTTCAGCTTCAATGGTGATTTAATTCCTGATGTATTTGGTGTTACAAATGAATCCAGCCAGCCACAGATATTATTGGGAGGGTGAGTAAACATGATTATAACCATGTAATTAATTGTACTTATTGCTGTTACAGGAACTATGTGTCTACGTAAACTGATTGCTTTAACCATTAGGGAAAAACGTAGCTCATTGGAAATCCATGCTCTTAGAGATTTGGTCGACATATAAGCTTTCTCACACAGTTTTGGATTTGATCTGCAACTGCTCTCTTTGTAAAGCCAGCTTAATCCATTTATCCTTCTGGAAATTAGAGATACAAACTTTACAGGTCCCAATTTGAATGTTCATTCATTGTTTTTTAGGAAAGATTTAATTTGAACAGAATGGATACCTGCCGTCTTGATTGGATTCTCCACATTAGTCATTTTATCTCTGAGCCTTTTACTGATAAGCCTGTTCCTTCTTCCTTTTATTTGTTCACTGAGCAATCAATAATTGCCTAAGAATGTAAACACTCCTCTGAGCTCTGGAAATTTTTCCAAGTATACTTTATCCTTGACTGACATGTATGCTGGGATTCTCTCACTATCCTTGTGTGCCATTCTTTGGAAAATCTGTTTGGAATTTTGCAATTCAAAGATATAATTCCTCTAGACTTAAATAGAACTGGCCTCTTAACATTTATAGCAAGATACTTTTCATGAGATCCCTTCAGCTTGGTTAATTTTTTCTGTATCTGATAAGCCAAAAATTTAGTTTAAGAATGCAGAACACATTTACTTTTTTAACTTTCCAGTGAATGTGGAGAACTACCTTTATCATTCTGTCTTTCCCAAGTGTTTGGAAATCTAACAAATTTCCTTTGTGTGTTTTGGAAAAGTTGTATCTTTTTATATGTACCTTTTGAATTGTGGTTGATAAGCCCATAGATGAGTAAACTGTCAAAATTTAAGGTATTATGAGAAGAAAATGTTACATTTCCTATCACTTTTTCTGAAGGTTTTCTTTTTAAAAATTTTTTTTTAACGTTTATTTATTTTTGAGACAGAGAGAGACAGAGCATGAACGGGGGAGGGTCAGAGAGAGAGGGAGACACAGAATCTGAAACAGGCTCCAGGCTCTGAGCGGTCAGCACAGAGCCCAACGCAGGCTCGAACTCATGGACCGCGAGATCATGACCTGAGCCAAAGTCGGACACTTAACCAACTGAGCCACCCAGGCGCCCCTTTCTGAAGGTTTTCAATGAAGAATATGGGTGTTTTGATGCTAGGGAGAATGACCTTTGAAGGACTTACTGTGATCTTGAATGAGAAACCTGTTTTTTCCCCCAAACTTTGAAAAAGTTAGAAGAGAGCCCTGCTCTAGAGACCAATTGGATGGAGATCTTGCTTGTTCTGTTGTGGCCCTGTCTAGGGGAACTGTATGTGGGTGGGGTTGGAGGAAGGCACAGGCCACCCCTACCATGGCAAGCCCAGCTTATTTGCCTTGGGCTGGGACTATTCAGGAAGTTGTCTTTTTCATTTCCTCTCTTTAAAGGCATACATGTGGGGGGCGCCTGGCTAGCTCAGTCAGAAGACTGTGCAATTCCAGTGTTGTGAGTTTGAGCCCCACATAGGTATAGAGATTACTTAAATAAAAACTTAAAAACACAAGTAAATAAAGGCATACATGTGATTGAGAACATGATGGTAACTTCTGGCCTGCTTTGTTTCATGGTAATTTCTATTTTAGTCAAAGAAATACTTGGAATACCTTTAATATGTCATTTGATCTTAGAAATTGAAAATTTTTAACAGCTGTTGTTATTAATTCAGAAAGGAAAGCTAATAATGTCTTTATGGATTTTCCACTTAATCCACAAGAAAACTATTTAGAGTATCATGTGATAGTGTCATAGCTTATTTACTTGTTCCGAATTCTGCATTCATTTTTTCTCTGTCGCTTCCTAAAAAACGATAGCTTTTAAAACTTATTCTGCCTGGAGAATTCACTTTCACTTTTATTCACTTTTATTTTTTAGACATTATATTCTGACATACTTTAGTACACTGGAGTAATATAGTAATATCCTGGTATTTTTTGATATTTCTCATTTAAACTTTCATACAGATTAAACAATAATAGCTAACTGTATTATAAGTAACAAGTTTGTATCCAAGATATTTTAATTCCAGTTTAGAGAATGAAATTATATAACTTGGCAGAAAAGAATTCCTGTCAGTAGCATTTTAGGATAACTATAGCCTGGCAATATCATGATTCAGATAACAGAAAGCTGAATATGTCCCTTTGGGAGCAACCATTAATGTGTGACTAAAATAAGAAAATTATATTTAGGCCATACCACTTTTACAAATACAGACATATGTACAGGTACATAAGTGAAAAAGCCACAGCATTGACATTTGGGACTTTTCATGTGACCTCTGATTGGAAACCCAATCTTATTTATCAAGAAATCTAACCTAATTTTTGCAACTTAAATATTGTGTTTTATGGGCACAGTAGACCCAAGATTATCTTAAATTTAATTAAATTTTGCCAACACCTTAATTTTATGGGAAATTTGCAATGATCTTTAAATAGAGTGCTAAATGCTCCCATAGGATTGTGCTGAAAAGCCCACAGCTTGTAACCTAGTCCAGTTAGGAATAAGAATAGGAGATTGCCCACAAGTAAAATTAGCATTACTGATTTGGCTGGAGTAAAAGTACATATGGTCAGTCTAAGAAGACAGTGGTAATAGGCAAAAGAATCCCTTTTCATTGGCACAGTGGGGGCTATCTAACAGGGACAGGAAGGATGCTGAATCTACTGAGGTGCCAGAGATAACTGTGTTAAATGGTCAAAGGTGAGGCTTTGGTTTGTGTCTCAACCCCACTTTATAATGACTTGAAATAACGTAGTCATGTGTCATATTACTTAAAAATAACACCTACCCATTAAGTGTGTTATGGTGGCTTTTGCAATGATGTGAGGTTATGATCAATGAGCATTTTCTATAAAAGGGAGCTTGAAACTGATGTTGCAGAAACATTCAGAATATTAAGTATTGAAGTGAAAACATTTGTACTTGTAATTTTAATCAAAGTCAAATGTAATATTAGTCTTTTCAAATTCTGTGACTCCTGTACTGAGTTCAAACACATTTCTGGGTCAGGCCCAAGTTGTATACTTGGGAATATTAATGTAAGTATGTGATAAATTGCCATACTCTGTTTACTTCACAAGTGATTGCATAAAAATTTTGAATGAATATTAGTGGCACTGAAAGCAGCCATTTTTAACTGTTAGGTAGATGAGTAATTTTCCTCCAATGCCAAAAAATATATATATATTTTCTGTTTAAATATAGTTAGCTAGTCTCAATCCAAGAGGTATAAATCCCTATTTTTCCATGTAATCTTTTCTCACTTTATACCAATTACTGATTTATTTAATCCCCTTCATTTTTACTGCTGCTCCTTTTGTTGGCTTGCTGATGCATTATGGAAAATATTGCAAATAATTGTCTTTAATGAAATGATATTGTGTTACAAATCTATTTTTTGAAAAAATATGAAAGTTAAAGATTTATAACACAAAAGGAACCAAATGATCAAGGCAGCTTTTAACTTTGTAATTAGCATTAGTATTCATAATCTTGACAATAAAAGGTAGCTTGAGATGATTCATATTTTCAGATATGAAAATACTCTTATTCCCCAAGTAGCCTTCATCCCTTCTCACCTTATACACCGTTTATATTTGGAACATTGTTTTTGAATGGAATGTATTAGAACTTGAGAAATTAGTTTAATATTGGTATTTCCTTAGAATCAGTACAACAGTTTTCTAACTTTCCTCTTTTCCTAAAGAAGCTTTTTTATTGGAGATAAATTCATTTATTTTCCCACTGTTTCTCATCTAAATCTTTTTCCTTTCAAAATTAAGCCACAGAAATAGTGAAAAGCTTTATGAGATGACAGAATTTTATATGGTGTGACTATTTCAAATGGCATGTTACTTAAGGATCCCTAATGTTATTTTTCTGGAGTCCCACCAGGAACTTTTTGAAAGAGAGAAAGCAGGGGAGAAGGGGAGAGGGAGAGAGAGAAAGAATCTTAAGCAGGCTCCATGTTCAGCGCGGAGCCCAACATACGGCTGAAAATCACGACCTTGGGATCATGACCTGAGCCAAAATCAAGATTGGGGCTTTATTTTCAGAGACCTTTTCAGGGGTCAAATGACCCACAATTCTCTGGTGATTAATGATACTGCTTTGTTTGAGGTATTGGTTGACAGTATTGTATATAAGTGAATTTTTGTTTGTAAATGTATGATTTAAGATGTTTTGGGGTTTGTTTCTTTTTTTATTATTTTTAATTTATATCCAAGTTAGTTAACATATAGTGTAGTGATTTCAGGAATAGAATTTAGTGATACATCACTTACCTGTAACACCCAGTGCCCAACCCAGCAAGTGTCCTCAATGCCCCTTGCCCATTTAGCCCATCCCCCCCACCCACCACCCCTCCAGCAACCCTCAGTTTGTTCTCTGTATTTAAGAGTCTCTTACAGTTTTTCTTCCTCCCAGTTTCTGTTATTTTTGCTTCCCTCCCCTTATGTTCATCTCTTCTGTATCTTAAATTCCACATATGAATGAAGTCATAAGATATTTGCCTTTGACTTATTTCGCTTAGCATAATAAACTCGAGTTCCATCTATGTTGTTTTAAAAGGCAAGATTTCATTCTTTTTGATCACCAAGTAATATTCCATTATATATATACACATATATATAATGTCACGCTTCATATGCAAAGTATATGCATTATGTGTATATGTGATCTATATATGTGTATATACATATATCACCTCTTCTTTATTTATCAATCAGTGAACATCTGGGCCCTTTCCATACTTTGGCTATTGTCAATAGTGCTGCTGTAAATATTGGGGTGCATGTGCTCCTTCAAAACAGCACTCCTGTATCCTTTGGATAAATACCTAGAAATGCAATTGCTGGTTCATAGAGTAGTTCTATTTTCAATTTTTTGAAGAGCCTCCACACTGTTTTCCAGAGTGGCTGCACCACTTTGCATTCCCACCAGCAGTGCAAAAGGGTTCCCCTTTCTCCCCATCCTCACCAAAATCTATTGTTGCCCAAGTTGTTAATTTTAGCTGTTCTGACAGGTGTGAGGTGGTATCTCATTGTGGTTTTGATTTGTATATAACTGATGATGACTGTTGTTGAGCATCTTTTCATGTGTCTGTTAGTCATCTGGATGTCTTCTTTGGAAAAGTATTTGTTCATGTCTTTTGCCCATTTCTTCACTGGATAATTTTTTTATTAGGTATTGTGATAAATTCTTCATAGATTTTGGATAGTAACTCTTTATCTAATATTTCATTTGTAAATATCTTCTCCCATTCCATCGGTGGCCTTTTAGTTTTGCTGATTGTTTCCTTTGCCCTACAGAAGCTTTTTATCTTGATTAGGTCCCAATAGTTCATTTTTTCTTTTGTTTCCCTTGTCTCCTGAGACATGTCAAGTAAGAAGTTGCTGCAGCTGAGGTCAAAGACATTGTTGCCTGTTTTTCCTCTAGGATTTTGATGGCTTCCTGGGTCACATTTAGTTCTTTTCAACCATTTTGAGTTTTTTTATATGTATGGTGTAAGAAAGTGGTTTCATTCTTCTGTATGTCACTGTTCAGTTTTCCCCACACCATTTGCTGGAGAGTCTGTCTTTTTTCCATTGGATATTCTTTCCTGCTTTGTCAAAGATTAATTGTCCATACGTTTGTGGGTCCATTTCTGGGTTCTCTATTCTGTTCCATTGGTCTGTGTGTCTGTTTTTGTGCTAGTACCATACTGTCTTGATGATTACAACTTTGTAATACATCTTGAAATCTGGGATCGTGATTCCTCCAGCTTTGGTATTCTTTTTCAACATTACTTTGGCTATTTGGGGTCTTTTCTAGTTCCATACAAATGTTGGGATTGTATGTTCTAGCTCTGTGAAGAATGCTGGTGTTATTTTGATAGGGATTGCATTGGATGGGTAGATTGCTTTGGGAGCCTTGTAGAATGAGTTTGAAAGTTTTTCTTCCATTTCTATTTTTGGGAACATCTCCAAAAGAATAGGTGTTAACTCTTCTTTAAATGTTTGGTAGAATACCCCTGGAAAGCCATCCGGCCCTGGGCTGTTGTTTGTTGGGACATTTTTGATTACTGATTTAATCTCTTTACCGGTTATAATGGGTCTGTTCAGTTTTTCTCTTTCTTCCTATTACAGTTTTGGGAGTTTATATGTTTCTAGGAATTTGTCTATTTCTTCTATATTGCCCATTTTATTGGCATATATTTGCTCATAATGTTCCCTTATTATTGTTTGTATTTCTGCAGTGTTGTTTGTTTGTGATCTCTCCTCTTTCATTCATGATTTTATTTGGGTCCTTTCATTTTTCTTTTTGATCATTCTGGCTAGTTGTTTATCAATTTTGTTAATTTTTTCAAAGAATCGGCTCCTGTTCTGGTTTATTTATTTATTTATTTTTCTTTTGATATCATTGAGTTCTGCTCCAATCTTTATTATTTCCCATCTTCTGCTGGTTTTGGGCTTTCTTTGCTGTTTTTTTCCATCTCTTTAAGGTGTAGTGATAGATTGTATATTTGAAACCTTTCTTCCTTCTTTAAGAATGCCTGGATTGCTATATACTTCCCTCTTATGACTACCTTTGCTACATCCCAGAGTTTTTGGGCTGTCTTGTTTTCATTTTCATTGGCTTCCATGTACTTTTTAATTTCCTCTTTAATTTCTTGGTTAACCCATTCATTCTTTAGTAGGATGTTCTTTAATCTCCAAGTATTCATGGTCTTTCCAAATTTTTTCTTGTAGTTGATTTTGAGTTTCATAGTGTTGTGGTCTGAAAATATGCAAGGTATCATTTTGATCTTTTTGTACTTGTCAAGGGCTGATTTGTGACCCAGTATGTGATCTATTCTGGAGAATATTCCATGTGCATTCAAGAAGAATGTGTATCCTGTTGCTTTAGGATGAAATGTTCTGAATGTACCTGTTAAGTCCATCTGGTCCAGTGTATCATTGAAAGCCATTGTTTCCTTGTTGATTTTCTCCTTAGATTATCCATCCTTTGCTGTAAGTGGGATATTGAAGTCCCCTACTATTACATTATTATTATCAGTGGGTCTATTTATGTTTGTGATTTAAGATATTATTCTTAAGGTTTACTCACTTTGCTTTCAGTTAAATCTTACAATTTTTAGATATGTATTTGTAGTAATCATTCAGAAAGATAATCAACTTCTTTTGAGAAAGCATAGTTTTATAGTTTCTGTGCAAATTTTGATAGTAACAAGTCATTATGAATACTGATGATATTTTTAAATGTCTTGGCTTCAGCCTCTTTCCATTAGTATACATCAAAGTTTTGTTTCCTTCTTTGAGGGTAAACTATTTTTATATTTCATTATTTCTTGCATATGTATTGAAAAAAGTCCACTTTAAAACAAGCATAGAATACACTAAACTGTATACTTAAAAATGATTGAGGTGCTAAATTTGATGTCATGTACATTTCACATAGTAAAAAAAATTGGAAAAAGAAAAACATAGAGAAACTGGATACACAGACTTTGAATAAGATTAGTAATACTGTTCTAATTTAGTGTAAAATGAGTCAAAATAGTTTATTATTTCTGAAAATACAGGTTAAATCTCTTTCATTAGATTTCTATTGCACTTTTAAAAAATGTATTTGCTATTCAGAATGCCCTACAAATACATGATTTTTACCAGTATGCAGGCCTAGGCTCTAAGCTGTAGTTCCTGTGTTCCACAATGGTCCTGAGTCAGTTCAGCTGTGCAGGCCTATGCTTCCCTTCAGACTTCCTATCCTGTTGTTGTATCTCCCTGCCCTAGGAACTATAACAACTTGGCATGTCTCCTAGATATAATATTATGATGCATACTGTATGGAGGTAGGAATACTGGGACAAAGTAAGAATATGGCTGAAAAAAAATCTCCATATTTTCTCCTATGGACGTGTTATTTCTGTGAGGTCCTTAAGATTTACCTGGTCCATCCCACACCTTTGAGTTCTAACACAGACCCAGCGTGTGTGAATGGCCCATCACATGTTGCCAGGGTAACTTTATTCTCCAGTGATGCTTCTTGATCCACCTTCCCTAGATTCTGCTCCTCACTGTGCCCCTCCAGGAGAGGCATACCATGGGGTTGCACAGCTTATCTGAGACTTGGGGCTTGGGGTTGGATGAGCAAGGAAGAGAAAAAAGAAAACCTTAAACAGGCCTTTTGGTAACTCTGGGCTTGGCACTTTACCTCACTTGTCTTATATTTTTTTCTCACAGCAGATAATTTGTGAGGCTAAAGAGGCTCTTTCAGGGAGGCTGCTTAAAGAGGCTAATTCAGAGGTGAAGTGACCATTACAAGCTTGGAATATAAAAATAAGTGGTAGATCTGGGATTTGAATCTTGGTCTTCCAAATTCTAAAGCCTGTACTCTTGCCTTTATTTCTGTACAGCCATTACCATTGCTGTAGTCACAGAGGGCCTTTGGTGGTGCTCCTACATGGCTGGCTTGGACTTCCTCATAGCATAGTGTCTGTTTTCTAAGAAGGAGCATTCCGAGAGGTGTAGGTAAAAGCTATAGATCTCTTCCAGATCCAGTCCTAGAAGTTAAACAGCATCACTTGTGCTGCATTCTATTAGTCAAAATAGATAAAGGAACTAGCTAAGATTCAAGGGGATTGGAGGATTATAGACTACCTGTATATGTGGGCATGGCAGAATTGAAATAATGTGATCATCTTTAGAAATACAACATAGTAGTCTGTGTGTATTTACTTTACCATAAGTGAAGACCTACCAACAAACATGCAAACAAATCATTTAAGTAAATCACTTTCTAGATCCTCAGGTTCAAAGGTACTCTTACCCAAAATTGAGATGCCTGAGAATGTACCTGTTTTCATTATAACTTTCTCCTCCTTCATATGAGAATGCCATATTCCTTACCCTTCCTAAATTTTACTGATGCATTTCCTGGAGAGTAAAAACCCATAGGGCACCAAACACAGCTATACTAAACTGTTTCCTATATTTCTGTTTCATGATACCTATGTCACTTAAGATGAAGCTTGGCTGCAGAAGGGAACATTTTGATCCACAGTGAGATATTCTGAATTCAGATGTGGTAGAATAGGGTTGTGGGAGTAAAGACAGTTTTTGTTTTAATGACTTTGCCTCTTCCATTCCATGGCTATTGTCAAAAATCTGTTACTGTTGAGAGAGCCCTGGGAGAGCAAAGCAAAAAGCATCCATAATAAATACTGAATTCCACAAAGCAGACCTTTCAGCTTTTCTTAGTACTCTGTCCCTAGGATACAACATTAACTGGAAGAAAGGTAGTTTCATCCCAATGTAGTTTTAGATGATGACAGTGATTATGTTATATGTGACTGGAATGTTCTCTTGGACTACCAAACGTATGGATGAAACTTTTATATAATTTCCTTCATATTTGGTATGCATTTTTCTGTCATGTAGCTGAAACCTATTTTATCAAATCATATCAAGAAAATTCCATTTGAAGTCAAGCATCTCATTATGTCTTTTTGGGACGTTTATTATTTTCTTTCTCTTAATAAAAATTAAATTTACATGCTGGCTCCTGAGCCAGGTAATTTTTTGCAGTATATACCTTTCTCATTTATTAAAGTCATAGGAAACATTTCTTCTATTGAAAGAAATGAGAAAAAACAGTGTTGTTTCTCATTTTTATACTCAATTTTTTTTTATTTTTTTATATTCAACTTTTATTGAATTATTCCAGACCAGAGGTCAATATTCATGCACACTTAATGAAGAACTAACTTCTTTTACCATGCTTCTTGTATTATAAATTATTTTAGCTATATTGCATTGCTGTGTTAATTGAAAAACAGCGTGTTGCCTTACTGCCTTGTTTTTATTACCTATTTTATAAAAATAGGTCAGTTTTATAAGAACTATATTATTTTAATCTTGACTGCTTATACTTTTCTCAGCTTTTTTAATCATATTCCTTGAAAGATGTGTTAACACACACACACATATGTGTGTGTATATATATATATATATATATATTTTTTTTTTTTTTTTAAAGAGAGAGAGAGGGGGTACAGTGAGAGAAAGAGGGAGAGCGGGAGAAATCCAAGAGGGTCAGAGAGAGAAAGAGAAAGAGAGAGGGAAAGGGAAAGGGACGCAGGACTCACCTGACATGGCACTTGTGCTCACCCAACTTGGGCTCGAGTTCACCCGACACGGGCTCAAACTCACAAACCATGAGGTCATGACCTGAACCGAAGTTAAATGCTTAAGTGACTGAGCCACTCAGACGCCCCATATGTATTTGAATTGAAAAACTGAAGTCAGACTCTGATGGAAAATGACATTCATTTGGCAGTGAGAACTGGCTTTGCTAATTGGATTATACGGCAGACATTCTCCATAAATAGAATGAATTAATTCAGCAGTTCTAATTTGTTTTTTACTTTTATTATGGAAAATTTAAAGGTATGCAAGGTACAGAGAATGGGACAATTAATTTGCTTATAATGTACCTGTCAGGCAGTTACACTTATTTATCAACACTTGGTCTGTCTTTTTTCTTTCACATCTTCCCCTCATTTCTCTCTTCTAACCCACAGCCAAGATATTTTTAATCTATAAATATTTCAATATCTATTTATAAAGTATGTCTAATATTTTAAAAATATATAGTCTCAATATTTTTACCATACCTAAATAAGAATCATCTTCGGGGAGATGTTTTAAAACTTTATGAACGAGATTTCTTAGCATTGATATCTATAAAGATGAAGAGTAGGAATAGACTTTATACTGACTACTGTCTCATTCTAGTAACGTCATGTTATTATAAGGATGAATAATGTATTTTAAAGTCCTGGTCACCTCTTCAAAAAATGCATTTCTAATAAAATTTTACATTTTGTTTAATAAATTATCAAACTATATAATAGGTGTTTTCATCAGTTGTACACTAATAGTTAAAATAATTCAACTGCAAAGAGATCTCTTTTAATACTTGGATATATAAACAAAACCAACTTAAATACCAATTTTAATTTGTTTATCAATTTGTAGACATACATTTCTTCATAGATGTATGATAGATATAGTGACCACTAAAATTGCTTCAGATATGAAAACATTTTGGTTCATGATAAAGTTCTCTAAGAGATGGAATAGAATTACAAAGTCAAGGATAAAGGGAAAGGTGTATAATTAAAGAAGACCTCATTCTCATATATTTTTTTTAAGTCTACTATAGTTAACACACGGTGTTTTATTAGTTTCAAGTATATAATATAATGATTCGACAATTCTATATTCAGAGCTCATCAAGATAATTGTAATCAGGGTGCCTAGGTGGCTCAGTGGGTTAAGCATCCGACTTCGGCTCAAGTCATGATCTTGCGGTTCATGGGTTTGAGCCCCACTTCGGGCTCTATGCTGACAGCTCAGAGCCTGGAGCCTGCCTCAGATTCTGTGTCTTACTCTCTCTCTCTCTCTGCCCCTCCCTCACTTGGGCTCTGTCTCTCTCTCTCTCTCTCTCTCTCTCAAAAATAAACATTTTAAAAAAATGTCTCTTTTCACCTGTTTTACCCATCCTCCATCCCCCTCTGGTAACCATCAGTTTATTTTTTATGTTTAAGACTCTGGATTTTTTAATTTATTCTTTCCTTTTTTCTTTGGTTTGTTTCTTAAATTCCACATGTAACTGAAATCATGTATTTGTCTTTCTCTGACTGACTTAATTTTGTTTAGTATTACACTCTAGTTTCATCCATGTTGTTGCAGTAGGCAAGATTTCATTCTTTTTTAAGGCTGAATAATATTCTATTATATAAATATACCACATCTTTATCCATTCATCTATCAATGGGCACACTGGCTGCTTCCATAATTTCACCATTATAAATAATTCTGCAACAAATCTGGGGGTGTCTATATCTTTTCAAATTAGTGGTTTTGTATTCTTTGAGTAAATACCCACTAGTGCGATTACAGGTAGTTCTATTTTAATTTTTTGAGGAACCTCCATACTCTTTTCCATACTGGCTGCACCTGTTGCATTCTTAGCAACAGTACACAATGGTTCCTTTTTCTCCACATTTTTGTCAATACT